>NC_060275.1:34902694-35233471 GCF_021613505.1 Equus quagga
TATACTGTCTGCAAATCTGATCTGCCCATCAGATGGATCTAGACAGGTAGAAGTTTTGCTGCATATCACTCCTTTACTCCCTGAAGATCATATTTGTAATCATCTTTTATCTGGTTTCTCCATTCTGCTTATCTGTCTTGCTTCTTCTCAAATCTGACCCTGGACGCTGTGAACAGCCCAAGGCAGAGTTAAAACCAGGTGTTCAAAGGCAGGAAAGTTCAAGACAGTCTCAATGAAGATCTGAGGATAACAGGAGAAAGTTAGAAGGCAGGAAATCAAATGTACTATTGACTACTAGATGTGACTGTTGCTAGAGGCACAGGCCATACTCCTCCAAAAGATGTCCCTTCCCAGCCACCCGTCTGCTTTGCCTCGATGTTTCCATGTCTGACAGAGAGGTGTTTTATTCTAACGTGTGTGCCTCTAACTATGCTCCCAGATCCAGAATTTGAGCTCCTCTTTCCCGCTTCTCTGAGGACAAACGAAAGAGGAAAATACACTTTTCCTCTTTTTCTCTCTACGCTGGTCTCAGTCTCTCACAGAAAAGGCAAATCTTTTACATTTATTACACAGAAGTTTTATTATTTCTTTTCTAAAAGTTTCTCAATTCAAAAGAGAAGCTCCTTTTTCTTTGTCCAAATAAAGGACTCTTTTAAGTTGTTTACCATCCATCTTCCTAAAACAGTGGAACGACATAAATTTACAGATGACTCCAAACCTTTACTTAGAGGAAGTAAAAAATCGTCACACTTTTAAATAGCTGTTTTAGCCCCACCCTAACTGAGCACCTCTCTACCACTTCAGACCAAAATAAGCTTTCCAAAACATCAGGGTTCAGATTTAATTTTAGAATCCCATTAAAATCCTATAACCTATGTTTAATAGGGAGAGACAATCAACTACAAATCTGAACCACTGAGGAAAGAAGGACGTAATTAAAATTGTCGTCATAATGTTTAATGCTACATGAAAATAAGATTTTTAATCTCCTTAGAGGTATGAATGAGAAAGTTGAAAATATTGTTTTGTTTTATTTCAAGGTTATTTTCAAGAGTTCACTGCAGTGGTTTAGGTGCCATTCCTGAAGCTCATCTCCAAAGAGACCAGGATCCAAATAGACCCCCAATGATTTCCCAGCTTCACAGTCACCATTAGCATAGGGTTATTCCAACAACCCATTTTCAAATGAACAATAAGGTATTGATGGGAGCTGAATTTGCAAACGTTCCAAGAAGAAACTTTACCTTAGACTACGCTTGATGTATCCAACTACTTAAAAGTAATTGGCATAGGCAGTGAACCATCCACCTGCAGGCTCATGAATAGCACAGATAGGAGAATGAATGTGCAGGTGAGTTTTGTCCAAGGCAATAACTGTAGGTCAAACGCTGCTCTGTACTTTCTAGTTACAATTGATAATTTCTGGAGGTTCAAACTCTGTTAACTTCCTAATTCTAGACAATGGGCTAAACGGCTTTGGAAATGGTACTATAATGATGCTGGAAATAGTAGCTATTTATATATATATATGCATGTTGTTCATGGAAAAACTATTAGAAACATGATGAGCAGTTACAAAAATCATAATACAATACATTATTACTATATCATAAAATTTTATCCTATTGTTGATTTGTATGTGTTATCTTTGACAATGAATGCTAAACATTGTGTGATATAAACTCAGCAGCACAGCTAACTGTCACTTGTCTATTAAAACATAGGGCTTGCAGCAGAATTAAAGAAACACCTATTTCTTCTCACATCATTTCTGCAAGATGGTTATGTAGTCTTTACCACTAAAATACAAATATTGTCCTCATTAGATCACACGCAAAGCTTACAGGTAGAAAGCATACGGATGATATAGTCCTCTTTTTGAAGAAACATATTTTCCATTATAAAAATAAACCATGTTCTGGGGCTGGCCCCGTGGCCGAGTGGTTAAGTTTGCGCGCTCCGCTACAGGTGGTCCAGTGTTTCGTTGGTTCGAATCCTGGGCGCGGACATGGCACTGCTCATCAAACCACGCTGAGGCAGCGTCCCATATGCCACAACTAGAAGGATCCACAACAAAGAATATGCAACTATGTACTGGGGGGCTTTGGGGAGAAAAAGGAAAAAAATGAATATTTAAAAAAATAAATAAATAAACCATGTTTTTCCAGGAAACCTGCAAAAATTTACAAATGAGGAAAGAAGGAAATTCAGAAATAATTAATGCTAAAAAATTGGCACATTTCATTATGAAAATATTTGTGCTGTATTATTTACATTTGAGAGTACACTGAATATTTTATTTGATGAGTGATTTATAGAGAAGATTTTGGATGTGAGATGACATCTATGGTTATTAGTCTATTCTTATTTTTAGAAATTGTAGAATGTTCTAGGTCATTTAATATTTATTTTTAATAACCTCCAAATCATTTCTTAAGATCCTCAGCTTTTGTGGAGTAAAAAATTACTTTGTGTTTCTTTGGAATTTTCCTGCTTAAAGAATGACATTTCTGATCCTGGGAAAGTATCAAAAGAAGATGAACCTACAGAGCCAGGCTTTTCCCTGGGGCTCTGGAAACCACCAGTTAATCTACTGTATAATCCAAGGGAATTCCTAAATTGAGAGTCACAAAATTACAAGTAGACGTACTGAATCTTATACCTGGACAGCCCTGATCTTTTGTTTCATTTTTCAGTCAGTTTAATAATTATTGAGTAAAGTTTTAAACTTCTTTCCATTCTTAGCCTTTAATTATCTTACAATATTTCTCTATTATCTTACAATTTTGGAATACACAGTGTCATGAATTGATGAAGTGCAACCTTTATTCTGTCATCTTCCAATATTTAGTGCTGCAGAGGAGAAGTCTGGAGAAAAACAATATTTTTAGTATCCTTTTTTTTTCTTCTACATGAGTATTTGTACAAATGTTTTTTATATCTTTGCAACTAAAACCATTGTCAGAATCTATGAAGGAGTTGTTTCTTGTAATTGATTTCTAGGGACTTTGGTTAAAACTCCTTAATCTGGGTCTAACATGCTTAACTCCTTCCCTCTGATTCACGGAAATTTCTTACTTTTTTTTAGAAAAAGGTATTTTTTTGTTGTTTTTTTCTCTTTTTTACTTTATAAAAAATGTTCCTTTTTAAAGGACTTCTATTACAAATATCTCTCATCTGTGTATTCATATCTGTTTATTTCTTTATTTTATTGTACTTTCTGAGAGAGATATTCAAGTTCATCCTACCCATGAATTCTATTCTTATCTTCTGTAAATATTTTCATGTTTTCATGCAAGGTTAATTTATTTTAAACACATCTCCAAATCACTCTTTTCCTATTTTTTAATTTTATACTATTTTTTCATCTCAAGAATTATTTCCTTATGCATTCTGCCTATATTTCATGAAGACCAAATAATGTTATAACTTTTTGAAATTTTCAGAATTTTCTCTTTCTTTTTATTTCTGATTCCTGCAATGGATCAGTCTTAGGGGTCTACTTTAGTTAACAACTGTATATTTGAACCACTTCAAAATTCGATGAATCAAGCAAAACTTGTTCATCATCACTCACGCATCTGTGGGTTCCCTGTGGATATTAGCTGACCTACACTGGGATCAACTCAGGTAGGTTAGTCAGGGAGGCTCAGATCTACTTATGCCTTATCCTGTTCCTGACCAATTGGCTGGTGCAGACATTTTTCTCATGGTTATGGTAGATATGCAAAAGGGAAAGCCAAAGAATGCAAACCCTGTTAGGCCTAGGCTCGGTACTCGCACTGTATCATGTTTATCTCATTCTAATGGTCAAATGAAGGGGTGGGGAAATATATTTTGGCCCGCACCAAAGTCAAGGAGTGAGTAAATATATTCGGCTTTTGTAGAAGGAATTCTAAAGTCATTTGGCAAAGCACATGTATACGCATAGAGGTGAAAAATAAGGCTCAATAATACAAGCTAACAAGGGTTCTGTCTTTTTCTAAGTGTTTGTGTGTGGTTCTTTGCCTACAGTAAATTACACCTTCTGTTTCTCTTTCATTTTCATTTTTTTCTCAGATTTGAGCAAAATATAATATAAACAGATTTGATGGTTATCAACATGCAGGTTGCATGGATTTGCCTTAGTGATAGTCTGTCCATTTGTGTGCTGGTAAAACTCCCTTATTTTATCTATTGGAGAATTTCGGGTTGCAGGCTTCAGCCCTTAACCTGATCCCTAGTGTCTAGCAGGCGTGTATGTAATGTGGTTTTGTAGAAGTGAATTGCAATGATTCCCATTCTTCTATTATCTGGCTCTCTGTCTTTTAGGATAGATGGAAGTCATGAGATATTGGAGTACCCAGAATACTCTGCCTCCAGGACTCTTCCTGTTTCTATCCTGCTAAACTATGTTTAGGGACAACATCTTCCAGAATGTAATATACCTCTATCACATCTCTGTGCTTTGTGCCCATTACATTGCCACTTGCTATTTGTTTTCTATAACTTGCAGTTTTAAAGCAGTAAATCTTCATGACCATAGATTTGGCAATGGATTGTTAGATATGACACCAAAAGCATAAGCAACAAAAGAAAAATAGTTAAATTGGACTTCATCAATTTTACTTCATCAAAGCCAAAAGCTTTTGTTCATCAAAAGGCATTGTTCATCAAAAAAAGGAAAGAACAACCTACGGAATGGGAGAAATGCTTGCATACCGTGTACCTGATAAAGATTTAGTGTTCAGGGGCCGGCCCTGTGGTGCAGTGGTTAGGTTCGCATGTTCTGCTTTAACAGCCCAGGGTTCTCCAGTTAGGATCCCAGGTGCAGACATGGCACTTCTTGGCAAGCTATGCTGTGGTAGGTGTCCCACATATAAAGCAGAGGAAGATGGGCACAGATGTTAGCTCAGAGCCAGTCTTCCTCAGCAAAAAGAAGAGGATTGGCAGCAGATGTTAGCTCAGAGCTAATCTTCCTCGAAAAAAGAAAAATATTTAGTGTTCAAAGTATGTAAAGAACTCTTACAACTCAACAACAACAAAAACTAGCAACCCAATTAATAAATAGGCAAATGACTTGAGAAGATATTTCTTCAAATAAGATATACAAATTGCAAATAAGCACACACGAAAAGATGCTCAAGATTACTAATCATCAGGGAAATGAAAATTAAAAGCACAATGAGATACCACTGTACACCTACTAGAATGGCTATAATTACAAAAAAGGAAAATAATAAGTGTTGGCACAGATATGGAGATCTTAGAACTCTTGTGCATTGTTGGTTGGAAGGTAACATAGTGTTGTTACTGTATAAATGTTTGGTAGCTCCTGGAAAAGGGAATCATAGAATTCTCAGATGATCCAATAATTTCACTCTAGGTATATACCCCAAAGAATTGTAAACAGAGACTCAAATCAATATTTGTACACCAATGTTCATTTCAGCATAATTCACAACAGCCAAAAGGTGGGAACAATCTAAGTGTCCAATCAACAGAGGAATGAATAAACAAAATGTGGTATAGAAATGCAATGAAATATTCTTCGGTCATGAAAAGAAATAAAGTTCTGATAGATGCTACAACATGAATGAACCTTGAAAACATTATTATGCTATGTGAAAGAAACCAGACTCAAAGGACAAATACTGTCTGATTCCACTTATATGAAATATCTGGAATAGGCAAATTCATGGATATGGAAGTTAGATTAGTGATTATTAGGGTATGAGGGAGTAGAGAGTGGGGAGTTATTACTTACTGAGTAGAGTTTTCGTGATCAAAAAATTTTGGAAACAAATATAGGTAATGCTGCATAACATTGTGAATGTAATCAATAGAACTGTATTGTACAGTTAAAAGGGAAAATTTAGTTATATATATTTTATCATAAGTTAAAAAATAAGAGGTGGCGGGAGCATGATAACCTCCAAATTTTGCCTGGGCTTAGTCTTGAAGATTAACCATAGATGTTTCTAAATTTGTCTCTTCATTTTAAGTTGTGCTAAGAATAGAAATAAGTCCCTTCCTTTCTTTACTCTGCTTCCATTGTTTTATGCGTGTATTGATATTAAATTACTTATTAGACTTAATTGTAACAATTTGCCATTTTACTTAAAAGACCAGCTATTGCTTGATAACAAGAACCTTACAAAGTGGCTGGTTCGAGGAAGGTCTTGAATTTGATAAACGTACCTTAGCGACTGTCCAATTGTTAAATAAATGAAAGACTCTATGTGTGGTGATTAATAAGATCTTTCTACATAAAGGAAGTGGGTAGGACTCTATGGATTGCTGGTACCTACCATTATAAAACTGTATGGGATACCATGTGTTTTATAAAGTTGCCTTCTCTAACATATTTGCAAGTTAAATTATTACTGCAATAATTTGCAATATTATATAGTATGTATATTCTAGAACTGAATAATGGTGATACTGATATATAAAGATTCTCAATCTGCTAATATTCATAATATGACCCTATGCTAATGTATTTTCTATACCTTTCTTCAAGTAACTTTCACTTATTTAATTCAACCCTACAAATTACTCCATTGGATTAGTACATTATAAATTATTGCATCCATGAAAAGAGGAATGACCTAAAGTCAAGATAAATTTAGTGATTTATCAAATTCATCTAGTGAATTAATGTCACAGGTAGGGCAAAAACTCATTGCTGACATTAAGATAACCTGCTGAGAGTTTCTATACTTCAACAGAGGTTGTGGGGTGTTTACGATGAGAAAGTTGCTGTGAGAGGGAAGATGGTGCTGTGCACAAGTACCCTCTCCCCAAGAAGCTATCATATGACTGGCGTGTGCAGCCACCAGGAAAGAAAACGATCGAAGGATAGCCATGGCACACAGCAAGTATGGAGCATATACACAGCATGCTTCTCTCTGCAGCTAGCATCAATTATAGTGAAAAATGAGGTATTAATTGGTGCTCCCTGAGAAGTCTAATTCTCCTTTTTGAGACCTGTGGCACATCTAAGAAGAGGAGAATTAAAAGGAGGGGTGGTGAAAATGTAACTCCATTGGAGAAGTCAAAGGAGCCCTATGTAAAATGTTTTCCAAGTTTTCTGGTTTAAAGTAAGCCAATCTGTCAAATTACTCAAAGGATAAGTACATCTGAGGGCTTGAATTCCAGGATAGAGGTCTGTGAACCAAATGCTCATCCCGTACTCTTTTCACTGAGGTAAGGAGCAAAGACAAGGATTAAATTACAGCACTTTCCAGAATCCAGTTGTCTACTTTCAAATCTCGAAATCAGCCTCCTGAGTCCTCTGCTTCATACCTGGTTGGATCCCATGTTTCCTCAAATGATTAACAACGGCAGAAGTGTCTACTCTTTTTCAATGTCACTGGTATTTGACTCCTTCCTCTTGTTTTTACTCTCCCAAATCTTCTCTCTTACAACCAGGCTTCCCCAGCAGCAATCTTCCTCCTCTGTGTTTTATTTTCTTCCTTTTTCCTTCCTCTGTATAGCTCTGCACTTGCCTATAAGAAGAAAGCTTTTGTCTCATTACCAGACCATATACAGCTTTCTTCCTTTCAGTTACAAATCATGCAACCCCATCTTGTCTATGTTGCACGTTGCAGCTTTCATTCTAATTGGTCATACAATGTCTTATGATGATCTTTTTTCATCTTTGCATACCAGTGTGGTAGCACATTCTCTTGAGTACTTATACAAGATTATTTACCAATGAACATGGCTCTCTCCATATGATCAGAGCATCCAGAACAACAAGGGAAAAAAAAAAAAAAAAACCTTTGTATGTACTGTCTACATCATGTCTTATTTTGAAATCACTTACAACCTGATGCTCATTGCCCTTTAGTCACAGAGAAAATCTCATAGGACCCCAGGTTAAATTATTATACGCTTCTTTCTACAAAGTGTTGCCTGCTATAACCTAACTATTTTAATATCTGTGTCAAATTAGGTGAAGTATTATATAAACCCAGGCCCATAGGAAGGTGACACTACTTGAAGATGAGGCTGGAACATGCTGAGTTAATGGCACTGAAATGCTCCTTTGATTTTATTGTCCTCAAATAAGAAGTGGACGGTGTGTGGCCAAGAAGAGCATACCTGAACCGAGACCTTTTCTTTAGTCAGCTTCCTCACAATTTAATGGTATAAGTTACAGCAAAAAGCTATCTCTCTCTAGATCTTAGTCTTAGCATCTGTAAAATGAGAGGACTGAAGTAGCTAGATAAGGGGCTTTATACTGTGCTCTGTAGGGTGCTAGAGTTCCCCAGGGACACCTTAGGGGGCCAGAGGTGAGTGAAGGGGGGGAGATAGGGTGTAGGTACATAGCTAAAGACCCAGTTGCACCACAATGTCACCCATAGCAGGTTTTATATATGTTCTGGTCCCCAGTAAGATCTCCTTTGAGAAGGATTGCTATAAAGGAAAGTTTGTAAACTTTAGGCAAAGTAGTTTATGGGGACTTGCCCAACTATAGGAACTGAAGTAAATTGTTTTATATAAAAATATTAATTTATATAGTTTTTCAAAAGGTGCTGCAAGGGCCCTCTTTTGTCTGAAGTATTCCAGAGCATTAAATCTGTGGGTGACTGGCTGCCTTTACTTAACCTCTCTCACCAGCCTATGTTCCAGTTTAGTATCAAGAAGAAAGATAAACCAATTCCAATCCATCTATCCCAATCCTATTCACAGCCAAGCAATAACAATTATCTCCGTCTTTACATTTTCTCCCATCTCTTGCTATTTCTTGTACAGTAATGAATTGTAACAGCTACTTCTTGCTGACTTCTCTCCCATATAATTAATGTCCTAAGATATTCTATTTACTGGTGAAGCAGTTTGAATCAAGAAGTGATTACTTTTGGAGTAAACAGAGCTGCTAAACCCTCTCCACAAACAAAGCTGACAGCAGTTTTATTTTTAAAATAATCAAATTGAAATCCCCAAAACCTTCAAGTTTGAGACTTCTTATTTATTATGTGTATGTAGGTATTTTGTGTCTGTGAAAAGTATATTAATATTTAGAACAGAAGATAGGAAATTACATAGATGGAAAGGAATGGCTTTAGAAAAAAACCAAACTGATAACGATGTCATCAGCCCCTGCTTCCTTGTTTGGCTTAAACCATAAGCCTTCCTATCAGGTGAAAATAACAGAGAAGAGAAGCTGTTTAAGAGCATAGATTCAATTCTTGAAAACATGAAAATTAGATATTGGCTTTCTGAGTTTGGGACAAAAATTTGTCTAGAATAAAAATCCTGTTAATGACTAATAGAAAGGAAGAAAAAGGAAATGCTGTTGCCAAAAATGTTGCCGTGTGGATTTTGCAGTTGCAGATTTTTGCAGTGTATTTGTTTTGCAGCATTTTGAGATGTGGCAGAGAGGACTCAAGGCTTCCTCCTGCACTGAAAGAAATATTAGTCACAGTATTAGCCATAGTTATCAATTGTATAATATGTGTTAACTAAGAACCCGGTTGACTGGCCTGATGACCTTCACATAGTAAAGTCTGGCTCTTCCCTCTGTAAGCACTAAAGGACCACAATCCCATCTGCTCACCTCAATCTACGCACACAGCTTCGACGTAACCCTGCTGCGTGCATCCCCTTTTAGTGTTCCGGGCCTTTGCCTGCAACCACTCTTTCAGACTCATTCCTTCGGATTTCTGCTTCCTTAGGAATCTCTTAATGGAATCAGATTAATTCTCCAAACTTAAAACTTAAAAACAAATTTTGCATTTCTTCCTTTCTTGCCGTCTCTTATCTAACAGTTAATTCATGTTGATTCTTTAACATATTTTTCCCTATTTCCTTCTCTCTGTCCACATTCATCTTTTCATTGCTTCAAATGTGGATATGGCAATGACCTTTTAAATGGCCTCTATGTCACTCTGCATTGCCCTCTTCACTTCATGCAATGCCTCACTGCTAAATTAATCTTAAATCTTCTCTAATCAAGCATCAGAACTAGTGACATTCAGAAAATGGAGAGATCATTGAGGGTAGAGCAGTTAGGGAAGGTGATACTGAGGAGATGGGCCTTAAAGTATGAATAGAGAGAATGTAGCTAATCAGAGCAGAGGTTGGAAACTGTTCTCTAAAAAAGGAAGAGCATCGAGAAAGCCATGGATGGCAAGCTTCAATCGCATGCATTGGATTATTTCCAAGTCTCCTGTCTGCCCAGACTTAGCACAAATTCAACTCATTTACAACTCCCTGACAGACATGCTCTTTTGCAAGGACAGAGAAATGGTTTGACAGCTTGGCTTTTTTGAATGCCATCATTGTCCCCACATATGACCTTGTCATATTTGCATATTGTTTCCTGGGGAATCTGAACTTATCTTCTAAACTATATCCTCTGTACCAGTTACGCTAGTCTAGTCACACTCCCCAAAACATAATTCTACCCTTTTGATCATGCTGTTTCTTTATCTAAATGGCCCCCTTAGCCAAATTCTACTCCCTACCTTTACGAAATTCTACCCCAGGATGAAATCTCCTAGCATTTAGTTATACTTCATACTGCTTTCAGTACTCATCAGGCACTCTGCATGAGCTGCATTATATCATTAGTATCTTTTACTATTGTTTTATACCATATAACTTTTAAAAAATTATAAGACCTCCTAGATATTTGGCCTTTGTAATACTTGAAATGAAGGATGAACCTATATTCTATACCTTGAGTGTTGCTGAAAAACTGAAAGTAACAGTCCTCAAAGCTTGCCCTTTATGCTGAAGGTGAATTAGTAAATTTGTCAGGATGGACTAGCTGTGCCTGAGATACTATATATTGGTGACAATTAAAGAATTCTAGCATTTCAGTTGTCCTGACAGGTTGCCAAAAACAAGCATTTTCCTATGGGAACTTCATTGTTTTTCATAGATTTGAATCAATTTATATCTTTCAAGATGGTAGCCTAACTAGAGGTCTAGCTCTTATTAAAACAACAACAAAAGATTAATGACAAAAGCACCAAGAATACACAGTGGGGAAAGGACGGTCTCTCTCTTAAAGCTCTCTTAAAAGTGTAACTTGGTGCAGCCATTATAGAAAACAGGAAGGGTCCTCAAAAAACTAAAAATAGAACTACCATATGATCCAGCAATCTCATTTCTGGGTATTTATCCAAAGGAATGAAACGAGGATCTCTTAGAGATATCTGTACTCCCATTTTCATTGAAGCATTATTCACAAAGCCGAGATATAGAAATAAGCTACGGGCCTACTAACAGAGGAACAAAGATGATGTGGCATATATACACAATGGAATATTATTCAGCTTTAAAAAAGAAGAAAATCCTGCCTTTGAAACCACATGAATGAAGCTTGAGGGCATTAGGCTGAGTGAAATAAGCAAGAGACAGAAAGACAAATATTGCATTATCTCACTCATATATGTGGGATCTAAAAAAAACTGAACTCATAGAAACAGAGAGTAGAATGGTAGTTACCAGGGTGTAGGGGTTGAGAGAAATTGGGAGGTGTTGGTCAAAGGGTTTAAACTTTCAGTTATAAGATGTATAAATTCTGGAGGCCTAATGTATAGCATGGTGACTATAGTTATCACAGTATTGTATACTTGAAATTTGCTAAGAGAGTAGATCCTAAGTGTTCTTTCCATAAGAAAGAAAAAAAAAGAAAAAGGTAACTACATGAGGTGATGGATATGTTAATTAGCTTCATTGGAGTAATCATTTCACAATGTATATGAAAACATTACACTGTATACCTTAAATATATATAATCTTTAGTTGGCAATCATACCTCAATATAGCTGGGAAAAATTTTTTAAAAATTAGTACCAAAATAAAATTACTTCTGGGAAAATTGTTCTGCAGGTCCAATTTTATAGTTTTTGTAAAATTGCAACCAGCCAGTTGTTGACTGATCTCAATAAATATGCAGTTGCTCCTTCAAGTCTAAGCAGTGTTAGACTTATCAGTGATGGTCGTGCAGGAAGTGACATTATAAGCCGGAATGAGAAGATCTAGAGAGCTGGAGATAAGATTTCATGAAGATAAGACAAGAAATGGCTCTTAGCCTTTTTCTTAGGCTATGTATCTTTAGTCTTGAGAATGTAATGATTTCCCTGGTTATAGTATTTCCCTTCCTGGGTCAGAGGCAGCATATAATCATTATGAGAGTCCAGAAGACAAAAGGTAAGCTTGGTTGTGAATATGTGTGTGTGTGTCTGTATAGTAAGCATTGAATCAGGTCAGGTTGATTACCAAAATTTGAATATATGAAGCATTTTTCTGTTATCCTTCTTTATTTCCTCTCTTACCTTAGTGACTAAGGTGGTATCTTGTCCACAGATGTAAAAATAGCTATATTAATTCTTTTTCTTATCATACCATGATTTCTTTTGCTGAGTTATTCTTAATTATCATATCTATCCCTGATCAAGGAAAGAGTTCAAGAGTCATATGTGTGGCTAGAGATGGGTTCATGAAACCACTACTGGCTTTAATAGCCTCTGTCATATGATCCAGACTAGGGAGTATGGTACTCGAATAGAGAATAGAAAATGTAGGTTGTGGTCCTTACTCCGCCACTTGGCAGGTGTTTGCTCTTTATGAAGTCATTGAACTTTTTTGAACCACAGTTTCTTTAAATGTGCTTTGAGAGACTTGGTCCAAGAGATTTCTCCCATTTCAGCAATTTCATTAATCCATAAAAAAAATATGAGTGTGATTTCAGGAGCTTTCTCTCCAGACAAGAAATCATATGGACAATTTTGTGGCATGTTATGTCATGTTTGTTTTCCATATTCATCTTTTGTATGCTGAATCTACTTAATATAATTAAAACTTGTTAGTATTGAAATCAATTCACCGCTCTTCACGATCTGGTTCTAGCCTGTTTTTACAGCTTCTCAGGATCCCTCGTCTTCATTGTAAGTCCTGTGTTCAGTCAACAAGTTTCCCTTACCATCCTAAAGTTAAATTCCTATAGCGCATCCTATACCCAAGCCATAACCAGTGCTGAGCCACTCTCCTATAACAGTTATTACACTATTCTAATGTTATCCCTCAGAATCGTTAAATAATGGCCACTGAGTGTCTAGAACATTATTATTATTTTTTTTTTCCCAAGGAAGATTAGCTCTGAGCTAACATCTGCTGCCAATCCTCCTCTTTTTTCTGAGGAAGACTGGCCCTGAGCTAACATCCGTGCCCATCTTCCTCTACTTTATATGTGGGACATCTACCACAGCATGGCTTGCCAAACGGTGAGGTGTCTGCACCTGGGATCCGAACTGGAGAAGCCCAGGCCACCGAAGTGGAACTTGTGCACTTAACTGCTGCGCCACTAGGCCGGCCCCTAAAACATTATTTTAAAATTTTGAATTGTCTATTTTATTTTGCAAACACTTAGCACCTACTCTCTATCAAGCACTATTATAAGCCATTTGCAACTCTTTCAAATATTCTTTCATTTTATTTCTTAAAGCAATGATTACATTATTCCTCACCTAAAGAGACTGCCTTTCACAATGATAAGCACCTCTTATTTGTTAGGTGACTAACAAATTCCATAGCACTAGTCTTTATTTGTACTTACATCATGATTAGTTATGTGGAACCATAAAACCATGGAGTATTCCCTTTACCTGCTTTTCCTGCATGAGTTCTCATTGAGTGTCCATATGAAGAACACTTCTATATGCACACACAGCGTACAGCTTGCCTCACACCTTGGAAGAGCAAGAAGTCACTCATAATATAACTTCCTAAGTGCAAAATCGAAAGCACAAATAGTCTCAAAATATTTCCCTCACCTAAAATATAAGAAATTCTACTATTAGGATTTTATCAAATAAATGTTGACTCATCTAAAATAAAATTTAAATACTTCTAAATTCCAACTAAAGCATAGTTGAGCTCTACCTATGGTCAAGACATTGTGCTAATTTTCGAATATATACAAAGAAATAGTATCACCTTCTGTAAATTTAAAATCTACTGGATTTATAAATCTACATACCTATAACCCAATCAATAAATGAAGAGTGTCATAAAGCAAAGTGCTTTGGGAAAAAGGAGAAGGGAACCATTCTATGGTGCTAAGGAAAGGGGAGGAAAATCTATTAAAAGTTGGTAGCATTTGTGCTGAATTTAGAAGGTAATATTTGTGAAGGAGTGGGAGTAGAAACATCAGCATTGAAAGAATAACATCATCAAAGAGATAACTAACTCTTTCAAGGAATAGGTGTCCACATAAGAGTTGGTCAGTAGAGTTGGGAAAGAGGCATTTTGAAGATAAGACTGAAGAGCTTTCCTTGCACCAATTTGTTGAGGACTCTAGGCTTTGTTCCTGGAGCACTGGAACATCATCCCACAAGTGGATTAGAAAGTGAGTCAGAGATGATCCTTTGACTAGGAGCTCCAGGGACACAGGAAAGAGACTGTCCACAGGGTTAGAACACCAGGGCTTGCTCACTAATTCTCATTATCTGTAAGAATTAGTTCATCACGTGACAGGCTGAGAGCAGGACCTATGAGTGGAATGGGAGATAATATTGGAAGGGAGGGGCCTGCCTACGTTGATCATATCCAGAAATGGGGAAGCTTGGGACTTCCACAGAGGTCCAGGAAAGGAACAATTCAAAGGTGACACAGGCAGGGCAGCTGGTTGTCCTCAACCCTGTGCATTCGAGCTGATGGCGCATTTGGGGAAGTTTCAGGTAAACTATTAGTGCTCTCTTAAAAGTAATGTTTATTTAATTATATCAAAAAAGCAAAAATCAAGCCACAACAATAAATTAAAATAAAACTTCCCACTTCGTTAGTAGGTTCAAGTATTCTTTTGACTCACCTTGCAGGTGTCTGAGATGAGAGGACTTATGTAGGATCATTCATTCCATGAAAGAGAAAGCTCTGTATGTTCATCTTCAAACCAAATTCACATGCAGACTGTAGGCAAAGGCCCATGCTAAAATCTTTCCCACTCAGGGTCAGCTTTTTAATGCTCTCATTTGGATGAATTGTGTCACTAGTAAGCAAGCTGAAAAAACTTCAACTGAATGCCACGTGGAAGAGCCTATTTAGTGTCCACACTAACTTTTTTAAGTAAACAGACTTGTAACATCATTGAAATATACAAGGAGCATGCATTAATCATTCTCCTTAAAGACTCTCATCTGTGGATCATATATCTCCTAGATTGTATACATGTAATTCAAGCGAGAGTAGACTGATTCACATTTCCAAACCAACCACACTTTTGCTTATATTAGATGCTTTCTCTTACTTGTGCCCATGAACAGGAAAAACTGTTCATATTACCACAGGTGTGTTTTTTCTTAACTCTCGACTTTCTTTTCTCTGATTTAACAGAATAATACATGTTCCTTTTAGAAAATTTGGGAAGCACACAATGACAATAATCAGGGGAAACAAAGAAAATGACATTCAATCATATCCGCCAAAGGAAAAATAAATATATTTTGGAAAAATCTCCACAGATCTATTTGAATTTTTCACCTTCGCTAAAGTAGTTCTCTGTCAATATTTTATGCATTTACTAAATATTTATTGGCCACATTTTACAGGCCAAACATTGTGCAGAGATGGCTATGACATACTTACTAGGTTCTATGATATCACTGTCTCAATGGAGGAAAAGATATGTAAACAATAAATTATAACACACCATAGTAAGTGCTACAATATAGGTGGGTCCCTTGCCAGGATGCTAGATGTATTATGGAGTACGGGTCTTGCAGACATCATGTGGGGGTGGATGCAGGGATGCAGAGTCTCATACATAATGACAAATAAGTGATTAATGCCAATTCACAAATATCAACCATGTTTTTTAAAGTAAACTCTATTTTTTTTTTAAAGATTTTATTTTTTTTCCCTTTTTCTCCCCAAAGCCCCCCAGTACATAGTTGTACATTCTTCGTTGTGGGTCCTTCTAGTTGTGCCATGTGGGACGCTGCCCCAGCGTGGCCTAATGAGCAGTGCCATGTCCGCGCCCAGGATTCGAACCAACGAAACACTGGGCCGCCTGCAGCAGAGCGCACGGACTTAACCACTCGGCCACAGGGCCAGCCCCAGTAAACTCTATTTTTGACACAGAATTACATGATTTCACTAGATTCCTTCTACCAGGCTTGAACATATATGATTCTTTAACATTTCTAAAATTAAAATTCATCCTCCGAATGTTGTAGGATATTCAGAAGAACATTCCACAGGCCCTGGAAGGCGTGTGTCCTTTGCAGTTGCACAATCAGGAACGAAATTTCTTTATTTCTACATAACCATACTTTAAAGAACAATTTAAAGCTTGGTTGTAATATCCTCACTTCATTAAGGACAGGTTCAGAAAGAAATTTTTTAAAAACCTTCTACAAAGAACCAAACAGTTTTGGAGGATTTTGAAACAAGCTTTGCCCAGGGGCATGGCACTTGCAGGAGAAGGTGCCTGAGCTAAAGAAAGAGCAGGGGGTTTGGAAAAGTTGGGAGGGAGAAACTAGGTCATAGCTAGAAAATAATAGGTAGGAAACTTGCCTTGATAATAGGAGGAGGGAGAGAGGCGTTCACTTTCTTCAGGGTTCCTTCAGCCTCCTCCATCAGAAGACCAGTAATAATTCCATATGGCTTACTGCCAACTGGAGATCTGATTAGAGATTGGATTGGCCTAATGAAGACCCTTTCCATCTCCCAACCTCGACAGTTCTTCAGATCATGTTGATTTCTTTATGGGCATGTCAAACCAAGAGATATCCCATTCATAAGGAAGAGGCAGGCTCCCCCTGAGGGACTTGCATCTGAGGTCAGACAGCAAGCCTTGCTTTCCAGGGCAAGATTAAAGGATAAGGGCAAAGTGATAAACAGTCAGCCAAATCCACAGCCACGAGTCTCAAGTAGAAAAAAGTGATATCAATGCCAAGGGAACTCACACTCAGCCAAATAAACGGTTTGAGGTGTTTCAGGGCAAGGCCATCTAAATGTAATCTGGAGACACAGGTGCAAAGATTGAACTCACAGCCTGGGCAATGTCTGCCAAACATTTCTCCACAAATCCTGCTTGTAAAACAGAGGGAATGATGCCAGTACACAAATAAACTCAAGAGAATTGTAAACATTGAGTGCTTGTTGGAGCTATATAGCCCTTCATAGCAAAGGGACTATCTAGGGATAAGAATGAAAAACCAATAAAGAAGGGAGAATTTGTAGAAAACATAGAAACCCCTAATAGTCATGTACTGTCAAGCTGCTGAAGTCGGCTACAATGATAAATTGAATTTTCCTAACAGTATGAAAAATCTCTTCCATAGTGTGGATCCATTATACATTTCCAATCTGATTTTCAGTAATTTCCTCTACAGACCATATGGTGTCCTGACAATCCCTCCACAATGTCTAACCAATGCTCTCCAGAAACACTTAATTTCTCCCCAGGTTCCAATTCTTTAGATCCAACCCAATTCTTCCTCCTTCAGTGAAGCCTTCTTTAATTATACCAATCAATAATATCTCTCTCTCTTGAATACCTTTGATATTTATTGTTTGAACAAGCCACTTGGTGATTATTATATTAACTCAAATCTTGTTCAACACAATTCTATGCTCCTTAGAGGTCAGATCCATGTCTCATGTTAGCCTTTGTAAAACCTACGACACAGAAACAGTGTCTTAAAAAAAGCAAAATGTGATTTATTGGCAGCTTACCATGGTGTTTTTTATTTTGTGCTATAATAGTCAAATAAATTATATTCAGATGTGAGTGTTTGTGAAATTTTATTTTAAATGTTATTTAAGATGTGGCTTTATATTTTAATCTCATTTTAATTATTATGAATGCAAAATAGAATTATAAATCTTAAAACTGGGTGTAATTTCATGACATTTCCTGGCTGGCCTATTTTCTTGTTAACTTAGAACCTATGAGGTACTTAGTGTAATCCCCTGCTCAAAATAATTGTTCAGCAAACATTAGCAAAGGATGAGTTGGTTCAGTCAAGTGTAGCTCCTTTGATGAGCAGCCCCTATTTGGCTTGATGGCATATGAAATTCTGATTCACTGCTTGTCCTCTGAGAAGTGCTTGTTCTCTGATGTAGTTTCCTGAACAGTCTACTTTCATTCCTTGGCTGCACCTCTACGAAGCTAAAAGGCTACTTTCAGTTCTTTTCTAGTATCTTGTGTGTTTGGCTCCATGTCCTTTACTTTGGTCCCCAACTTCAATCATGGCTTTCTCCTCTACCCTGATTCCCAGTGCTGTTTCTATGAGTCACCCCTCCATCCAAAGTGGAAGACCTAGGATTGGTGTAAGTCTGTGGGAAAGCGATCACTAGTCTAGGCTGGAGTGGAAAGGTTGCTAAAGGACTGCGTGTTCTGCTTGCATGGTTGTGACAGAGGACTACAAGATGTCCTCACGCTACTCTGCTGACTAACCTTTAGGCTGCCAAAAAACCAGCAGCAGAGCCCCTTCCTCCTTCAATGTCCCTACTAGTACCCTCTTCTTGAGAAAGTTTAAGATTTTCCTATTGTAAAGGAGTAATTCTTGAAGGAATTCCAGCCATTGTTGCAGAACATGTATTGAAGAGTGATTTGGATTTAAGAGAAAATACTTTGATAACTGGAACATCCTTGCATAGAATGTTAGAATAGGTGTCGATCGTAAATGCATTAGATGTTTTACTCAGCAAGTGTATACTAGTTGATTTCCTATAAATAAAATACCATTTTATTTTAACTACATTAATGAATATCTATTGCTTAATTGGATTTGAAAATTAATAGATTGTTTTAGAGTTGAGAGAAGGATCTCTCTCCCTCTCATATTATATATTACTGTTATATATTATAATATTATATGAAGCATATATGCTACATATAATAAAAGTATATATACATATATAATATATAATATGAGAGAGAGAGGAGAGAGAAAAAAGAGGTAGAGATTATGACTGAATAATTCTTTTCCTACATCCAGAAATATACTTTTTCAAATAAAATTAATAATGATTACATTTGTATGCTTACAAAAGAAGCTTGCTAGCATTACTCTTTAAATGGTTTCATTTGTACAAGATATGTATGTGAAAAATAAGTTCCTTGTTTATCACCACAAATATTTTAGCATTTGAAGAGAGTGTGAACTTTTCAATATAACATAAAATTTGAGATTTAGGACACTAAAAGCAAAAACCAAAACAATTCCTCAAGGTACAATGACTACACTAGAACCATGAGAAACATAAATGCTCAGGGCTAGAAAGACCCTCCTTTATGAGGAAGTCAATGTACAAAAAACTAATATTGGAGCGTATATGGAGAAATACAATTCTTATTTAGATAGTTCAGATGTACATACAGTGAGAAAATAAATGGATTCCATTTTGGCCAATAGCTGTTTACCCATAAGCCTTGGCTCTTTGATCAGAGCAGACCTAGCTCAAAATGCTTTGTCCTTAACTTTGGACACAGTTGGGAAGGTCTAGCCCAGCTACCTCTGGGTTTTAGATAATTATGGACTTTCTTCTTGTGAATCAGAAGTTTTGGCTTTCTCCAAATTTCTCTTATCCAAGGAAACCTTAGAATAGACGACCAATCTTGATTACGTCAAGTAGGTAAAATTGTGGAATAGGGTTGTCATTTGGGATCTCTCTTATTGACTTAAAATTGTCATTTAGGCCCCAAACCTGAGGACTAATAGGTATGACTGATCTAATGTCACAAGATCTACAATGTAAAATCAGGGCCGGAGACTCTCCAAAGCTTAGTAAAATGTGGCAGAGTGGGTTCTACTACTGCCAGCCCAGTTGGCCAGCCTCTTTATTTTCTCTTAACATCAGAAGGGTGTGGAAGGGAGCTGGCAGAGTAGGACTGGCTAGAACTGCAGTGTTTATGGTAAGAAGTCATACGCTCCACTCTTCATGGAGAGATGCTTATTGAGAGAAAGCCTTGAGAGTATGGCTTGTAGAGCCTGGCATCTTAATTACAAGTGGCAGCCCAAATGCCTATTGGAGAGGAGTATGGTGAGGAATTTCTAAACTTTTAAAGTGATCCCCAGAATTTGGTGTTCCATGAGCATGTAGAGGCTGATGTTGTATTCTCATCCACAGATTTCGAAAGGCAATAGTTTACTAGAGCAATTTCAATAACACTGTGACTAGGGACTATGCCATAGTTTTCCCTGAATCCACGGAAGTTACTGAAGAGAACCTTAGAGTATAACGATTCTCATGTGAGGAACATAGAGCAAAGAGGAGGAGACCAAGTCATGAGGGAAAACCCAGTGGTGAGAATAGAGTGAGCCCTGGCTGCCTGTCTTGGATGGGTGTCCTTGGCGACAAAGGTGGCCAGGAGGAGGCTTAGCACAACTCCAGAACACATGCACAGCACTCCATTTCCATGGAGTCTATAGTTGTAGACTGGCAATTTTAACAGAACCAGCCCTGGCTGGAGCAAGACACTAGATGCCTCTCTTCCACACTGAGATGATTAAAAAGCCAGTTGCATAAGAAAATCTCTACCCGATTCTCCTGTCCAGCATTAAACCACGATAAAAATTCATTCTTGAAAGAGTGAAGAGTGTCCCAGACTAAGACCATGCCCCACTCTACAGACCAAGTCTGGAATGGGAGGGAGGAGTGTGAACACTGACATTAATCAACACTTGAGTCATAAGCCTGGCTGCCCCTGGGGGAAGGGAAAGAGATGAATTTTAAATCAGATCAGAGTTTGGAACTTTTGACTAGACTGTACATTTAATATTTGAAAGTGATCAAAATTTGAACAAAAAGCCATGAAATCTGCCTGAGGTGTTAGTAAGGGAAGGGACAGTGGACAGAACATAGTTGAAAGCAGTGGCTAGAGAAAAATAGCATTTTATATTTGCTCTCTGAATTGAGGCTTCTTAATAAACTGGTTATAAGAGCTCTGTGGCAAATACAAAAGGAACAGAAAAACGTAAAGCATAGGCGCAGTCCAGAGACAGCTACAGGAGAAGGGACAGATGAGGTGTGAATGTGGGGGCTAAGCAGGGGTGGGCAGGCATTGTATCCTCAGAGTAAAGCTATGAAACTGTAGCTCATCCAAAGCTATTTATGGAGGTGTAAATCTTGAACCAAGGCTTTGGACTCAGCCTCCATCCTGAGTGCCATCCCTCAGCAGAATGAGTAAAGGAGCCCTTTGAGAGCTCGTTTCTAGTCCTCTCCACTATCCACAGGTAGCACTCCCAGGTACCACCAAGAAAGGAAGTTATGCCTGTTATATAGTAGCCACAGCAGATACCAACAGAGCTGAAGGCCTTCAGGTTCACTGTCAAGAAAACTCTTGAAGCATCAATAGAAGAAGAACTAGTTCAGAATGTTCCCTATTCACCCCACTGAACATTCCATACCAACTACATGGGACCTGGGATAGAGACCAAACAGGTTTCTGAACTGATTTGGAATGAAAGGTAGAGGATATCAGAACATATGCCTTTACTCCAGTGGATTGAGAGGTATTCAGCAGACCTGTGTACCTTCTCTCTAACAGTTGCGCCGAGTAGTTACCCTAACCCAAAATACTGCCACAGACTTAGATCCTTCTGACAGGCATCACTTCTGAAGGTCAGTGACCCTCCTGATAAGGATGTATGACCTGGACATCATCTGAATTTTTAATTACTGCCACCAACATAGCCTGCAGCTATGAAAACCCTTCTTCTCAACTTTTCCTCTATTCAACTCAGGCATCATTTGGATTTGCTAAACAATTATTAACATCAGATATCCTGGAAAATCCAAAGCCCTCTTTAAAGAAAGACCACTGAGGTATATAAATCATAAAAGGATTAGAAAGAATAATTAATGGAAACAGTGTTCCAGACTGAAGTGTCTCAAACTATTTGAGTCGTTGTTAATGTTGGAGGAGGTCATCGAGAGGACATGACTGCCGGTTGACCTGTGAGATGGACCCAGCAGTTGAAGGCTCCTCACCCCATCCCCTGTCCTTGGAATGTACATTTCACTTACTGTTCCCACAGTAGGAGTCAATTTCAAGAACACAGCCTTATGAGAGTAATGTGCTGTTGAGATCATCTGGGCAGTACATCTGACACAACCCAGTTCAGGCCTCTATATAAACTTTAAAGATTGTGGCAGGCAGATGTGGAGATCTGCTTGTCTTGTGGCCCCCCAAGACAAGCCTTGTATGTAAGTTCCCTTGTTTATTAAACCCGTCACCTACAAATCTGAAGTGGCCTACCTTTCTTGGGTCTTTCCTTGTGCTCCAAATTGGAGGGCGAGTTTGCAAACCAACAGGTAATGCTAGTGTTTATTTGCTATTTCTTTGGACTAGCCACTAGATTATATTTGGAACCCTGAATAATGTGCTGTCCAAAAACAGAAACACAACAAACTTTTCCCTGGCTAATATCCAGTATTTGCAAGATCTCCCAGTTTTATATGGTTTGTGGCAATACGCTCTCCTGTCATCTCAAAAAAAGTAATTTTCAGGAGCTCATTTTTCTCATATTTAGCACAAGAAACATAATACCAGTTTCACTTCTGTCACCGGATTATTGCATAGGTCAAATAGACCAGTATAACTCAGAGTATATTAGAAACTATAAAGCAGTTTACATATTTTATTATCTACTCTGGTGTGAAGATGAGATGCTTTTTTTATAATTTAATTGGTTCATGTGTGCTTCACATGTATTTTATACAGTAAGGGCAAAGAGAATGAGACAAGGATATTATATTGTTTTAAGGCAGGCGTTTAACTTAGTCCTTGGAAGTTCCGTTCAACTAAAGAAAGTCTCTAAAGAGCTGAACAGGCTGCTATTGCGGAATTTCTCCCTGCTCTCTGTTCTTTAAAGGAACTAATATTAATTCAACCTTCAAGGATGAATGACCAAAATCTTTAGGATCTACTTCTTTGTTAGATGGGCATATAAACACAATAATGAGGATGAAAAGGACTACTCAACGTAAGACAAGACAGAATTTGGGGTATTATTGAGATAAATGGCTGAACAAGGTCCTGTTACACCAAGATTAAATCACAATGCCCAGTAGAATTATCTCTTCAATGTGGGGCCTGAAATAAAATTATTCAACTTTTATGAAATAACAAAATGCCATAACAAATGCACTGACATGATGTTTTCCATCCAAATATTGCTCCCTTCTTCCTTGGAACCAGTACACCCTCTGGAAAAGAGATCATGCAAAATGTTGGTGTTGAAAGTTCAAATATTTATTTACACGGATATGGCAATATGCCTTCTTATCTCTCTGCTTATATAAAATCAATCCATCTCCTCCAAAGGATCACCACCAGTTCCCCTTTTCCTGGTATGAATTGCCTTTCTCTTTCTATTCCCTTTGCCCTGTGTCTCTTTTCCTCTTTCATCACTATGGCCCTAATTCTCTATACCATTATTTACAACTTTGAGTATTTTGTGCAATCTATGGCATTGCCTTCTTTTAAATTTTATAATTATGGTATCATAATTTATCAAAAGCCAGCCCTGGTGGTCTAGTGGTTAGGACGATGTTCTCAAGGCCACAGGCTGGATTAGTTTCCCAGTCAGGGAAACACACCATGTGTCTGTTGCTTGTCATACTGTGATAGCTGCATGTTGCTGTGATGCTGAAAGCTATGCCACTGGTATTTCAAATACTAGCAGGGTCACCTATAGTGGAAAGCTTTCAGGGGAGGTTCCAGATTAAGACAGACTAGAAAGCAGGACCTGGCCACCCACTTCCGAAAAAGTTGCCCATGAAAACCTTATGAATAGCAGCAGAGCATTATCTAATATAGCATAGGAAGGTGAGAGGATGGCACAAAAAGACCGGGCAAAGGATCTGCTTTGCTCTACACAGGGTTGCTAGGAGTCAGAATTTATGCTACAGCACTAACAAGAAAATTTATCAAAATCTTCCACATACTTTTTTTCCCTCAAGGTTTTGTTTATTAGTCTTAACCATGTTTTATATACAGCCCTATTCAATTCATTTTTACTTTTGAATTATCTTGTTTTAATTTACATAATTTATTTACCTGTTCTGATTTTGTTTCTCTGATTCATCTATGTTGAAAAATATAAAGAGTTCATTTGTTTGCACCCCTATAAAATATTCCATTTAGAAATGCCCAACAATTTACTTATCCATCAAACAGATGATGAGTATTTTTTTGTTTCCAGGTTTTTAAATTTAATTTCTATTATTGCAAATCATGATACAATAACCACACATGAACAAACCTCCTCATTTATTGAATAATCCATATCCAATTTCTACTGATTAATAATGAGAATAAAACTTTGTCTAAATTGCCATATTTCAACAATCATAATATGCATATTTTTCATATTTTAACATTTCTATGATTGGGACACATCTTAAAATTGACAGCATCTTACAATCACTCCAAGCCAGAGGGCATTTGTGATGGGAAATATGCTATGTGCCTACTTATGCATTAATTTAGTTGTTATTCCTGGTGGCATGACAGGACAATCACAGTTCCTCAAAGTTTCAGTCAATAAATCATTTAAGAATCATTTGAGGAAAGAATGTGGGTCCAAGTAGTTGTCTGAAACATTCAATTGATTCCTTTTGTACTATCAACAAAGGACCAGGATTAAAACTTTGTTGTTAGCGCTGTCGAGTGGATTCCAGACTCCTAACAACCCCGGGTGCAGCCGAGCGGAACCCTGCCCAGGCTTTTTGCACCATCGTCTCACATTCCATTGCTTTTTCAGACAATGCTCAGCTGCCAATGGTCAATTTTTCGAAATTGGGTTGACAGGTCCTTCTTGCTAGCCTGTCTTAGTCTGGAAGCTCCAGCTGAAACTTGTCCACCATGGGTGACTGTGCTAATATTTCAAACAGCAGTAGCATAGCTTTATACATCACACCACCCACATCTGCCACAGTATGACAAGGAACAGACGGGTGGCGTGGTTCCCTAACGGGGAACGGGACCAGGGCCAAGGTAGTGAGAGTGATGATTCTTAACTACTAGACCACCAGGGCTGGCAAAATTTACATTAAAACTTACAGAACAGGTATCTGCAGCTTGGGTGAAAATTCTGAAGCTAAAACTGAATCGCCGTTTAGAGAGATGAGAATCAACAGCACTCTTGATGACGAACAGAATGATATTGTAACGAAGAAACATAGACATTGATAACTCTGAATAGAAAAGTAATTCAAAAGATTCAAACTCTGAATGGCAAAATAGTTTGGTAGTACTTTAGCCAATTTATTTCACTTATATTTTTCTCTATACGTATGCACAAGATATATGCCTGTGTATATACATACTATATACTCACATACATACACGTGTAAACCCAAAAGGGTTCTTTCAGTAAACATAAAAGTAAATGTGTGTGGGTGTTTGAGATTAGAAAACATTTAGGTATATAATTTAATTAGCAGACATAAAATTATCTGTTTTAGATTTGATAAAATCGGGTATATTATTTTAAGTGTTGGTATATGGTATCAGCTTTGTTCTTCAAAACTGTCTTGGGTATTCAAGGACCTTAGTTCTACCATATTAATTTTATGTTGAATTTACAGCACTGTTGGATTTCTTTTGGAAATCTGTTAATTCACAGCTGTGCGAGAAATTCAACCTTACAAAATATGTTTTCTTCAATAAAGCTTTAGAATTTTCTCTATGAAGTTCTGACATATTTTCAGGTACGATTAATCATAGTTATCTGAGATATTACTTTTTATTTTAAAAAGTATCATTTCAAAATTATATTTTCTAATTGCTGGTATATATGAATGAAATCGATTTTTATATATTGAGTCAGAAACAAGTAGCTTTGATGAACTCTCTTATTAATTCTCGTAGCGTCTCTTGATTGCCTTGAATTTTCTGTGTAAACAATCGTAAGGATAACTTTCTTTCTATCTTTCTGATCCTTTTATGCTTTATTTATTTTTCTTATGTGACTGCAATAGCCAAGGCCTTCAGTACAACATTGAAGTGGTGATAGTGGACACTCTTTTTGCTTTTGAACTTAAAGATAAGACTTATAAACTTTTCACCATTAAATTTAACATTTGTTTCACAATTTTGGTAGATACACTTTTTGGTAAATCATGGGGAAAAGATTTGTTTAAAGATAATATTTTTAAATCATGAAGAGTTGTTGAATAACATCAAAGAGTTTTCTGCATTTAAAATGATTATATAGTTTCTTTTTTCCTTTGATCTGCTAAGTAGTAAATTTCATTAATAGATTTTTTAGTTGTAAAATGTGCCTATATTCCTGAGATATACTCAAGTTGACATGTATGTATGTTTGAGCACACTGCAGGATTCTATTTACTGCTGTGAGAGAGGATGTATATTGTAGTGATTAAATGAATGGACACTAAACTTACCAACTATTGGGTTCCAATATTGGATTTATGACTTACCAGCTAATTGACCTTGAATCAGTTACTTAACCTCTCTGTACTCCAATTTCCTCATATATAAAATAGGTATGATGAAAATAATAGTCCATCTTTCAGAGGAGTAATACAAGGTGCATGTAGCATAATATCTTCTACTGTAGACGAATGACTTGCATATAGTAATTAACATGTAGTTATTTCATAAGTAAAAAGTAAATCATATTTTCTTTGGAATTTGATTACATAGGCCTATTGTTATTAATTTTTACTTTTTTTTTTTGCACTTCTCATCTATCCATTTCTGGTTTGAGTGAGAAATAATATTAAATTTTAAAGTAATTTGAGAATTATTCATTCTTTTTTAATAACTATATAGAGGTATAATTGACAACAAAAACTGCACATATTTAAAATGCACAATTTGATAATTTTTGAAATATATATACACAAATAAAGTTATCATAACAATCAAAATACATCACTCTCTCAAATTTCCTTGTGCCTCTATGCAATTCCTCCTTCCTGCTCCACTGGGCTAGTCTGTTCCTTAGGTGAGAATTGATTCACTTTCTGTCATTGTAGATTAGTTTGAATTTTCTAAAATCTTATATAATTGGAATCATACTCTATGTATTGTTTTTTTCATTTTGTTTCTTTCACTCAGCACAATTATTCTGAGATTCATCAATGTTGTTGCCTGCATCAATAGTTCCCTTTTATTTTTTTTATTCCCGGGTGGTATCCCATTGTATAGATATACCACGATTTATCTAACCATTCACCTTTTGAAGAACATATGGACTGTTTAAAGGTTTTGTCTATTACAAATAAATCTTATATGACTAACCATGTAAAAGTCCCTGTGTGGACATATACTTTCATCATTTCCCCTGGGTAAGTACCTAGGAGTAGGATGTCTTGGTTATATGGTGGAGGCATGCTTAAATCTGTAGAATGCTGCCAAAACTGTTCCCCAAGTACTTGTACCATTTCATATCTCCACAAGTAGTGCAGAGTTTCAATTCTACCACATGATCAATCTTTTTCTACTTTTATACATTTTAATAGGTGTATAGTGGTTTCTCATTGTTGTTTTAAGTTACGTTTTCCTAGTGACAAATGGCGTTGAGAATTTTTTTCCTATACTCATTTGTGATCCAAACCTCTTTGGTAAAATCTGTGTTTGAATCATTTGCCCATGTTTTACTTAATTGTTTTCATTCTTATTACAATCATGTGTTGCCTAATGACAGAGATATGTTCTGAGAAATGCGCCCTTAGGTGATTTTGTCATTGTGCAAACATCATGGAGTGTACTTCCACAAGTAATAGATAATATAGCCTACTACACACCTAGGCTATATGGAATTAATCTTAGGTGATGACCTTGGTATATGCGGTCCATCATTGACCGAAATGTCCTTATGCAGCACATAACCTTATTGTATTCTAAGATTCTTTGTGTATTCTAAACAAAAGTCCTGTATTAGAGATATGTTTTGGAATTATTTTCTCCCAAGATAAAATTGGGCTTGTATTTTCATTCTCTTAGCAGTATATGTCAAAGAGCAAACTTGACCACTCAGCCAAGGGGCCGGTCCCAAGGTTCACTCTTGATCTTGTACACTCTAAGGGTTTAGACAAATGTATAATGATGTGTATCCAACATTATAGTATCATACAGAGAATTTTGACTGCCCTAAAAATCCCCTGTGCTCTTACTATTCTTCACTCCCTCCCTCCACTACTCCAAGCAACCACTGGTCTTTTTACTAGCTCCACAGTTTCACCATTTCTAGCATGTCATGGTTGAAATCATACAGTATGTAGGCTTCTTTCACTTAGTAATATCTATTTGTTTCCTTCCAGTCTTTTCATGGCTTGATAGCTCATTATATTTAGCTCTGAATAATATTCCGTTGCCTGAATATACCACAGTTTATCCATTTACCTAATGAAGGTCATCTTGGTTGCTTCCAACTTTTGACAATTATTAATAAAGTTTCTCTAAACATCTGGGTGTAGGTTTTTGTGTGGACATAAGTTTTCAATTCTTTTGAGTAAGTACCAAGGAGAGTGATTGCTGAATTGTATGGTAAGAGTGTGTTTAGTTCTGGAAGAAACTGCCAAACTATCTTTGAAGGTGCCTGTACCATGTGGCATTTCCCAACAGCAATGAATAAGAGATTCTGTTACTCCACATTATTGCTAACTTTTGATGTTATCAGTATATCAGATTTTGACCATTCTAATAAGCTTCTAGTAGAATCTCATTGTTTTAATTTATATTTCCCTGATGACCTAAGATGTGGAGCACCTTTTCATATGTATTTTGCCATTTGTATATCTTCTTTAATTAAGTGTATGTTAGGTTTGATTCATTTTTTAATCAGGTTGTTTGTTTTCTTACTGTTGAGTTTTGAGTTCTATGTTCATGTGAGATATTGATCTGTGGTTTTATTTTCTTATGTCTTTGTTTTGAGTATTAGAGTAATGCTGGCCTCATTGAATGAATTAAGGAATATTCCCTCTGTTTCTATGCTCTGAAGTAGATTGTAAAAAAATATAATTATTTCTTCCTTAAATGGGTTGAATTCACCAATGAACCCATCTGCTCTCTGTATTGGAAGGTAACTTATTATTGATTCAATTCTTTTAATAGAAGAGGCCTATTCAGATTGTCTATTTCTTCTTGTGTTTGTTTTGGCAAATTATATCTTTCAAGGAATTGGTCCATTTCATCTAGGTTATCAAATTTGTGGGCATAGAATTGTTCATAGTACTTCTTTATTATCTTTTTAATGTCCAGCATCTGTAGTGAAGTCAACTCTTTCATTTCAGATATTAGTAATTGGTGTCCTTTCTTTTTTTTTTTCTTAGTTAGCCTGGCTAGAAGCTTATCAATTTTACTGATCTTTTCAAAGAAAAAAATTTTGGATTTGCAGATTTTCTCAGATTTCCTGTTTTCAATTTTAGTGATATCTGCTCTATTTCTTATTATTTCTTTTCTTCTGCTTACTTTGGATTTGGTTTTCTCCTTTTTTTCTAGTTTCCTAAGGTGGAAACTTAGATTATTGTCTTTAAATCTTTCTTCTTCTCTAGTATATACCTTTAATGATATAAATTTTCCTCTAATTACTGCTTTCACTGCATCCCATAAATTTCAATAGGCTGTGTTTTCATTTTCATTTAGTTCAAAATACTTGTTTCTCTTCAGATTTCTTCTTTGACCCATGTATTATTCAGAAGTGTGTTATTTAATCTCCTTGTATTTTGGGATTTTTCATTTATCTTTCTATTATTGATTTCTAGTATAATGCTATTGTGGTCTGAGAGCAGACACTTTACGATTTCTGTCCTTTTAAATTTGTTGAAGTATGTTTTATTTTTTGGTCCATTCTGACAATCTTTGTCTTTTTATTGGGGCATTTAGACCATTGACATTCAAAGTGATTATTGCTGTTTTGGATTACTATGTACCATAATTGTTACTGTTTTTTATTTGTTGCCCTAGTTCTTTGTTCCTATTTTTTCTTCCACTCTTTTTTTACCTCTTGTGCTTTTAATTGATCATTCTATATAATTCTATTTTTTCTCCTTCCTTCACATATTCTTTATAATTCTTTCTTAAATTTTTTTAGTGGTTGTCCTAGAGTTTGCAATATACATTCACAGCTAATGCAAGTCCTCTTTCAAATAACACTATATCACTTCATGGATAGTGTGAATACCTTATAACAACAAAATTATCCTAATTCTCCCCTCTCATTTATCCCTTGCATCATTGTTATTATTCATTTCACTTATATATCAGCATACATAAGCATATATATATATATAAGATATATACATATAGACTTATACATATACATAAGATATACACATAGCATGCATAATCAAATGCATTTCTGGTATTATTATTTTGAATAAACTGTTATCTATCAGAACAATTAAGAATAGGACAATAAAAGTTTTTATTTTACCTTTAATTCTTCCTTCTTGAATTCTCTTACTTATTTTGTGTAGATCCATTTTCTGACCTTTATTATTTTTCTTCTCTCTAAAGAACTTCTTTTAACATTTCTTGCAAGGAAGGTATACTGGTAACAAACTCCTTCAATTTTGTTTGCTGAGAAAGTCATTATTTCTCCTTGAGTTTTGAAGGATAATTTTGCTGGCTGCAGAATTCTAGGTTGGTAGTTTTTTCTCTCAACATTTTAAATATGTTACTCCTTTCTCATCTTGCTTGCATGGTTTCTGAGGAAAAATCAAATTTGATTTCTTTCTTTGTTCCTTGATAGTTAAGACGTTTTTCCCCTGTGGATTTTTTCAGAATTTTTTGTTTATCTTTGAATTGTTGTAGTTTGAAAATGATATGCCAAGGAATACTTTTCTTGGCATTTTTCCTGCTTGTTGTTCTCTAAGCTCTCTGGATTTGTGGTTTTGTATCTAACATCTGTTTGCGGAAATTCTCAGTCATTATTTTTTCAAATATTTATTCTGTTCCTTTCTCTCTTTCTTCTCCTGGTATTCCCATAATCTGTATGTTACAGTTTTTGTATTTCTCCCACAGTCTTTTGATATTCTTTTCATTTTTTTTCCCCTTCCATCTTTGTTCTCTTTGTTTTTCAGTTTTTTAGGATTCTATTAATATATCCTCTAACTCAGATATTTCTTCCTCAGTCATATCCAGTCTACTAATAAATCCATTAATGGCATTCTTCATTTTTGCTACAGTGCTTTTTTATCTCTAGTATTGTTTTGTTTTGTTCCTTTCTTAGAATTTCCATCTCTCTGTTTACATTGTGTATCAGTTCTTGCATATTGTCTACTTTATCCAGTAGAACTCTTAGTATATTGATCATAATAGTTTTATGTTCCTAATCTGATAATTCAAACACCTCTGCCATGTCTAGTTCTGATGCTTGCTCTGTCTCTTAAAATTACATTTTTTTCTTTTAGATGCCTTGTAATTTTTCCTTGGTAGCCAGACATGTTCTGGTAAAAGGAACTGCCATTAATAGTCATTTAATCATGGGGTGGTCAGGTGCAGAGGGAGGAGAATCATTCTATATCCTATGATTAGGTCTCAGTCTTTTAGTGAGTTTATTCCTCTGGACTGTGAACTTCACAAGGGCTTCCCACTTTTTTTCTCCCTTTTTAGTTGGGGCAGGATGGCTAAACTGGGCTGAAATTGGTTCTCTTTCCCAGATTAGTTAGGCTCTGAGAAAACCCCAAAAGGTTAGGCTCTAGTAGACTACTTTCCTCTGAGGGAAAGACCTATTAAGAAGAACACAGCACTCTGATGTATTTCAGAATGGTTCCTTTTCCCTCCCCTTACCAGATGCACAAGGGGATTTTTCTGCAATATTTCCTATAGGAACATGGTCAAACTGCTGGTGGTATATCTCACAATATTGTGGAGGTCTCTCTCTGACTGGATACCCCTAGAGTTTTCAACTGTCAGACTTGTCCTGGGGCCGGCTGGTGGTGCAGCGGTTAAGTTGTCACGTTCCGCTTTTCAGCAGCCTGGGGTTTGCCGGTTCGGATCCCAGGTGTGGATATGGCACCACTTGGCACACCATGCTGTGGTAGGAATCCCACATATAAAGTAGAGGAAGATGGGCATGGATGTTAGCTCAGGGCCAAGCTTCCTCAGCAAAAAGAGGAGGACTGGCAATAGTTAGCTAAGGGCTAAACTTCCTCAAAAAAAAAAAAAAAAACCAGACTTGTCCACACCAAGCTTATAACAATTTGTCATTTACAGTCTTCCATCCATGAACTTGGAATATCACTCCATTTATGTAAGTCTTTGATTTCCTTAGGGTTTTGTAATTTTCACGTATATATCCTATATATATTTTGTTTTATTTATGTCTAAATATTTTCTATATCTGGTGCTATCATAAATGTTGTCGTGTCTATGATTTCAACTTCTAATTGTTTATCAGTAGTTTATAGGAAAACAATGCACTTTTTTATATTAACCTTGTATGCTGTGACATAGGTATAATTGCTTAAAAGTGCCAGCATTTTTCTGTCAATTCTTTGAGATTTTTTTTACATAGATAATCAAGTCGTCTGTGAACAAAGTCAGTTTTATTTTTTCTTTCCCAATTTGTACTCCTTTAAATTTATTTTCTTCTTTATTGCACTAGCTAGTACTTCCAATACTTTGCTGAATTGAAGTGGTGACAAGGGACATCCTTGACTTCTTCCTGATCTTAGAGAAAATGTCCAGTTTCTTACCTTTAAGAATAATGTTAGCTGTAAATTTTTGTAAATGTCTTTATTCAGCTAAGGAAGTTCTCCTCTATTCCTAGTATACTAAGATATTTTTTATCATGAATGAGTATTAGATTTTTTCAAATACTTTTCCTGCATCTATTGCTATGATCATCTAATTTTTCTTAACCTGTTGATGCTGCTAATTAATTTGATTAATTTTTGAATGTTGAACTAGCTTGCATACTTAGAATAAATCCCACTTTGTCATGGTGTGTAATCTTTCTTTACACTTTTGGATTCAGTTTACTAAAATTTCATTGAAGATTTTTGCATTCATGATCATGAGAGATATTGGTCTCTAGTTTTCTATCCGTGTAATGAGTTTATCTGGTTTTGGTATTGGGATGATGCTTGTCTCAGAATGAGTTCAGGAGTGTTACTTCTGTTTCAACTTTTTGGAAGAGACTGTAGAGATTTGGTATCATTTTTCAATTTCTTGATTGTTGGGTAGAATTGAGCAGTGAAACCATCTAAGCTTGGTGCTTTCTCTTTTGGAAAGTTATTATTTATTCAATTTCTATAATAGATATAGGTCTTCATAGATGATTTATTTCCTCTTGTATGAGTTTTGACACTTTATATCTTTCAAGGTACTAGTCCATTTCATCCAAATTATCAATTTTGTAGACATAGAGATGTTTATAGTACTATAGTACTCGCTTATTATCCTTTTATAGATACCTTATAACAAATTACCCCTAATTCCTTCCTCACATCCCTTATGACATTGCTGCCATTCATTTCATCCATGTACTATAATCACACAATATATTGCTACTATTATTACTTTGAACAAATTCTTATCCATTAGATTAAGAATAAAAAAATTTAAAAAATTTTATTTTCATAAAACCCTTCTTTGATACTTTTCCTTTTTGAATGGAAATATTAGATTCTGACTAATATTATTTTCCTCTTTCTGAAGTACTTCTTTTAACATTTTTTACAGTGTAACTCTGCTGACAATAAAATTTATAAGTTTTTTTTTTGAGAAAGTGTTTATTTTTTCTTCAAATTTGAAGGATATTTTCACTGGAAATAGAATTCTAAGTGAGAGGATTTTACTTTCAACCCTTTAAATATTTCACTCTGTTCTCTTGCTTGCATGGTATCTGACAAGAAATCTACTCTAATTCTTTCTCTTTTTCCTCTATATGTAAGATATTTTCCCCCTCTAGTTTCTTTCAAGATTTTCTCTTTGTCTATGTTTTCTTATAGTTTGAATGTGGTATGCTTAGGTAGATATTTTCATATTTATCCTGCTTGGTGTTTTCTGAACTTACTGGTTTTGTGTTTGATTTTCATCTGCCATTAATTTTGTAAAGTTTTTAGCATTTTGACTTCGAATAATTCTCTTGCTCTGCTCTTCCTTTCTTTTCCTGGTATTCCAATGATGCATATGTTACATTTTAATTGTTACACCATTCCCTGATGTATTGTTTTGTTACTTTTATTTTTTTTCTCTGTGCATTTCAGTTTAGAAAGTTTCTATTGATATATCTTCAAGCTCACTGCTTGTTTCCTCAACCATGTCTGGTTTACAGACGACCCTATCAATGCGTTTTTTATTCTCTTATAATATTTTTGATCTCTAGCATTTTCTTTTGACTCTTTGTTAGAGTTTTCATTTCTCTGCTTTCCTTACCCATCTGTTGTCTCATGTTGACTACTTTTTCTGTTAGAGTCCTTAACATATTAATCATAGTTTTTAAAAGTTCCCTGTCTAATAATTCCAAATCTATATTATATCCATCTGTTTCTGATGCTTGTTTTATTCATTTGGAGTTTTGTTTTCTTTTCTTTTACCATAGCTTATACTTTTTTTTTGAATGTCAAACATGATTTGTTGAGTAATAGGAACTGAATTAAACAAGTCTCTAATTTGAGATTTTTTCTCCTGCTTGTTCTCTCCAAGTCTCCCCAGTACGTAGTCATATATTTTTAGTTGTGGGTCCTTCTAGTTGTGGCATGTGGGATGCCATCTCACTGTGGTCTGATAAGTGGTGCCGTGTCCACTCCTGGGATCCGAACCAGCGAAACCCTGGGCTGCCGAAGCAGAGCACATGAACTTAACCACTGTGCCACGGGTGTGGCCCCCTAATTTGAGATTTTATGCTAATGTGACTAGAAACTGGGCTGTTTGTTCTGGCTGTATGTGCTAGAAGCTTCAATTTCCTCTAGTGTCCCTTTTATTAATTTTTAAAAATCTTTCTTATTGTCTTTGGGCTACTCTAAGAACTCCTCTTCAGATACTCTTTGTCCTGCAGATTTTTCAGCTATAATCCACTGTTATTGTACTGGATCCCTGTGGGTGTATTGGTAAAGTGTGAGGGAGAGAAGGATTCTATATTTTTATGATTAAATCTCAGTTTTTTAGTGGACCCATTAACCTTGAATGTGATTCTTACAATTTTTATTTAGCTTGCTTTCTGCCCCATTATGTGGTATAGGAAAACAAGGGGCCTTAGAGTTTGGACAAATGCCCTCCCAGGTACAATAAGGTTCTCATAGTCTTCTTCCCTGAGAGTAGGCCTTTGTTATGGAGAACATTCTGGGCATATTTCACAAAAGTTACTCTTCTCCTCCCCCAGAAAGAGCCTGAATGGAATCTTTCTTGGCTTTCACCATGAGAACCTGGTGGGATTCCTGGAAGTACAATCCATTAAAATATGGGTGCTCCTTGAAGATTGCAGTTCCCAGAGTCAAGCTAACCTATACTCAGCTTCCAGAAATTCATCACAATTATCATTTAAGCATTCGTACCAGTTTGTGATTCCAGTGGCTTTTTCTTCAGGTAAGCAGATTTTGGCTTTGACTCTCTAGCTTTACCTGTCTCTCTAGAGTTCAGGGTGCCAGTTTACCTTCAATCTCTATTTTCTGATCAGTTCAAGAAAAATCATTAGTTTTCAGTTTGTGAAATTTTTCCTGTTGCATGAATAAAAGTAACAACTTCTGAGGTCTTTGCATGTCAGAGCTGAAACAGGAAGTTTGATATATAGATATATAGATAAATAGATTTAGATATAGGTATATTGTTATGGAATCCTATTTTTAGTTTTTAATGAATCTATGTTATTTATCTGTCTCTATATAAGAATACTCTATCTGGATCATTCAACAATTCTTAAGGCATTCTCTTTTACTTTTATCTCTTATAGGTGTTCAAAAATAAAATATGTTAAGTCTACTCTTTGGTAACTAGGATTGAGAATGGACTATTATATGGGGAAATCTGCAAGAATTTTGACTAAAAGTAAGGCCTAGAGAAGGGGGAGGCTTTTTGTTCAGTTTTTTTTTTAATTTTCAGAATGTAGCAATAATAATCAGAGAGGAAATGAACAACTTGTGATGAGAGAATAAAAGTCCTCACTAAGGATGGAGGAACAGAGAAATGGAGCAAGTTTCCTTGTGAGTTGCTTGAGTATCTGCACCACCCCCGGAATGCCTAATGCCTTGTATCTTGTTACATGAGTAATAGGAACCCTTTTCTGGTTGAAGTTTCTATTGCTGGAAGAAAGGTAGACCCATTCTCAAATGACACACATATTCCTCATTTTATTTTGTTTTGTCTGCTTGTATATAGATTTTTTTGGTCTTTCTGTATTGTTCTTATTTTCAACTACAAGACTATCTGTTTATAAATAGCTTATACAGAACTCTTGTGGTTTATAGCATTTAGACATTATTTCTTGATACTCTGCTATGAAGAATGTGGGAGAAATACTCTTATTACAAAATACCTATCATCTGTAAACCCTGACCTTCAAATCTAGTAGTGCCCCCAATCATTGCGTCAATCAAAAACATCACCACAAAAACAAAAAGAGCCCCAGGGGATGACACTGTATCTGTTGCAAGCTACTGGTTCAGATCTTCTTTGATGTCTTTTCACAATATTTTACAAATTTCTCCATAAACATTCTTTACATTTTTTGTTTAATTTATAAAAATAAATCATGCATTTCTGTTACACTTCTAAATGCTATTTTTTAAAATGTGTAAACTCTTTGAAAGTGTTCTATTCACCCATTTCCTAAACTTTGTTATTATTTCTAAAAGTGTCATACTTTCTTTTAGTTTTCTTTACAGACAAGCACATTCTCTGCTAATAGCTATTTTATTTCCTTCCTCTTCTCTCTCACTTGAACTGGCTAGTATCACAAATACAACAGTGAATCAATGCAGTGGTAACAGTATCTATTTCCTGAATTCAAGGAAAATTCTTCTAGTCACTCGCTAGAAAGTATGATATTGATGCTACTTTTCTAGTATATTTTATTTATCAGTTTAGGAAAACTCATTTCCAGTTGAATCACAACTGGGTAATATTAAGTCCTTTAAAAAAAGTCTGGTGAGAGAGTCATGGTATTTTCCTCCTTGATTAATGTGGTGAAATACAGTAGTACATTTGTGTTTTTAATTCCAATAGTATACATTAACTGTACTATTTCATATTATCACCAATTTTTAATTTTTTCCATATTTAACCAATTTTGTTGGTTACAGTTCATTTTCGCATCTCAGAATTTCCTTCAAGTGTTTTTTCTGAAGCACATGCTTTATAAACTCTTTAATAATATTCCACTATTACTAAACACTCTCAATTTTTGTTTGTGTGAAAAATAGTATTTACGCCTCATTCTGGGTAGATAGTTTAGCTGTATCTATACATCGATGTTGACATTAAATCCTCTCAATACATTTAAGATATAATTTTACTGTATCAACTCCTTTGCTTTTAAAACCAGCTGATAGCCTGGTATTTTTATTTATGTGTAATTAGCCTTTTCTTTCCAGCTCCTTTAGATCTTCTTTCTTTGGCGTTCTGAGTTTTATTACGGTATGGATGTACAGAATATGATCCCTGTGTTGAGAATTCATATATTTCATCAATATTATCTCTTTGAATGTTGCCTCAGCACTTCCTTTTCCATTTCTCTCCTCTTCTGAAACTTTGAATAGACATTGTAGCCCTTTTCATCTCATTCACTGTGCCTTTCAACCTGATTTCATGATGTCCATCTCCTTAGCTCTCTGTGCTGTGTTCAGGATAATTACTTCTAATTTACTATCCTCTTTTCTACTTCTCTCTTTAGCTGTGTCTAACTTGCTCTTTTAATCCCTTCATTTATTTTTTTAAGTTAAATTATCATATTTATTATTTCCTAGTCTCTTTTCTTTTCCTTCAAAGTTGGCTGGTCACTTTTGGTGGTCTCTTTTGCTTTAGTCATAATTCCGACAAATTTATTTCTTTAACATATTTTAAAGAAATCTATTTCTGAAAATTATAATTTCAGAAGTTACTAGGGATATAAATATATAGTTTATTGTTTTTGCTGGTTATCGCTCCCAGCAACTTTTTTCTTTCTTTATTTTTTCTATCAATGAATATTTACTTAAATTTCATGTGTCAGAATTTTAATTAGCCTGAATTGAAAATACTTCTTCCTGGAGAGAATTTGTGTTCTTTTCAGAGTCTCAAGGGGTGCTGCCAACCACGGAACACTTTACCCTTAACTTGTATTTGCCTTGTGGGCTGTGTAAATGTGAATTCCAAAAACGTGTAATAATAAGCTTATTATAACAAATTATCAGATACAAATTTCTATATTGTATTTTAATATAATAAATTATAATATGAGTCTCCCATAAGCATATTTTCATTAACATAATAATTATTCTTATTATTCTTAGAATTTTTTCATCTACAAGCACAGTGAGAATAGGTAGGCTTTATTTTTGACATCTTTTCCTAACGGTGGATTTTTTCTAGTATATAATATCACTGAAAGTATATTTCCTTCAAAATTCTCCATTTATGAGAGACAGGGAGAGTATCTCAGGTTCAAGTCACCCACTCTATATGGACATAAAGCCTAATTTACTTTTCTCAAAGTGTTGTTAATCCCCAAATGTCCAGGTATCACGAATCAACATTTGTCCCAAGAATATGCCCAGCCTCTCTGATCATTTACCAGCCTAGTTTCAACACAATAGGAAGACTTTTTATTTTAATTTAACTAATTTCATTACTTGTCTCTTAATATCATTAATATATTCAAAAAGATCTTTCTTATGATTCATCCGGACCTCATGTGTTTTCCAGTGGGAAGGTTTTCAATACATCTATTCTGCAGATTTTTTAAATAACAGATTCTTTTCTATATTCTTCATTACATCTGTTTCACAGGGCTTGAACTCTTGTGTTTTATTATTTCAATATAATTATCCTCTCTCAGGCTTCTGGTCTCTTTCAGGTGGGCTAGTATTTAGATCTGTTGACTCATTGGAGATTATATCAGAGATTGTGGTGGGGATTCTGCAGGTAGTGGAAGGTCAAGTAACCAAAGCTATTCTTTCAGGTCATATGGATAAAAAATGTAAATTAAAGGGACCAGCCCAGTTGCGCAGTGGTTAGGTTCACATGTACCACTTTGGTGGCCCAGGGTTCACTGGTTTGGATCCTAGGTGTGGACCTATGTATTGCTTGGCAGACCATGCTGTGGCAGGCATCCCACATATAAAGTAGAGGAATATAGGCATGGATGTTAGCTCAGGGCTAGTCTTCCTCAGCAAAAAGAGGACAATTGGTGGCAGATGTTAGCTCAGGGCTGATCTTCCTCAAAAAAAAAAAAAGGTAAATTAAATTTAGTCTTTACCCATGAATAAATGATAGCATAGTAGGACAGAAAAGCCTGTAAGAAAATTATTGCAATACAGTCTCTAAGAAATCAATAAATCTGTAAGAAAATTATACAATATAGTATAAATTTACAGATTTGCACAGAGTGCAGAGGGGAACAGAGGAGCTAGTGACCAATATAGCCTAGGAAATGCAGAATTTACTCCACTCCCAGGTGTAGAGTGATGAAAGGACAGCCCCAAAAGCTTCAGACCATGGGAACACAGTTAGCAGATATTGGATTAATGTCTTTCTCCAAATCTGGATGTATGAAATCGGAGAAATTTTGGAATTAATTTGTTTGAGGGTAGTAATCCATTCTAATCAACGAGACAAGATTGGCATGCATACCTTGACTGAAAGGAAATTGCTCTTTCTTTACAATATAGTCCAACTCTAAGTCATAAGTAAATTCTCTTTTATCTTTCATTTAGTTATGCCTTACTTTAATATTTTATTATTGGTTTTACTTCTGACCTTTACTTCTTCTTTATGACTTCCATGTTGTTAATTGTCCCTGTCATGTTACATTTCTGCTTTTGTTCTTATCTCCATACTTAGCATACTTTTTTTTTTTTTTTTTTTAAGATTGGCACCTCAGCTAACAACTGTTGCCAATGTTTTTCTATTTTTTCTGCTTTATCTCCCCGATACATAGTTGTATATCTCAATTGCAGGTCCGTCTAGTTGTGGCATGTGGGACACCGCCTCAACATGGCCTGACGAGCGGTGCCATGTCCACGCCCAGGATCTGAACTGGGGAAACCCTTGGCTGCCGCAGCAGAACACACAAACTTAACCACTCAGCCATGGGGCCGGCCCCATCATACCACTTTTTTTAATCAAGTCAGTCAGAGGAGTGGAGAAATCACCGCTGCTTACTCTGCATAGACTGAATCCCTAAACCTGACTAGCTTGTCATTTGATAATATATTGGTTTTTTATTAAAGTAGCCGGTTTTAGAGAGCATTAAGTAGTATTTCTACTATAGCTACACTAAAAGATTCAACATGTGTGCCTCGCCCATCTATCCACTCATTCAATCAATCTTTTCAGATTATTTGCTTGGCATAGTCACTGGCACGTGGAAAACAGAGTGCTGTACGCAAGAATCTGGATGGAGAGTCAAGGGAGTTACCTAAATTCCAGTATTTGCCCATATAAAATGAGGTAGCCTGAAGTCATGTTCAACAAAATCCATTTTAGTTCTAACAGATTTGAATAACAATATTCAAAGGTGTTCCTAGCAGTAACATGATTGGTTGTGGTCCAATCATTAAAACTCTTACCAAGCCGTACACAGATTAATAAATTGTCTCTTTATATAAACATTGAGAAATTTGCAGCAGAATTAAGTAAGCAATGCTACTGCTCTCACTATTACTAATGAATAGATAAATATACAGATAAACAAATAAATAGAGAAGTAAATGACACCTAGCTAGCAGTGTTTAATGCCTGCTCACATTTTAGGTGACACTATTACTATTATAGAAGGAGGGTGGCAGGGCTCTCAGACACCAGTTTTACAAACTGTGTTCTATTGAAAGAGCATATCATTAACCAAAACATAGGTCTATTCTGAAAGATATGCCTTGAGGAATTTTTACCTATTAGATGATCCTAGAGACAAAGAACATAAGGAAGACACGCAGGATAGAAGTTAAGGAAAGGATAAGACATGTACTCTAAGAGAACAGACATTAGGCAGTAATCAGAGACCTCATTTAATCTTGGCTATATCTTTAATTGCGTTGAAGACTTTGGACAATCATTAAAGTTTTCTGGGTTTCAGTTTCTTCATCTGTAAAATGATTTGATTGCGTCAGATAATTAAGATCAGTTTGTCAAACAAAACCAGAGTCAAGACAGTAGTTAGAGCAGTAAAAACAGATGTCATTCAGGAGCTATTGCAATGAAAGAAAAGAGACCTCAGCATAGAACTGGGTTCAATTCCAATTACAGCATAGACAAGTGGGGATATATAGCCAATAAACAGAATAAGGGGAGTCAATGAATGCAAAGTTACTAAGAGGAAGAGCCCAAAGGTAGGGGATTCTTGCTAAACTGACTTAGGACTTTTGTTGAAGGCAGGCCAAGTGATCAGATATCAAGGAGAGGAAGGGAGTCTTGGTACACTGACTTAGCAGAATCCTTGCTGAAACTGAGATAAACAGGTCTCCAGGTCTAATTAAAAATAGGGCTCAAAGGGGGCTGGCCCCGTGGCGGAGTGGTTAAGTTCGCGCACTCCGCTGCAGGCGGCCCAGTGTTTCGTTAGTTCGAATCCTGGGCGCGGACATGGCACTGCTCATCAAACCACGCTGAGGCAGCGTCCCACATGCCACAACTAGAAGGACCCACAACGAAGAATACACAACTATGTACCGGAGGGCTTTGGGGAGAAAAAGGAAAAAATAAAATCTTAAAAAAAAAAAAAAAATAGGGCTCAAAGGAGCTGGACTAAAATTTGGTCAAGAAGAAAGTCTGTCACCTTCCAGACTTAACAATTGATGATTCCATGAAAATTAGGCAATAGGTCAGAATTTATTTTGATTGGAGAGAGCAAATCTCAGAAGCAGAGTAAGAAGGGAGAGGTGAGGGCTTGCTATTAGACTTACTGTCCAGAGCAGGACAGTGTCAGGCTGCAGGTGCTCCCAGGGAGGTGGAGTTGGTGAGCCCGTGCGGTGAGGCATGTGCTGGCGTAAGACTAGGTAAAAGAGTCCGAATGAGAGATTCCTAACTGAGAGCTAACATTTCCTGAAAGGTACTAGGAGACAGAGAAGGGATGGACAATTTAGGAAATCATAAACTCAAAGAATTGTAGAGCTGGGTAAGGACTGATGTTCAGATTATTTTATCTCAATGAGTTAACTAAAGCTCAAAGAGATTAAATAACTTTCTCAAACTGACTAGGCTGACTAAGATTGGGAGATGAAGTAGGCTGTCATATTCACTTTACAACATATTTCAATTTCAAAAAGAATGCTAATTCCCAGGGAGTGGGTGTATGTCAGGAATTAACAATTTACAATTCATACAAATGCGCATAATCTCAAGAAATCAACAATGAATTACGGTTCTTCTGTAGATGTACCTGATCTCTGTTCTGCGCTGCTGAGGCAATAAGATTAAAAAAAATAAACTTCAGAGAAATAGCATTTCATATCTGGTCTTTTGTATCTTGCAATATCCTTTCTGGTCAAGTACCCTATCTCGGGAGCAGGTATTGATTTTTTTCCAGCTACAGTACAATGCTTCACCCTTACCTACTCATTCCAATAGTTTCTAGCTTGTAATTATAAAACATTAAAGGCATAGTAAGTCGTATCGTTTCCCGTACTTGTTTAGTATATTAAAAAGCTAGCCACAGCTTAGTAATAAAATAACATTATTGACAATAACGAGTTTCAGGAGAGAAGCAGTGTCCTTGCTTGCCTAAACCCTTTAATGCCTTTCCACAAAATAGAAGGTAGTTTGAAGACAACAGCTGGCAGTTACTCACCGCTCATATCATTAAACTCCATTTTTTCTGCACGCAGTTCCATGTTCCTGAGATTCCTGAAGCTGGATTCAAGGTGGGAAATGCAGTAGATATAGGAAGAACCCTAGTTTCCCTATCAGAACATCTTTTTTCTAAATCTCAGGTCTGTCACTAAGTGATGCCTTTACTGTTGACTTAACCTCAGTGGGGAGAGGAGGGGAACCATTTTTGCAGTCTGTGCGTTGGGAAAAAATACTTTCTCTAACCACCTCCAAAGCTTTTATAGGGAGGAAATATGAATACTTTGAAAGAATGTGGGATTTGGTGTTGTTTTTCCTGGATATGATTTCCAAGAATTTATTTTATTGCATGGAGGGACATTTTACAAATAAGTTTATAAATATATAAATATCATTACTATTGCTGTGCCTGGGTAAGAATAATGTACTGATATTTTTACATTTTTGGTAAGGCATTAGTCAATGGTTAAGAGTTGTGAAGGGCGTGCCTAGAAATGATAAGATAACAGTGGGTCTTTGCCAGCAAGTCAGTATCCTCACCCCTCTATGAGGGACAAGATAATACATAGGTTTTCTGTGTTGCACATGTTTCCGTACATAGATTTCCATTCTATTGAGAACATAAGAAACTAAATCCCAAATATGGTCTTACCTAATAATGGTGCTCATTTGCATTCCAGGGGAACTTGCATTCTTGACATTTTAGTGGGAAAAACATACTATTTACAAATAATAGCAGGCTAAGATAAAAAAAGCATGTAATTCTACAACAGCGAGACGAGACTTTCTCTATGTCATGGACAGACCTGCATAAAAAGTGAAAAAAAAAATGCATTTAATCACCCAGATATTTGGTCTACATGTCAGTGTTGGTGAGGAATTCATAAATGTAGAGATAATTTTTTTTTTCTCTTTTCATCCAGGGCTATCTTTTAGAAATTTCTGCCATGATGGAAGTGTTCTATATCTGTGCCATGTAATAAAGCAGCCACTTGTCCTGTGTAACTACTGAGGACTTGAAATGTGGCTACTGCAACCAAAGGACTGAACCTTTAATTTTATTAGTTAATTTACATTTAAATTGCTTCATGTGACTAATGGTTACCATATTGTACAGGGTGGATCTAGATGGTTACTTTTAGCCTTTATTAAAACCTCAAAGAAACTTATTGTAAATAATCCTACCTAATGGCTGATTAGACAATTGTTACTTTCTCTCCTGCTCTTTTTAAATTTTGAATTCAGGAAACAAACATCTATTAGAATGAACCCCTCTCTGATGTTAGTTCCGTCATCTAATTCGATTATGAGAAATTATTCCCTTTGAAAGTAGCTGCTTTTATTTACTTAATAATTATAATTTTTATTATTTTCAGTGTAAAATTATTGTTACATTTCACTAATAAAAATAAAAATTGACAGAAAGCCTCTGTTGGCTCGCACATAATCTTATCATTAAATATTTGTGATACGCAATGGGAAAATCTTCCATGATTCCCACAGATATATGAACTACCTGCTTTTTGCCACATCAGATGCCTTTCAAAGCCTGCCTCTGCCTCGAGATGCAATTCATCACAGTTATCCCAGGTCACCACGTGTTCCTCTGTGTCATTTCACACGGGAACACAACATGACATGATGTAATTAAAGGGATGCAGTGTGGTGGCTCCCATTAGAAAGAAAGGACGCATTTTCCAGATCAGCTCATAGGTCTCCACTCCAGCTGCCGCAGAGAGGCTCTGAAGCTTCTGCACTGAAAGCTGGCCGATCTTGTGTGTTCAAATGCACAAGGTCTCTAAATTTCTGCCCATTTCTATTAAAAGCCAAGTCAACCACTGTCAGAGAGTGTTACAAACCTCCTCCCTCAAACTGTGATCTTGTCAGATCTCATAAGCCAAGCAAGGTTGGGGCTAGGTGTGTACTTGGATAAGAGGCCTATTAGGGAAAAATGAAGGTATTCTGTTTGAGTCAGGGACCTATTCCACCTTCCTAGTCCAAAGGGGATCACCTTATGACTAGTTCATCCCTGCTCTCGTGTCTTCGCCTGTGAGCCTAGACTGGGAACATGTTCATGAATCACACATTGCATTCTCCTTCCCAAAGTTGGGGAGAATCTTGTCTTGCTTTCCTGGCTCTGTTCCAGTTTAGCTAATTGCTTCCTCTTGCTTTAAATTCCTCCTGCAGTGTCTATTGAAGGCTGTCTTCTTCATTTATGATTCTAAACTGTTCTGCCATGTTGCTGTGTGCTGGTAAGCAGCTGTTGCTCTCCATTCCAGCTGTGGTGGAATTTTTGAGGTGGCCAGAGTGAATTGTACACATGCCATACTCAATTGAGTAGAGAGAAGTCGTAAAGTCTTGGAGCTCATCCCAATGATGCATGCCATTTCAGTGAAAAATTATTCTATATCATCATATAGATGCAAATGCAGATATATACTCCCACAGTCTAGACTTGTTAACTCACTACCATCTGTCTGAGACAAATTCTCAAAAGGAAACCAGGGTGGTGAAGCAAAGTGTGGGTTGGAAGCTGTGAAATTGGAAACCCTCATTTTCTTGATTTTTATTTTTATATTTTTGCTTTAGCAGAAAAACTCTAATTTAAAGCAGTCATTGAAAAAAACTTATCCGTGTCAGTTTACAGAATTTTGTTTAAACATTATTTCTCTATTTCTTGATTTTAAAAAGGAGATACTATTTTGCCACCCATGAAAATAATTTGTAATATGCTAAGAAATGTAGATCATAAAATGCTTGACTTGGGCACATATGTGAGGATCTGGGCAATCATTTGAAATGACTCTGTGTTGGATAAATGTCTCCCTTAGCTCCCTTCCCACTCCCTTTGATTCTCCATTCCCACAATAATAATGAAATGTTTTGACCATCAGTAGTTTCTCATCTGACACTCCTCATTCTAATCTACATTTCCTTGCTCTGCACAGCACCTCATGCCCCTAAACAACTTCTTTATCCATATACTTTACCCACTTTAAAAACTTCATTTCCTCATTAACAAGCAATCTATTTAAGAGGAAAGAGCCTGCTTAAAATAATTTCCATTAAAATGAGCATCACTGTGTTTGTCTGCCTCTTCCATGGTCTTTTAATCCAATCCAACAGACCCAAGGATCGTCTTTGGAGCCCTTATTGTAGTTTCTCTATCACCTCCTTATTTGTTCCAAATATTCTCTCTTTCTAACTTAATTTCCACTAAACTTTGAAATCCTGGTGCAAGATCCATATTGCAATTCTGTTCCATGCAGTTTAGACTTCCAGTTCCACGCTCTTGGCTTTTGAGTCCTGGGTTTCCACCTGTTGAGGCTGGGTTTGATTGAACCCTCCATTTCTCCTCTCAGTGTAGAAACCTGTCCTCAACACCAGCCTTCTGGGCAGTGCTATGGACAGGCCACTCTGATAGCCTTCCATGGAGTGGAGGGATGCAGCAGAGGGAGGGATGGAGGTTTAGATTAGATATAGAATTGCCTTTAACTCTCCCATGCTTATTATATTGGAAAGAAGTGTTTTTGATCAAAAGTCAAGAAATCCACTTTCTAAACCAAAAATTTTACTTACTTCCTTTGTCTTTGAATTTCAGCCAAACTCTTTAAATGAAGAAATTATACCAGACTTAGACTTTAAAATTTGGAATTATTAGAGATTATTTGATAAAAATACTCACTTCATGCAGGAATTTGGGGGCCATACCCGAGACAGATTTCCGTCCAGATGAGAATGTTTATGAGCACTCAGAAACTTGATGGTTTTGATGTTCTTGACTTTCAAGACACTCAGTGAATCCCTTCTTTGACAGATTCCCAGGCTACATAGGAAGCTAGTTAATATTTTTGAAGCATCTATTATTGTTAAGTTATTTGTATATGTTATTTCACTTTACCGCACTGTAATCTGCTACAATAGATGTTATTTGCTGATGGTGATTCTGAGGCAGAGATTTTAAACAACTTGCCCATGGGACTACAGAAGTGTGGACAGAGTGTTTGAATCCCAGGAAGAGTCTGCGCTTCCTCCTCATTCGGGTATGCCACACCAGGTCTTCGAATTTCCCCGCCTCTGCAGATGTGGAATCTACAAGGAACTCTGCACTTTCTTGTGTTGATACTTACATGACAGTGTCAGTCGTGAATTAGAGAAATCATAGCATTCTCAGGTTAGAAAGCCCTTTCGAAGCTATTTGGTTCAGCTTCCTTACAAGATTCACATGCTTTCTATAGTGATTCTTTTCCTTATTAATGAGGATTGTCCTGTTCATTAGGTTACCTGACCAATGTGAAATGAAGAGCATGTTGCTATCATGCTCCCTGAAACTGAGATCGAACCTTTCTGAAAATGCTTTAGATTTTTTTATCTCTAAAAGTAGAGGAAATTTAGAGGTGGAAATAACAAGTGCCAAAGAAGAAACAGTTCTGAGGTTCGTGTTTCCATTTCACTGCAGGGAAATGTGGATACTAGTAAGGCCAAACTGGAAAAAAAAATGTGTGGATGTTCTGATTTGCACTGCCCTGTAATCAGGTAGCTATGCTACTATGAATTCATTAGCATTAAATTAACCCACACTGGAGATAGGAGACCCAAACTCACTGCACTTTGGGTAGGCTAAACTAATTTTCCAAACTCTTCACACTGTTCAGCTTTAACTGTTCTGAGTTGCACCTGGGTTTGCATGGCCCCCTTAGGAGTGAAATGAGAATCTCCCATCCTCACCTCCAGTGGAGGACCATTTAGTGTGCCCACAGTGACGTTGCCTTATTTCTCAGGCTAGTCAACAACACTGGGATATCAGTGTTTTCCTGCTGCCGGCCAATATTGCTGATCCTCTGAGGCCTAGTTTCTTCCATACATTCCTTTCTGATCACACCTACACAGACAACCGCATCTTACTTTTGAAATCCTATTGAGACTTACATAAACATTTAATTTTATTGTTTTAGTTCTCTGTTCTCTTGTTTTCCTTTTAACATATGATATTCAAGGACAATATCTATGTGGTGTGAGCGCTTATTACCATGGTTAGTATTATTACCATAGTAAACATGTAGAACGTACTTATTAAATTGTTACCCAGTAAAAGCCATGCATCTCACTTACACATCTATCTATTATCTCTGAATGAAACCCAAAGAAAGATCTGAAATGGGGAGACCATTTAGATAGACCAGAGGTTCTAAACACAAACCCATTCGTTTTGCTACATTTGATGAAATCTACAAAAGCACTGCCCTGGTCTTTCAAGGCCTCGGGCAAGCATCTAAACAATAACTGCCCCGGTCACTGAGAGGAATTATTCCCCAGTATCTGAGTGGTATATTTCTTCCTGGATCAGGCTGTCTATTTAATCACTTTCCAACAGGCTCCTCTATTCACATGTCCATTTGATCTACATTAATTATTTTAACCGACATCCTTGTTAAATGAAATTGTTTTTCCTAGCCAGACTATAAATAGCCTCCACCTTATTCATCATTTATCTCTTTGGAGATCACACTGACTGCATTTATAAAGAAAGAAAGTCATGACTTGGCCAAGATACAGGAAGCAGCCCTCTCTCAGGGCAAAGGAATTTCACAGTTATTGGAGAGACATTGCTTATTTTTTTCTTGACAACACACCTAGGACAGGGCATCGGCTTTCTTTTAAGTGTGAAAGATTGCTTTTTGTAGTGTTCTCTCTCTGCAGTCCAAGGAGGAGGCAAAGGAGAAACACCAGTAATGAAGGAAAGCAGCAGGAATAACAAAAATTAATAAAGCCTCATCTTCTGTCACCTCTTCTCATCCACACACACATAAGCACACACACAAAGAAGGTCTTTCAAGGTTAAAATTTATTTTAAAAGAGAAGAATAAAAAGCGAAAAAGTTTACTGTGACTGTATGTAAAAGAATTAAGATTAGTTAACTTCTCGATGTCTCTAGTCCAATGAAAGAACCGACAGCTGAAAAGGAGACAGTTTAGTGAAGAATATGCCAAGAGGTTCTGGCTCATATTACTGCTTTTTCTGCTAAGATATTAGGACCATTTATTTCATTCAGGGCTCAGTTATCCTACAGTAACAAACAACTTCATAATTTCAGTGGCTCAAAAAACATAGCTTTATTTCTTGCTCATGCTGTGTATCCACTGAAGGTCAGCAGGGTGTTGTGTTCCATGTCATCTTCAGGCAGGCACCAATGGAGACTTCACCACTGTGAACACTGCAGTCACCTGCAAGAGTATAAGTAGATAGCAAGGTGCACATAGATCTTAAAGACTTTTGCCTGGAAGTAACATGTCACTTCTGCTAACGTTTTATTAGCCAGTGTACGATGTCTGGCCTGGCCTAGCTTCAGGGGTTCAGGAAAGCGCAGACTTGCCGCTTTCCTGAAGGAGGAATAGCAGACATATTGGTTAAACAGTGTGAATGACTCTCGGTAGTAAATATTTATTTACAGTTTCTTTTTTCTACAGTCTTTCCTCCACAGGAGAGATCATCTTAAAGTCCCTTCTGATCCAGCTCAAAGTCCAGGATCTCTTGGAGATGCAAAGTAATCTCTATATTTGGTTTGGGTATAGCTACTCTTGATCCAGACACCTACGAATTAAAAAAAAAATGTCACTCTGTATGGGCATTATATTGACTATTCAGAGGCTGACCAACAAAAAATCAATGAGGTTGTCACTTTCTCTTGTTAAAACAATTCTGCTGTCAAGTTGGTTTTTTCGCTGATCTTAATTAACAATTGAATTCCATAGGCCAATCTACAGTCTAGTTGGTTGTGTGGCAGTTAGCAATTATGACCTTTGGGAAGATGCATTAAACAAAATAAAGAAAGGCAAAAGCACTCTATTTTGACCAAAAAGGCTTTACAGACAACACCTGGGTGTTATTCCAGTTTTTCTTCTGAGTCGTTTTTGTTTTTTGGGTTTCTTTCTCAATAGCTTTACTATTTCATTTTTTTCTTTGCATAGGTAGGGTAGGTGGAAAATTGATTGCATCATTTCTAACCATATTCAAACTTATGGTGTGAATTTTAGAAATTTTGAGTCAGTAGCTAGAATTAGCGATTGCTACTGCTCCTAACCCTTTTATATCACTCCTTCTTCTCCCTTATTTTGTCAACACTTCTTATGGCCTCAGGGTTTACTCTTCAGCTCTTTTAACCTCTCTCCTATCTATAGCATCTAAAATTCCAAAGTGAAACATCCTGGGATTTTCCCGTTTATAAAAGCTCAGATTAACTATTATTTCAAAGAAATGAAGGTTTCTGTATTAGTCAAAATTCTTTCTTCAGTAGCAAGCAACTGATTCTAAATTCAAACTAGGTTATATTTTTAAAAGCATATATATTAGGTGTTTGTCTGGAACAAACCTCTCTGAAAATTCGGTGGCTTAAAGTAACAATCATTTATTTTCTTTCAATTATCTATGGGTCTGCTGGTCTAGCTTGAACAGCTAAGCGTTAAGCTGCAGATAGAGCAGGGTTTGGCTTCTTACAATGGGTTGGGCTTGTATCTGTTCCATGTACATAAATCATAAAGCTCAGGCTAAAAAGACAGGTAGCGCTTTTTATGGTGATGACAGAGACACCAGAGGACAAGTCCAATGGTGCAAACATGTTTTAAGCCTCTGTTTACATCACATTTGTTAACATCCCATTGGCAAAGCAAGTCATGGGGAAGAACTCAACATCAATGCAGAGAGGAAATATATCCCTCCCATGGAGGTGGTAGAGAGAGAAGGAGTACTTTTGAACAGTAATCTAATCTTCCACAATGGGCATTATATTAGCTTACATATCTGAGCAGTCCAAGAGCAATAAATTAGACTGTGTGCATAGCCAGATCCAGATCAGATCATTGCCTTTCTCTTTCGATCTTGCTCTCACTCTCTCTATTTCTGATCTCTCAGTACGTTGATTTTATTTTCAGGCAGGTTTCCCAACATAAAAATACAGCCTCTGGTAGTTTGAGGCTTATGTTCTTATGTGTTGTGATACAAATGGAGAAGAGACGTTTCTTCTCCCAGAATCCATACATCAAACCTCAGAGAAGATTCTGATTAGTTTAACTGATTAGATTAATATGCCCATCCCCATTTCAATTGCTAAGATCAAGGGAATAGTGAATATGACTGATAAACCTAGATTAACCCATGTGTTGAGAAAGTGGGGCATGAGATTTAACAGTCTCATAAAAACATGTGGAGTTGGGGCAAGATGGTATCACCAAGGCAAACTGGGTGGTTATTATAAGCAAAAGAAGTGATTAATTATGAGTAGGCTAAAAGAAAAGATGTCCACATAGTAATACTGTATAATTAATATGCATTTATATTGCCTAAAATAGTGATAATATGATTCCTCAAGAATGAATAGATGTGGAGTGGAATTTAATAAAATTTACCAATTAAAAAATGTTTAGATTAACTTGTTATGTGAGGTTTCAGAAAGGGAGATCATTCTCTGAGTTCTAGAGTGCAAAGTTATCTTTTCATTTAAGACACATAAAAAGTGTTTATTTTACTTTATCTTTAGATATTTATAGAAAAATCTATATTTTAGTTAAAATGTTTATAACGAGATTCTGATAAAATTCTTGACTGGACAGAGAGCTTAAAGATCATATAGCACACTTATTTAAAGATGAGGAAAGGGAGGCATCAAGATAACAAGTGATTCTGTCAAAACGATGCTAGACATTGACCAGACTCTGTAAGCTAGCCAGACCAGACTATATAAGTTAAAATAAACAAGCAAAAAAGCTTATTTGGGATTAAATTCAATGAGCCTCATTGCCAAAACAGATAAAATAACAGAGGAATGGGGAATCTCCTCTTCATTCCTTAATTTATAGAAGCAAACCATCCCTTTCTAGACTACATTCCAATTAGAGACTGAAAGACCTGGTCATACCAATTTTCCACAATTCAGAGATTGGCAGGAATGTTGAAAAGCACAGCCTTCTGCCCCATGCCCAGAGTTGTAAACAGTTACATACCTCTGGGGCTCTCCAAATTCCGTCACAAATATCTAGCCAAAGCCATGCACTGGGTTGGCCCTTCACAAAATTAATCTCAATCTTTAATTTCCTGCTTTTGTTCCTGCAGGATATTTTGGGATAGATGAATGAAAGATGTGCAAAATAGAGGGTCAGAGTAAAGAAGAATGAAGTTCAGTCAAAGAAGTAGTATATGTGTTTATGGATGAGGAATCACATTGGCAGCCGTTACGATGGTGTCTGTTTTCTCTGGCAGGGCAGGTGTAACACCATATGTATGGTGTGCATATGCCCACCTGACAACTTTTAGAGGAGAAGAGGGAAAACAAAGACTTTTAGTTCAGTTAGAGTGTTAGCTGAACTGAGTTCTATTCTTTCTCACTTTGGCCAGAGCCAATTTAAGCAGATCTTCATTTTCTTCTCATGCTCCATTTCCACCAAATGTCTTTTCAGTTCAGATAAAGCCTCTCTCAGCCAGACTTTACTTCTGTCTTGCACTGGCATAATTACAGAAAATTGCACTGTTTGCTCAATTTTTGCAAATTGAGCTAATGCAAAACTATGTAAATTATTTACCAAAAAGGAGCAAAATCAAACAAGTAAATGGGTTTGTGCTGCACATTAAGGGAGCAGAGTAGCACAGCCGGCATCTTGGTTACAGAGCCAGCTTGATTAAGTCAGCCCAGGGCTGCACAGTGGGACCGCCCTTGCTTGGCTCCAGTGAGCATTAGAAGGGGTGGCCCTCACCCCACTCTCCAAAACCCCAATCAAACATTTTCCAACTTCTGAGTCAGCTGGAGGATTGGGAGAGGTCGATATTTTGCCGTCTGATGAAGGCAATGCTTTCCTCTTTCTACTGCTTCTCTTTTTCTTCATGCTTCCTTTCTCTTCTTTGTCCTACCTTTTTATCCTTCCATTCCTTTTCTCCTCCTTCATCATAAAGAAATTGGCATTCTGGAATCATGACTAACAGTGCAACTTTTAATTCCATGTTTTTGTTCTTTGTCCATCTTTTTCTCTGGGTCCTTTGTTCGTCCATGCTTCCTTGAGATTTTGTGATTTTCGTTTTTTTCTTCTCTCCCCAAACACTTTCCCTAGACAATATCATTGACTGTCACAGCTTTGACTGTCACTTCCAAGGAGACAACTAACAAATCTTAGAACTTGTACAGTTTGATCAATTTTTTGCATCCCATTTCCCCTGTCAATCTGCCTCCTGAATTGAATATTACTGTCTGGATGTCTGACCATCTACAAAACTACAAGTAAAATAGTTCTTGCAACCATTTTTCTTCCTGTTTTCCACCTTTCCTCAATAAAAGCACCACTCTCTTTGTTACCTGAGCTCAAAACCTCAGACTCACATTTGACTCTTTCTTCTTTTTTGTCCACTTAAATCAATGCCATTTAAAAATCCTCTTTGTAATATTTTTTTGTGTATCTCCAATATTAGTGATTCCCTTTCTGTGCTCCTACTTCAGACTCCCAGAACCCCTTGTCTACTTTAGACTTTGATTGATCTCCCCTGTGTTGTGCCCACTGCCCATTCCACACATTTTCCTTGTAAGGCACAATTCTCCAATGTGAGACTCTACCCACTACCCCTCAGTGCTGATGATGCAAGAGAACAAGATGGGTCGGGATGTTAGAAAGTTTAGAACCAAATTTGGGAACACCTCTAACCAATTTAGGGAAACTACATTGTGTGCTGTGTACTGACCTAGGATTTAGCTTCATTTTATCTTTCCTACTTTTACTTTCTTGTTTAAATTTTGTCCCCTCCCCTTTTTATTTTTAAATTTTATTTAATCGTGTTTTATGAATTTTTGCAAGTTGTTATATACCCAGATGCTCCAGTCATCTAATACCTTGGAATAGACCATGCCAAGCATTGTGGCATTAAACAAAAATAGCCATTTATTATTATCTCTCACAATTTTGAGGAGTGACTGACTGGGATCACCTAGGCAGTTCTTACTCAGGGTGTCTCATGCAATTGTAATCAGAGAGGGGCTGCTGCTGGAATCATCTACAAGACCTTCACTCGCATATTTGGCATCTGAGCCGGGAAGACTTAGATGGCTGGCAGGGAAATAACTGGAGATCCTCAGGCATCTCTCAGTCCATCACGGCAGAGTCAGAATAGCTAGACCTCATAAAGAGTGGCTTAGGGATCCAAAAGTGCGTATCCTGAGAGAGAGTCGAGTAGAATCTGTATTGCCTTCTATTATCTAACCTAGGAAGTCACATAGCCTAACTTCTGCACCATCCTATTAGTGGAGGCAGCCACAAAAGCTGATTCAGTTTCAGAGGGAAGAGATGATGACTTCACCTCTTGATGGGGAAGTAGCAAGTTTCTGGAGGACCATGTGCAATATAAGATGTTATTGCATCCATTGATGGAAAACACAATTTGTGTTAAGATATAGCTTAAGTAAACATATTAAAAATATATATCCTTACTAGAGATGGGTATGTATTTATCCCATATTGAAACATTAGAGTGGAAGACATTTTTACGCTGCTATAATTAAGAATGGTTTGGAGGACTTATGAAACCTGAGTCCTCACCCCACCTCTCTTATCAGTCATGCTCTCTGCCTCAGCAGTTCATCCATTCCTACTACTAGAATTACCAATACCAAGATAACTCACAAATACACACATTCAGGTGAGATATCACAGACTTTCAGATGTGTTTAGCCATGTGCTCACCTGATATCACCTCCTAAGTATTTCAGAGATACTTTAAACTCAGTATAGTTAGAACTAAACTTGATATAATCCTCTTACATGTCTCTTATCTTTGCAAATTGCCCCACCATACATCCAATTTATATAATCTGGAAACTAAGAATCACCCTGACACTAATGATGCATGTTTGATTCCAAGATTTATCCATATCACTGTCCAAATATCCTTTCATCCCATCTATTTCTCTTCATATCCACTTTGACAACTTTGGTCCAGGTTGGCATCTTTTCTTTCTAGAACTTTTATATTAGCCAGTTTACTAGTCTATCTTTATCTCTTCTTTGTTCCACTTATAATATCTCTTTTCCATATTCTAGCCAATGTTATTTTTAAGTGAAAATTTGAATTTTATCCTTTTTCAGCTTAAAATCATTCATATCTCATTGTTCCTACACTCTACTTGAGATCTCTTAACTTGCCCTTCAAGATCTGATATAGTCTTATCCCTACCTACCTGTTTAGCTTTCTTGTAGTTTATCTCACTCTTTCTGTTTCAGTCACTCCAATTTTCTCTTTGTTCATTTCAGACTCCATGATCAAACCTCCCTTGCACCTCAGTAGCGTGGCACTTACTCTTCCACCAACATGAAATGTTTTTCCCCATCAGCAGTCATTACTCTCATTGCTCAATAGTCATTTCTTCAGGAAGAGGTCCCTAACTTCCTTGACCGGGTCCAATACTTCTAACACTTGTGAAACCATGTAATTCAACTTTGGAGCATTATTGTTACAGTTTGACATTGGTTTAGTGGTTGACAATTTTTGTCTATTTTACTAGACTAAGTGTTCTCTGAGGTCAAGGGCTGCATTCGCTTTTGTTCATCATTGTATTCTCGGTATCTTGGACTGTACTTGGAACAAATTATGTATGCAATGATGACATTAGATGGGTAAATGTATCAATCAATCAGTCAAGAGGTATATGATAGCCATATGAATATAATATCATATCTTTTGGTTCTCAGTAGAAATATGGTAGAAAGTTGACTCAATACAAATGATAATAGTATAGAAAAGCAATTAGTTATTGAGTTTCTTTTTCAGTAAACTTCAATGGAATGTATTACTCCAATGACGATTTACCTGATGGCCAATCTTGGTATGTAGTCAAGGAGCTTGGACTATTTTTAGGCTGTGTTATGAAAACTTAGAGTGAGGAAGTAATAAAATAAAGAAATACAACAGGCTAGAGCCAGTTGGCAGTAATGAGGGAAGAAGTGATTGCCAACAACTGCATTTTTCAGTGAGACAAAAATGTGATCAAGACGATTAAAACCTCAGGGATCATGCATCAAGTCATTGTACTTGCCAGCCAACAATCAAATCTTCACCCAATGTACCAATGCAAAAAAAAAAACAAACAAACATAGGAGAACCACTGGCAAGAAATCAGAGCCAATTTGTATACAGTTATGAAGTATCTTAGTTGTTATCAACTTTAGAAGTGTGATACTTCATTTGTCTATCATCCTAGAAATGTGGCTCAAAGGAGCTCCAACCGAAAGACTCAGCCATTAGCCCTGAGATAGATAAACCATACACACATTAGGGATTTCAGAACACAGGCACCATTGAACTCTCATAAGTCCCAGTTTCGTTTTAGGCAGTGAACTATGGTTAGGGGTGTGTGTGTCTTCGGAGCAGACATTAAAGTCTTTATCTTCAAAGAGCTTATTTTAGTTTAGCATTCGACAGCCTCAGCTTCCGTCTGTAAACTGAAGGTGACTAATAAATTTACAAAGTGCTTACTGTGCCTCATGCGTTGTTGCAGGTATTTCATGCACATTAATTAGTTTGACTTTCATAACAAATTCATGCTATGGATTTCTAATACTATCTCCTTTGAGAAGCTTAGGAAACTGAGGCATGGGGAGGTTACAAAACTCGTCTTAGGTGAAGATTGAATGCAGGCTGTGTTATTATAAAACCTGTGTGTTAATCACTGCAGGGTTTAGCTTCCAACCTCTTTCCCAACTGCAAATATAATCTGTGCTATATATTTAGTTGAACACTTGGGGGATATAATCTTAAAGCAACAGTGTTTCAATTTATTAACTCAATGACATAACGAGAGAAAAGAGGGAGGCTGAACATCTGAGTCTTACATGATTTATTGAGGCCAATTTCCATAAACAGAAGTAAAACAGATGCAAACACCTTCGCTATCCATACTATTTTGCCAATGGTGGGACCATAGATGGGATTATTCACGAAGTTTGCTCACTTGGCCTTTTGACTTGGCAAGACAGTTTGAGTCTGTCTCTGAAGAAGAAACTAAACTACAGTGCAGTTGATAAGCCATGACTAAGCATGCCAGGTTGTCCTTCTTGGGATTTTGTATTTGGAAGAAGGCAGCATGGGCCTACATCCTAGTCATCAACACATAGTTATGATGAGATTGGACTAGGTGAGGGCCATTATTACATAACTTGTAATACAGCAATATGGAGCTAGAGAAATAGTAATTATAAAATTAATCCAGAACAGGATGATTCTAGACATATGCTTAACCCAGAGAAATCTGGAAAGCTTATAAGATCATTATGGGTAATTTCTGGGTGTTAGGGCTATGGGACCACAAGGCTGAATCAGCTTACTCCTACTCATCTCTAAATATGGGGTCTCCAGGGAGGAACTAGAAGAGACTAGAAAAAGCGTGCTCACTGAATCATCATCATCATCATCATTCTGGCTTTATATAATTTACTATCCTTTGCTAAACTTGCATCCCTTGGCACAATTAAGTAAACCGTAGCATATAATTTCTGTGGGGCCTGAATGTCCATTCACTACAATCTTCATACCCAAAGGAGTCTGTTTCCTTCTTTTGGCCCCTTCAATAATGACATTCATAACCTCACAAGCCTTAAATGCCTGCCTAAATAGTATGGGTAATGAGTAACAGCAAATGATAGGGAACCAACCAAATTTTTATTTAGTGGCTGTAGAGTGAAGTTTACAAGAATATTTTTGTCTCTTCCCACCTCACCCCACTTTAGCTGCCCCATTCCCTTAATGGCACATAGGCCACAATGCATTTTTCTTTGAGAAACAGAAATATCTGTGATTTATACTAATATCTGTATAATGAGGATTTAAGTCAGCATGTGTCCTTGCTTGCAATGTTTGCATTTTATACATTATTTTTCAGTTTCAGTGAAAAAATTTCATGGACTCTTAAGGGAATATCAGATATCTATAAGGGGATAGGTGGGAATTGTGTGTCTGCATGAGGAGGGGGTAGTGAAAGGGCTTTTAGTGTCCCTGAATTGTACAGCAGAAAGGTTCACTTGTCTGCCAGTGAGGGACTAGCTGGCACTGTGGAGAGGGGACAGGCAGAGACAGATAAAGTGGCTCTCACCCGATGCACTTGTACCTAAGCCTCCAAATGGCACCCACAACATCCTTTCCATACAGCAGGCTCCCTTGACATTAGAGGAAATATCACTGATACCAGCCTGCCAGATGGGCATCTCCAGGCAGGGCATCTGCTGTGTGCTGTGGCGGCACATGGTGGAGATGAGAAAGGTTTAACATTTTTCATTAGTGTATGCCATAGACAGTTGAACTCCATTATAATGTCTGCAGGAAGAATCTGATCCATTCCATTATCACAGTGACAAAGAGAAAGGATGGCTTGTGATTTTAGAAAGGTCACAGTGAACTGGTGTTCGGCTGTAAGCACTCAAGGTATGATGATAATAATGGGAGAAAGGGTTTAAAAGATGAAGTTTACAGTCAGACAAAAACTAACATTTAAAAAGAAACCTTTATCTACAAGATATCCTATTCCTCTCTATTTCTGTCTCCTAGAAATTGCTGGTTGTTAGTATATTTGTATATAAATATGTTCTTTCTCCTTCAAAAATTCATATCTGGTCTCTGATTATTCCCGTACTATAGTGATAGAAGGAGATGCCTGTTGCTATGGGAGGATTGTGATGTCACAAATGGAAGATAATTGTTGTATTGTGTGATTAAACAAAAGAAGGAAAGAATTGGGAAGGGGAAAGCAGGTGGTCTATCTGAGTTCCTGGCTATAGGTATCTAACTGTTGGTAATTCCTTTGGCAATCTTGGGAATAACATTAATCATAAGGGAACTTCTGGAGTACAAAGGTGGTTGGAGTGTGACATGTAATTGCCCTAGAATCCACAAGGCACAGTGACATATCTAAAATAGTGACTAAAAATTAACTATATGTTTTAGAACATTATCTACAGGACTGATAATAAGAATCACACAACTGGCTGCCCGTCCTGAATGCCTCTCTAATTAATGAAAACTTCTCTGATATGTGTTTACCTCCTACCCCACCCATTCCTTTTTCTCATACACAATTTCTATTATGCCGTAAAAGAAAAAGAAATGATAATATGTATTCATTATTCATAAATCACTTTCCTTCATTAAATGGATTGCAGAAAACAAGTGTTCAGAATTACTAAGACGGATTTTTTCCCTCTCTTCACGCCTTGCCTCCTGATCCCTAGCTTTTTTTCTTTTTCATCTTTTCAACTTAATATTCATTAAATATATCTGAATTGAATCTAGTGGTAAGCATTCCAGACTCTGCAGCTTTAACCTATTTACACATATGTACACTGCAGCTTCTACCAATTAAAATCAATAAAAACATGTTAGCACTGTTGGCTGCAAACAAATTAAATTTTATGTTGAACATCCCACACCAAATCTAACCCTCCGTATCAATCCCAATGCTACCAGTTTATCCCAGCGGAACCCAGTTTACCATAGTTCACCATGACCGAGAGTGGCATGCTGGACACTAGAACCTGATAAGCATAAAACTATTCCATCTCTTTGACTTTTGCCCCATGCACCTAATAAATTCTCGATCTTACAGTTCTTGTCATCCACTCCTATAACCAGATGACCTTCCAGATGATCTAATGCTACTTTTGCTAAAATGATTGCCTAATCCCAAGATATTTCTTAATATTTATTGCTCTGGACCAGTATTTGCTATTGTGGACTATCTCCCTTTCCAGCTTTTTTTTCTCACTTGGATTTGGTGTACCATGCTCTCCTTTTACCTTTTTAAACCTTCTTTCACGGATGCATTCTTTTACTCTACTCATACTCAAAATATATGCAGGACTTTAACTCATTCCTTGGCCTTTTTCTCTTCTCATTATAGACATTTTACATAGCAAATAATATTTATATGTTTTACATTCCATGATTAATTCCCACTACCATGTATTTTGCTCATATCACTTAGATATCCAAATCAATGTCTCAAGCTCAGATCTCTTAACTGAACTGACTTTATTTTAGCCATCACTACTTGAATGTCCCATAGGCAGTTTCTATGCAGTTTAACTCCAATAAAAATTAATTAATTGAATAACTAACTGATCCTCCCAATGTACAAAAGTTATTTGCCTTAGGAATTTCCTTTTCAGTCCATGGCCAAATTATATAAAGATTTCCAACATCCAATTAATTTTAGAATCTGTGGATTCTGCCTCAGAAATATTTCCAAAATCCTTCCTTCCTTTCTTGATTCTCATAGCAATACTGTAATTCAGATTCTCATCATTCTCAGGTTGTTTGGGTTTCTAACCGGAGTTCTTGTCTCCAACCTTTCTACCTTTCAATACTCAACAGTTCATCACACAACTGTGAGTTTCTTCTTTGTCAAATACAAATATTACCACTTTTTTATCCTTTAAAAATCACCTGAAGCTTGACCAAGTTGGGCAATTTAACAATATGTGTTAAAAGCCTTAAAATTTGTTTTACGGATTACACTTTTAGAAAAACCCCGTAAGAAAAAATTGGCCAAGTTAACGATTATGTACATAGAAAAATGTCCACAAAATTATTGTAAAAAATATCAAAAATTATTCCCAAATCAAGATGCTAACTAATGTGTGCCAGCTCCATATAAATGAATACAGTACAAATCACTAAAGTATGATTTTATAAGTCTATGGGGTTTTTTCTCAAATAACATTCAAAAAATATATTTAATGTAAAAATCCAATTATAGAAAATTAATCTCTGGCCAAGACAGAATAATAGGGAACAGATTTACGCTTTTATCTGAAACAACTAAAAATTCAGACCAAGGATACAAAATTATGATTCTTAAGATGCTGGATATCAGTTAAATTTGAGTGATCCTTGAGAACGTGAAACAAATGAAATGAGCCCTATCACTGTCCCAGCTCAGTGCTTAAATAAATTTTCCAGGTTTGGGCGTAGGGAAAGTGAGTCAAGTTGGAGCCCTGAAGTCTTCTAAGTGGATGATACAAAGTTAGGAGGTGGGGAGGCCAAGACATTTAGCTCTTACAGGACACTGCAGTAGAGAGAAGAAAGAGGCACAGAGAAAACTTTGGAATTCTTCAGAGGGTCCTTCTTGTGCTTTCAGCTGAGTACTGACCACCTCATATATACGAGGAACCTAACAGAGACTGAGGAAAGAAATACTCAAAAGGATATGAGAAAACGATTCTCAGAACTTCCACAGGACTGGAAAAAGCTCCTATCACAAGAATCCAGAGTAGAAATTTATGTAATTCATGGGACAATAGCGGTGTAATGAGAAGGAATTTGGCTCAATAGTAGGAAAAAAATAAGACCTAGAATAAATGTTGTTCTAGTTCCACTATCCAAGCTTAAAAGTGAGGCCCCTAAGATTGATTAAATTGCTTAAAACCAGAGATAAGAGAAAATCTGAAAAGCAGCCAGAAGAAAATGGTACATGTACAAAAGAATAAAGATAATGAAGACAGCAAACTTCTCTTGGGGAGCAAATCCAACAAAAAAAGCAGAGCAACATTTCAAGAGTACTGAATTACAAGTGTCAGGGTAGAATTCTATACCCAGTAAAAATATCTTTCAAAAATAAAGTGAAATAGACCTGCAAAAGTTGAGAGAATTCATCACAGTAGACTGCACTTCAAAAAATAGCAAAGAAATTCCCTCAAACAGAGGAAAAAATAATACTAGAAAGAAACCTGGATATACCAAAAATAATGAAGAGCAAAAAAAATGGAAATTATGTGAATAAGCAATAAAAAAATGACTATCTAAAGCAAAAATAACAAAAATTCAGTATGTAATCTATAACATATGTCAAAATAAAATGTATAGCAGTAAGAATACAAAGGCTGGAAAAGAAGTGGATATAAACTGTTTTAAGTTTCTTACACTACATGTAAAGAGATATAACTTGAAGAAAATAGACTGTCGTAAGTTAAACATTTGCACTGTAAACCCTAAAGCTACCACAACAAAAACACAAAAAAATTATACCTAATGAGCTCACATAAGATATAAAATGGAATTTAAAAACTTTCACTTAATCCAAACTTGAAGGCAGAAAAAAAGGAAGAGAAGAAGAAATACAACAAAAGCATATAGCAAAAGGACTGCTTTAAATAAAACCATATCAGTAATAACACAAAATAAAAGTGAGCTACAGCACCTAAATTAAATGTCGGAGATTGTAATATTGAATAAAAAAGGTAGACTCAACTCCATGCTACCTAGAAGAAAGCCACTTTAAATAAAAGAACCTAAATAACATAAAAGTAAAAGGATAGAAATAGATGTATCATGATAAGAGTAACCAAAGGGAATCTGGAGAGGCAATATTAATATTTTATGTTTTATATGCAAATTTATGTTTTATAAATATTTTACGATATCTTTAAATTTATGTTTATTTTATATTAAAATGTTTGCTTTCTCTTCCCTTGACATTATGGTCTGCTGGTCTAGAGGTCTTAGTACCTGAGGGAAGAATTCTTACATTAGTACACATAAGGATTTTGTTGAACTGAAAATTGAGACTGCCACCTGGTCATTTTGTGCTCCCCATGCCTCTGAATCAACAAGCAGAGGAAGGGAGTTATTGTACTGGCAGGGTAATTAATCCTGATTACCAGGGGCAATTGGGTTGCTACTACAAAATAGACATAAGGAAGAGTATGTCCAGAATGAAGGAGATTTTTAGGGCATCTTTTAGTACTACCACTTCTTGTGATTAAAGTCATTAGAAAACAATAGTAATTCAACTGAGGTAGTACTTCTAATGGTCCAGGCCCTTCAGGAATGAAAGTTTGGCAAACATCACCAGGCAAAAAAACAGCTGTAATCACATGACCTTTTATAGAAATGAGGACTGTAATGGTTATGTGTATTTCTCCTTTTTTTTTGTTTGTTATAAATATGTGAGTATATACACATTAAGCAAAACTTTCCCTCTCTTATCTCCTTATCAACTAGCATAATGTGTATTAATAATAGTTAACTTTACATCATAGTATATAAGTTAGTGGATTTGAAGGGACTATCTCTTGAAGACTTTGGATCCTCATATGGGAAAGGGATAAGTGTGTTTCAACGTGTGTATGGCAGTTGTGCCATGATAGGATGAAAAACCACTTAGTTATTGTCTTTATATGGAGTTTAAATATGGTTTAAAAAAGATGTATGTGAATATCAAGTTGAAAAGAAGTGGCCTGTCATGGGTCAGTTTTGTGTATCAACTTGGCTAGGCTATAGTCCCGTTATTCAATCACACACTAAATTGGGCATTGCTGTGAAGGTATCTTGTCGGTATGATTAACATTTATCATCAGTTGACTTCAAAAGAGCTTATTCCAGATAATCTGGATGGGTCTTATGAGCACATATGAGGTTTCCCTGAAGAAGAAGAAATTCCACGTATGAACTGCCGCTTCAAGTCATGCTCTAGAGCTCAAAGTGGCCCTTCATGATCGTCTGTCATATGGATTTTGGATTTACCTAGCCAGCCCTCACAACTGCATAATCCAATTCTTTGCAATAAATCTCTTAACATACATATCCTACTATTTCTATTTCTCTGGTTGAACCCTGCCTAATACAGATAAGTACTAAAATTTTAATGGCGGTTTTCTCTGGATGATTGGATTTTCAATGTTTTCTTCTTTTTTGCCCATTTTGAATAAAAATAACAAACAATTATTTGTTTTCTTTTTAAAATGAAAAAATGAATGTTATCCTTTGTTTTTTTTAATTCGTTGCTCTAATATCCTCTACTCATTTCTACCGTTCAATTGTGTACATGCTATTGTTGCTCTTTTCACTGTGCATTGCAATTATTTGTATCTACTTTTTCCCTGTTACTATTTTGTTTGCTCTCATTGCCAGGGTGCATCTGCACAAATATGTGTGAATAAGATATTTGTTTAATTGAAATTTTATCAATAAAATAATGAGACATGGTCCACATTCTGACATCTGAGCTCTTGCCTAGAGATGGCTGTAAGTCTTCATGCATATTTTGTAGCCAGAGACATCAGTCTATTTCCTGAGCATTATTTATGTTTATGGGGTCTTAGTGCCCAGTCTCATGTGAGGTCCTATCTGAATTATTTAATGCATGACTCTTCTAGAGAAAATATCTGTCCCGCAGCAGACAAAGGACTGGAGAAAAGCCTCAAGAAAGAAAGTGAGAGATGGAGTGAATAGAGTTCAATTTTTTCATCAACCTGCTACACCCCAGTTAGTCATGATTCAAACAAAGGCGGATGCTCCATCTCTCTTCTGGAGTTGCTGTGTGTCATCTCTTTAATATCAGGATACTTGTTATTTATTCCAGCAGACAGAAACATCTGTGGTTAAGGACAACAATTAGAGCCGATGTTGTGAATAATCAATCTATTATGGTGTAAAATAGGGGTGCTTAACTCCATAACAATGCCTTGATGCATGGAGTTGTTGGCTGCGTATCTCTAAGTGTAGTATTTGCCTGCTCATGACCAACTTTAAAAAAAAATTGGGGGTGCTTATAGTAGTTTTCATATCTAGTTTGAAACACTTAACATTCATATCCACACACGGGTGTGTGCGCACATGTCTCTATATATATATGTCACGTGGCATTTTCCCGTACAAATTACTGGATACGAAGGTCCATACTTCCTTCAGATTTAGTCAATTGATCTTTTTAGCGAGGGAAAACATCTTACTTTCAGCCTAAAGATTTTCAGAGAAAATTAAGAATGAGGATTGACCTAAGTCAAGTTAATTAACATTAGAATCATCTGGGGACTTTGAAAAACTAGCTTTGCGTGGGCCCCACATCTGGATACGAGACCTAGACATGGACATAGGCCACTCAGAATATGAACTGTATCTTCTGTCCCTTAGGTCCTGGTGCTAATTTAGGGTAGCTCTCTCCCCTCTAAATTAAGGACCTGAATTATGTTGAATACAAAGAAGAATTAGTTTTCACAAAGTTTAACTGGATGTTCTAGAACTCTAAAAAAACAACAATGAAAACAAAACAGATGTATAGCTCTTGAGAAGGAAAATTCAACATGGGACTTTTCCAGTGATTTTAATGGGAAAAATACCTAGGAAGAAAAGCTTGAAGGCATGGATCTTAGATAGGCCATGCACCAAAAGATGGGTACGTTATTTCCAATAAAAACATTATTATTAAGAGAAGAGAGTTATTAATGTAGGTCAAGATGATATAGATATGCATGGATATTTGTGAACTGGAAGGTAAGGATATTTGAAGCACATGAACATAGGTAGGTAAAGAAATGAAGGAACAGACATGCTATTGTGGGAGTATGCAATAGGCTGTTCATGCAGACAGAAGAAATGGATGTTGCATTTTTCATAACAATCTTAAATTGGTGATATAAAGTATGATGATAGAAGATTAGTTCCTGGTTTCCTCTTCCAGTTAATAACTGAAGGTCAGACACCGCTTATATTTTCTGTCATGATTTTATCTCCTAGAGTGTAGAAGGTGCATTTTGGAGAATTCCATTGAATCCTACTAGATCCTAACTTTTATACCTACCCTCTTCCCAAGGCCGACACTGATACTGACATGAGGCAAGATGTGCTCAAGCGCTTTAGAACCATTAAAGCCCAACCTTATGGTAAGATCTTGTTTTCTGTTGGCAAATCTTCCTTAAGTCTGAGTGTCTGCCAGCCTAAATTTATCTGTTTCCTCATTTATACGTTTGTCTCACTTTGGAGTAATATCTTTTTTCTCAATGTACTTTTTTTTTGTACCTGCCTTCCTCAACCCAGTAGTTATTAAACCTAGGTGGTGAAATGTGCTGTTGTGATCCCCTCTGTTTGCATCTTAAAATATCATCCATCTTTTTTCCATCCATGCCTTCAGGGCTACAATCTATTTTCCAGCCTTGGGCCCTTCTTTTTTGCTGACCCAGCTAAGTCAGAACCACAAAAATTTTAGATTTAGTCCTGAGAAGCAAAGAGGAATCAGCTTTTGAAGTGGATCTGCTTTTATCCTTTGCATAAGTTAGGAGGAGACCAATCAGGATGATGAAAAAGTTTAACATCATGTCAAATAAGAATAATACAAGGAATCTGGGATAGTGCTTAATCTAAAGTGAGGAAATTCCATATCTCCCAAAAAAGTTACTGGCTTCAAGAATGAAAATAAAAAAGCATATTTGTCTCAATCCAAATACAGACACCAGAAAGACAAACTAGGACTATACAATGAGGTAGCTTGCAGGATAATACACTGAAAAATGTAATCACGCATAAATCATGCACAAAGTAGAAACCACACATTCTGTATTTGGCAAGCCTTCGATTCCTTTGCATAATTCTTTCATTTTCATCTTGCTGCTTCCATTCTCCTCTCATAGAAATAGCTACATAAAACAAAGACATAAACTGTGTGCAATTAAAATGGGAAAATAGCTGAAAGGAATGTATTGATAATTATGGTAAAATCTATACCGTAAGGATTCTTGCATTGTTAGGCATCTAATTTGTCATCTGTTGACATCAGCATCTCAGTTTTTCTCAACATCTGAAGCTTTGTTTTAGATAACTTTTTTCAGAGTGAGCAAACTTATATACCAATGAGTTGACAAAATTATAACTATATCCTATAGAAAGAGACCACTGAGTAAACCTTGGCAGTCATATGGACTTCCATGAGGGCAGGAACAGACAGAGAGAGGCAGAGCTGGGGAGATGATTTCAATAGACTGAAGCAGGTGCTGAAATGCTGTTCTCACTAGCAAGGTTGGAAGAGGTTGACTGGCAGGAGAAGGAAGGGCATTTAGAGTCATTCCCTGTGTGTGGGGTGCTATTTTACCTTCATAACCTTGAGTGAAGTGAGTTTGTTTGGGGAGGGAGAGTACGTGTCTTTACATACAGGGAAGGTGCTCGTTACCTACAACAGGCTTGAGGGAACTTGTTCTAGCTTCCAGTATCTTTTCTCTTAATTATCATCGTCTCATCCATGAACTTCAGATATGCATGATCTCTCCTTTCTGTCACAATCTATTAAAATAATTAAAGCTGTAAATCTCATTTCCACTGAGGTTTAAATATTGCATTATAACTTAAGGTAAAACTTTGCTCTGATGTTAAAAACATTAAGGTGAGAAGCAATATGGCATGGTGCTAATGAGCAGAACTATGTAGTTCTTCCTGAATGCAAACCAGTGATCATCCAGGTTTGGCAATCGTTTTTGTATCTCGATTTCGCCACCTGTAAAATTGTAATAATAAGAGTACTAACCCATAAGATTGCTGTGAAGATTAAATTAGATAGCATATAAAAATAATTTAATAAATTATCTGACGTTAACTACCATGAATTGAAGTTTGATTGATAAGAAGAATAAGGAAAAGTAGAAGAAAATAGAAGGAAAAAGCAGAAAGAAATAAAAACAAAGGAGCAGTGCAGTCTACTAAGTCAAGGCACACAGTAATGTAGGAAACAATTTTTTTAGCTCTTCGTATAGACCAGACACTGTGTTCACTCCTTTTAAACCTCATTACTGCTCTCTGAAGTAGTAATATTGTCTCCATTTAAAAGATGGGAATACTGGGGACTAGTCAAGGATTACACATCCAGTAAATGACAAAGTTTTAACAGGACAAGGGGGGATGAACTCTTAATAATTATATTATTTTATTTTTAAAAAATAGATTTTAAGGGGTCCTGTCTGGTGGCATGGTGGTTAAGTTCGCACACTCCACTTCCACAGCCCAGGGTTTGCTATGTTGGATCCTGGGCCCGGGCCTGTGCACTGCTCATCAAGCCATGCTGTGGGAGGTGTCCCACATATAAAATAGAGGAAGATGGGCACAGAGTTTAGTTCAGGGCCAATATCCCTACCCAAAAAAAAAAAAAAAAAAAAAAGAGGATTTTAAGTTCTTATTAAATATTAATAAATAAAATCAAAATAAAGCTCATCAAAATTGACAGTCATTTCTTTGTATTGTCTATGCTTTCCCTCCCTTCCCTCTAGTGGGATGTCATTGGAAAACGTTCAGATGAGCAATTGGGATACTTGTGTTTTTGTCACTAATGCATTGAGGGATCTGTATATAACATGTGAAAGTACATTGAAAACATATAGAACGCCATATGGATGAAAGACTTAGCAAAACAGATTTCACAGAGACTGCAGGGGAATTTGCTGTATGAATGCTATCCAAGCATAGTTACACTGCATAAGTCTGCTGCCTGCATCTTACATTGCAAAGACTTGAGAAAATACGACTAAACACTCATTTTAAACTTTTCTAACATTATATTCGTTAAAAGTATATACTCTTCGCTTCTCCCCATTAACTACTTTCTGACCAGTTCTATTCCTTACAGTGTTTCCCAGTGGGGTGAAACTTTCTTTTGTCTTTGCACCCAGCTGTATCACCACATTTTCTCAGGATTTGTAAAACTCGGGATAGTATGGGCACCAAAGGAGACCAAAAATCTAGTCCAAGGTGCCCTGCGTATAATTATTGTTAAAGTCCATTACAGTGGCAATGGAGAGAAATAGAGCATTCATAATTTGGTTAAGGAGGAGCTTAAACATCAAAGTCGACTACCACAGTGCAGAGCAGTGTCAGAGCGACACAGTTGCTCTGCTCTGGAGTGACTTGCGTGCCAATCAACAAGCCCTTATTTAGGCACTGCATGGAGCATGGCCATGGCAAAAGCAGCAATTAGATCCAAGTTTGGCCCCATAGGGAGAAATCTGAGTCATGAAATTAGGAAGTAGACAGTTTTCTAGAACCCAATGCCTGTCCTTTGTTTCTCTAGCTGTGTCCTCTCTCACCCTACTCAAACTGGTGCCTCACGTTGACTTGACAACCCAAAGTCCTCCACCATTCAGTTTTAAAACTTTGCGGTCGCACATCCATCTTGCCTTTGTTGATTAACCTGAGTTGTGTTATACACTGCCACTAAAGGCAGCAGGGTCGTCCCAATCAATGCAGGGGAGGTGGACTTCTTCTCTTGTGTATTAGCTCCTATCTATCAAGCACTAGTCTATATGTATCTGCATAGTGTTAGGATTTATTAATCATATTTTACAAACAAGAAAACTGAGGTTAAAGGTAGTGACATGCCCGGCCTCAAATAACATAACCAATAAAATCAGATTAGAAACAAGATCTAACAATTCAAAATGCAAGCATTTTTCATACCTCCATGTTTCCTTGGAATAAACGTGCTCTGTAGAAAAGAGACAATAGTGTTCTCTTTCTCCAAACATTTTATGAAAACTGAAAAAATTAATTCTATTCTGTGGGTGGATGTGGATCAATTTCTGGAATTCAGCATCACCAGAAGGAAAAAAAGGACGGGAAGAAAGGAAGAAACCAACATCGACAGAAGAACCTGTTTCACGTCTTTTAAATAATTTGAGCTCTTATGTATCAGGTTACCTTATTTTTCAGTCTTTTCCAAAGTGTTTCCTTTCCACTGAGTCATAGTATTTATTTCCAATGACTTAGCTCAGTGAATGTCTATTCTGTACCACATAAAAGCGTGGATTAATACCCTAAAAGACCCCTGCAAATTCTCTGTGCTTTCTAACTCATACTCCTTCCCTTTCCACTGTCATAGTTCACTCTTTTCTCCCTTGAATTTCCTGAAATGCTGTCTCACATTCCTCCTATGACTTTGAAAACTAGGCATCTATTTAAAACCTGTAACTGTTTAACCAATTCTTCCTTTAAATCAGGAACAGATTTGGGACAAAGATGGTTCCATCAAAAGAGGTTGCCGACTTATCCTTTCTCCCTTCTTCAAGGAGGCTTGTGTGATGATGGCGCACGCTCAAGCCTCGAAAACATATCACCACTGGCAGACGGCCACACAGGATTTAGGTAGAGAGTACAGCAGAGTTAAGTGCCTCTCTTTATTGTACCAACATTCCAAACAAAGAATGGAATTAGGATCCACCAAAAGTGAGCTTGTAAAGAAAGTAACTCTTAAAGGAAGTAAAGAAATTTGAAGTTTGGTGGCACTTTTGTTGGGAAAAAATTCCATTTTAATATTGAAATAATTTCTCTACAATCAAGTGGAAGATTTTTTAAAGGATGTTTTTGATGGAATTTTACTGTGCTAGCAAAACATTTTCTCTTTTATGGCTTATCGCAGAAGAACAAGGCAAATCCTGCCTACCAAAATGCCTCCACGTGCCAAATGACAGGGTATAAGGAGCTTTCAGGAAACCAAGAAATCTGATCACTACTGAGGGCATTTAATACAGTAAATTCAAAAATTCTTTAAGCTTTGCTTTCTTCTTACTGATTCTCCACTAGACTGAGTTCTTAAAGAGTATTTTGATGGTCATTTTTTTTCTCAGCCCATATTAGCACTCAAAGAATCTTTGCTAATAAGCAGTATCTCAATAAATATTTATAAACATTTCTTCTGTACAAAGCTCTTAGCAGGATATTAGAGGAATATATAAGCATAAGCATATTTGCCTTCTAGAATCGTGTGGATCAACAAGGTATAAATAATACTGTTTTAAAAACTAAAGCAATAAACAGCACCCAGAAATTGGTCTGAGGAAGGCATGCTGTGGGAGTGCAGCCCAGGATGACTACACTTGCCTGTCCCCCAAACTGGAAACTTACAGCAAAGAAACCTGGTGATCCTGGGACAATGACCATTTTCAATGGTCTCATTTGGACTACATAATGTATGATAATGGTTGCAGGGATGCATTTTAAAAACCGCTACATTTCAAATCTCATATTCTAAGAGATGGAATGGTTTGCCCATGGCCACGAGCAGGATTAGAGACCAAGTCTTCTGCCCCTGAGCCCTGTGTTTTTGTGAGCTGTTCAGTATTTCCTTTTGCTCACTTTACCAGCGGGACTAAAGGAAGGGGGACTTAAGATGATCCCCAGCAAGGAGAATATTAAGAGCCTAAGCTTCAGATCTGGTCAAACTGTAGTCTGGATTTTAGCTCCAAAGTGGAACTGCCGTGAGCTCTTGCAGATGAAATGGGAGAACACTCATCCTACCAGGCACTAGATAGGACAGTGAAAGGCATCTAGTGCAATCCTTCACAGAGGAGTGTAATTAATTTTCCTTTTTTTATTACATGAGCTAAAATATACCTATCTGTTTTAGCGAGATTGATTGTCTAGGTAAACAAAAGTGGAGAATTGCTTGGGTCCGAAAAGTGTCTGTTCTCACAGGGCCCAAGACAACAGTAAAGAGAAAGTGTTTAGAGGATATTGAGGCTGTAGGGGATTATTATTTATTTACATGACATATATTTGTTGCATGCCTATTCTGGGGTAGGCATTGGTGATATAGAGCAAATGAGATGATAAGCTATTTACACACCCTCTGCTCCAAAGTTTATTAAAATTAATAATGTGGATATGAAAAGAGAAACACCTAGACTCTGTAAGCACATAAAAGGGGTAGCTATGAAATAAAGCAGAGTGGGGGAATCAGGAAGGTTTTTTTGAGAAAAGGGTCTTTACTTTGGAACTTAAAATAGGCAAAGCAGAGGAGTTGGAAAGGTGGAAAGTGTTCTAGGCAGAGGGAACCATAGGCATAAACGGCTTGAGAAGAAAAATGTACAGTTCATTGGAGGAATAGGAAGTCCTTTGGTATGGCAGCAGGTGGTGTGATGTAAGTAGTGACACATAATGAGTTTTGAGACATATTAAAATGCTGTGTCATTTCAGGCCAGGTCACACAAGTCCTTCTATGGAATTTTGTTTTAATCCTTTGACTTTGGGACACCATTGGCAGGCTTTGGAATGATTCTATAAATACTTGGAAAGATTTATCTGGATACATTGAGGAGAATAGATTGGAGATGGGCAATATTGGAAAGCAAGGCAACAAGTTGTAGGCTTTGGAAGAATCCAGGCATTGGTGATAATACTGGAGATGGACTGGTGCTGAATTCAGTGGTGGTCACTGCAATGGCACAAAGTGGAAAGATTGAGATTTTAGCAGTTAGGATTGACAAGACTTGGTAACTGATTAGATGTGAGTTTTGGAGACAGAAGTGGTAAAAAAATAGTGGAGTGACTTCTGGTTTAAACTGTATGGATGAAATTCAGTGATTGAGGAAATGGGAGGAATAGATGCAGGGCTAGAGGCCAAGGTCGGGGAAGGTCAGAGAGGATGATAGTTTAAATTGGACACCCAATCTGCAATTATGATGCCAACTCACCTAAGCTCTTATTCATAAGACATTGACAGGGGCCGGCTCCGTGGCTGAGTGGTTAAGTTCGCGCGCTCCATTGCGGCGGCCCAGGGTTCGGATCCTGGGGGCAGACATGGCACTGCTCGTCAGGCTACTCTGAGGTGGCGTCCCACATCCCACAACTAGAAGGACCTGCAACTAAGATACACAACTGTGTACAGGGGGGATTTGGAGAGATAAAGCAGAAAAAAAAAAAAAGTTTGGCAAAAGTTGTTAGCCCAGGTGCCAATCCTTAAAAAAAAAAAAGACATTGGCAGTAGTCACTATCCAAATATGAGTATACTGCTTCTGGCACTTTCTAGAAGAGCTGGTGTTTACTGAACCACATATCATAGAGTAGTAGCAAGAAGAATAGCTTTTATAAAAATTTAAAGTGCTAATTGAGTTTAAAATAGTGAGTGAAATAGTAATTTAAAACTCATGAGTAGTGATATGTTCCCTACTCCTTCCTTCCTCAAAACAAGAAAAAAGCAAATAAAAAAGGTAGAAAACCCCATGTTTTCTATCTGTCTCAGTTGTCCTTGGAAGGGAGCATAGCATGTAGATTTGCTTTGCCTTCCTGCATATATCTTTTCCTGTTTGTTTATAAATCCTTGGAATCTTTTCAAATTTTGACCTTTCTGAAGTGCTAGCCATGCCTCCCACTGAGCAAAATTCATAAAGATTTATTTTTCCATCATCTATCAAGTTATCTTTTCTAGAAGGGACATCAAAGGATGCCATTCATGAGTGTTACCAAGGGGAAAAGAGGATGGTGGGACCAAGGACCTTAGGGCTACCTCAAAATTCCTAATGAGAAAAGTGGTCCCTCCAGAACACTTTGCTTTACAGTCTCTTTTCCTCTGATATTTGAGGTTTCACTAACCAGTAAGTGGACAGACGGGTGTGTATTCATTGCAGGTTCTCACAGCCTCTCTGTTGGAGAAAACGTAGGACAGGGTCATGAGGAGTGAGGAGATGCTCTGTGGGCTTCACACAGATCAGGTCCACCATTCCACCTTCAGAATCTCTGTTCCAGGCCCTTCCTTGAGAAAACCAAGTGTGAGTTCAATAGAGAAAGAGGGCAGAAGCCAAGACTTTATTCCGTGCCCTTGCACTTCAACATGTACAATTTTAGTTCAATGATGTATAGTCCCACTTGCTGCTCTCTCAAACTGAATCAAGGCAAAAGTTAGTGTCTGGGAACCCATGGGTGTGTGTGTTGGGGGGGTGTCTCTCTTTATTAGTATCATCCTCTGCTACTCACCCTGAACTGGTTGCTAAAGATTAGCCTTTGTATTTGACGTTTTACCTCCTCTTTAAAACCATATAGCTTGACTTTACTTTTTAATGTATTGCCTGGAAGAGGAATTGATTATCTTTACTACCTGACACTCAAAACATGAGGAAGGGGGTGCATTTAAACAAATGGATAAACTGTGATTGCAGGAATATGGCGCATAACAGCCTGAGATAGGATCTCCTCACTGATGGCTGGAGATGTCGGTCTCATATCTGGTCTCCAGATTGCTGCCATCAAAGGGGAACTGGAGAGTGGTCTTGATGAGGAAAGAACCAACTCCAGTCAAGGTTATCTTCTGAAAGAATGAGGACTATCCACTAAACTATTTGCTCCTTCCCACTGGGAAATCCACCACCAGCCAGCAAGAGGAGAAGAGTGGAGAAATCAATTGCTTCTCGTCTCCAGGCAGTGGGGAAAGTCTCAGTCTTGTCTTATTAGCAACACAGAGAAGTAGGAGTGGATACAGGTGGTTGAGATGCTGTGCATCATCCCAGAACGTACCATCAAGTAATTACAACACAACATCCTGGTTCTTTATCTTCTGCTCAGACCCTTCCTTAGGCCCATGCTGTTGCTTCTTTGGTGAGAATGAAGTCAGCTTTGATGGATACTGAGCTTCACCTATTGGAGCAATGGCTGGAAAGGGCAATTACCCTAGCCTTCAAAAGAGCTACCCATTAAGTATGAGAATAAATTTTTTATGAGTGCGGTGTGTGACATGTTTGATCCGAACCTTACAGATAACAATAGAATCTTTAGTAATTGGATAGGCTGTTCCATGATCTGGATTGACCCACATCATGATCGCGAGACTGAATTGTACTCAGACTATCTCACAGCTCAATTGTATTATGCATGCCCCAAACCTAGGCAGAGCTCACATGGGCATTTCCCCCATATCATCTCCACCCAGATGAGGGTGAGATACATAGGAGGATAAGAAAGAAAATAAACAACAATAATCACACTAATACGGGGAGGGGGGGACAGAAAAACTGAAGCCAAATACACAGAAAACAAATCAACATCTGCCTAACTCAACAATTCTGTTTTCCATATTTGTGTGATTAATTTACTCTGTGTGCATTGTATAGTTAGCTTTATCCACAGTAGCTAGATTCATGTTTAAAATAATGGCAGTATTTAAGGACAAAAAATACACACTGATTATCGCATTCCCCTTCATAAAGGTTACTTACTGAGTGGGGAGGCACACAGACCCGTAGACCCATTTTATGTGGCAAACCTTAATTATTCTACTCCCTCACAAGATACTGCTAGTATTTAAAGGGTATTATTTTAGAATAAAGGTTTCACTTTGCCTAAGCATTAAGACTTAAAAGAAACATTTAACTTTGACATTTCATTTATAGGCATTTTAATTATCTGGATGGTTTCCTTTAAATGCTAGATGTAGGCAGAGAAAATTTGTACTTATATAGAAGAAAGTGCTTCCAGGATTCCCTAATTTTCATGTGTTATGAATTTTAATGCCTTACGCTGGTCAGGTTTTCATAGCCATGAAGAAGGAATACATTGACCTTAAACTATTGTACAGTTGTAACAGTATTTTTAGTCTCTGTTTGTTATGGGCAGACAGGAAATATATTTTGTTTATGTTTTCTTTTTCAAAAGTTCTTGCAGCAGAAGTAAGAGAGCCCCAGGCATCTAAGAAAGGTCTTACATTTTTGCTATTTTCTCTTTTTAATTTTTTAATTTTTTTAGATGATGAGGTGGTAGCAAAACAGACTGTATCTGCGTGGCTTAAAATCAAGGGGGCATTGCCTAGCAGGCAAAGGCAGCTTGGCTGGCAGTGGCCTCTCCCTGCAGATAGGACTAGGCATCCGCTACAGTGCAAGGTGCGTAAAATTGGCTATCAGAGCCCTCTCCGCTGCTGCTGGTCTGTCTCCACACCTCGCAGGACCCTCTTACTGGGCTGCCCTACCCAGCTCTTTCTCTCAGTATACCAATCTTAGATGTGTATTTCCTGTACTGTCTTCTACTGTAAGAGAATGTAACCATCCTCTCTACTAACTCGATCCAGAGTTTTGACAAGTAACATGACCAATAGATTGAGAAGAAGCTTTAGTATTAGATGCTACGTCAACTGCTTTATGGATTATTGCAGATATGGACAAGTGAATGAGTGGATGGATGAAAAGGAAGATGCCAAAACATTGTCTAATTTGTCAGCAATTTCAGACAATATATGCCCTTCAAGTTCTGGCTACCTGGAGGCGCAATAATTTGGCTATAATAAATGAATCACCAACAGTGTATTATACAGCTGGTAGCAAGTAAATGTGGGGTATCATTTGTGCAGGTAATCAAATGTTCTTAAAATAAAGGCCTGGCCTGGCCTGGCTATGGCCATGTTGACAATGTGGCAATTTGTTACTAAGGCAATGTAAGCCAAATTTTTGACTTTTCATGAATAACTGGAATAAGGGGCAATCTTCTTTTCAGTATTGATAATCAAAATGTTTTCTGAACTCCCAGAGTGTACGTATCCTATAGCATACAATTTACTTCCTAATTAATAACTGAGATTTATTGTTCTCCAGTAGTTGTGCATGTCAATATTGTTACTTCCACATCATCTCTTAAATAGCATCTTTTGAATTCCCCACAAGTGTCCAGCACAGGGCTGAGCATGTGATAAACCATTAATAAATATTCATTATAAATGCTCTTGGACTTCCGTTGTGTTTTAAAGTCCCTGTGTGTTGGGTAGACAACTGCCAACAAGCCTAGCACGGCCCTGTAATTGCACATTTGTGTCATCCCAGGGAATCCATTTAAGTGAACTCTTCTGCATCTTAAAATAAAACGGTGCCAGTTTCTTTCATGATGAAGTTAAACCAAAACCTACAAACTTCACTAGAATAGAATATTTTCAAGGTCAGAAAACTCTAGGAATGCTTCATCCCCCACCTCCTGAACTCCCTCCCTGGACCTGGAATGGCCATCTGTTGCTCTGGCAGATTTACAGTTCATTCACACTGTGAGTGATAGGAGGAGGAAGTGAGCAGAGCTAATCAGAGCTAAGTAGTTAACGAGCAGAGGGCTAACGAGCTGGTGAGTTAACGAGCTAAGCAGAGAGCTAATGAGCTGCTGTTTCCCACTACACGCAAGCAAATATATCTTTCAGGTGATTGTTTACCTTTAGCATTCTTAGCAGATGTCCATAATGATATAGCTAAGTCTTTGACAGTTTTCCAAACATCTCAATTTAAAGCAAATTCAGCCATATCTTCAGTCTTAGAGATATATGCCTCTTGCCACGGCTGTGACCTTGAAATGAAGTCACCTTATTTTTTGACTCAGGCCAATGGACACTTCATCAGGTTATTTTGCATAAATATTATGGTCATTTACATAAAATTAATAAATATTGTCTACTGGGCACCTATTCTCTACTAATTGATAGGTATAGTACTAATGATGTAGGAAAAGAAAACAATTAAAAAATGAATGTGTCTTTCTCAAAAGCAGGCCATCTAATTGGGAGGATACTAGCAGGACAGTGAAAGGAATACAGAAAATAGAGTATTAGGTGTTGTAACAATTGCTACTAGGAATTCAGAGAACAGAGACTCCATTGGGTTATGGAGCCCAGAATTAGTCTGGGTGGTCAAGGGAGCTTATGTTTATCTGCTCAAGTCTCAACCTGGAGACTGAAGTCATGAATCAAGTGATGTATTCTAGAGATGATATTCTAAAAGGAAAAGTAAAAACATGGCCTGAGTCAAAATTGGTTAATTACACCACAATTACCCCAAATATAATTTTGTATCAATTAGACGTGAAGTGCTTCTTGCTGCCACCTGTATCTCAGTCTAGTTGACAGAGTTACTGGCAGATCCTGGGCTCACAGGAGGCTATGGGACAGCAGACCAGCTTAGATGGGATCTCTCAGTGAGTCCCCCTGCCATGAGTATAAAAATACATCACACTCCACTAGAAAATCAGGTGATGTAGGCTAATGGGCTGCAGGTAGTTCTGGCCCTCTAGTCTCTCATCCACTCCTGAGATCAATGGGCTATTCCAGACATGTCCTGCTCATGGCGTTGGTAAGGTGAACGGCAGCAGCAGAAACAATGAGGCCTCTTAAGGCCTGGCCCTGGACCTAGCTCACCATCACTTCTGTCTCTTTCTTTTGACCAAATTAAGTCATATTTCTTTGGTGTATTTTGACTTTCCAGTGAGGTAAAGTTAGTAAATCTTGCAAACTCTTTCTCAGCCATGTGCTTGGCAACAAGGAGACGGATGCCATGTTGCTGCTTATTGTCCAGTAGAACACTGTGCACCCATAATCACTGCCAGAGGGGGACTTCAACTACCTGGAGGATAGCAGAGATCATCACACTGCCAGCCATTGGGAATGGAAGTTTAAATACTTCTGTCCACTGCATCTTGGTCCCAGAATCACCAATGAAAACACAAACTGCAGTCTAACACTGGATGAAACAATGCTTTTACTCAGATAGAAATAGAACAAGATCAGCTCCAAGAGTGTGCATTGATCCCTCAGGGCTAGTAGATGCCCCCAACAGCTCATGTAGGATAATTGGCCTACATCCACTGCTCTGGTGCTGAAGTAGAAGGACCTTGCCTCTGCCATGGAGTCTGAAATACTGAGAGCTGGGGATGTGCCCTAGGGTCATTGACATACATAATTGAACAGAGCAAAGAAACACTCACAGAGTCTGAAATAGGAAAAGACATTCCCATCCAAGGTGAAGTGCCTGGCACAGGCTGTGTGGACTCTATCTCTGGGTAAGGAAGGGTGCCAGGCTCAAGGCCCATTCTTATGGGCCCCACCAAGGATCTAAAGACGGCGTGCCTGAGATTGCTTCTCCCAATGTTTACTGCCTGAATCAGTGGTTCTCAACTAGAAATGATTTTTGCCTCCAAGAATTACATTTGACAATATCTAGAGACATTTTTTATTGGTATCAAAATGAAAAACTAGATATTGTATGTGCTTGTCCTAGAGCTGGAGATACCAGATCTGCACACACAAAGATCAAAATAACAAGAGTTAGCTACCAATGCAAATTGGCAATACAGAAAAAGTCACAAGACACTATTTATCTATATACTGAATGAATAATAAACTATTACTTTTAGATGTAACAATTACAGATTATTACAAGAGACTCCTAAATAGCCTTTCTATTTTCTAATCTTTCTTCATTCATTCATTCATTCATTCATTTAAAGAGAAGTGTGATAATTAAGCCCTATTCTGTGGTAATGGCTACTCTAGGCACCAAAAATAAAGTGGTGAGCATGAAAGTTGCTGTTCCCATGAAGCTAACTTTAAATGGGAATGGCAGGAAACAAACAAACCAACAAAGGAATAAAGAAAATTATTTCTTTTAATAAGTACTAGGACAAAAGTCAAAGCAGAATGAGAGGAAAGAAAGTGAAATGGGATGTAACGCAGGATCTTTAGAAAGGATGATCAGGGAAGGCCTCACTGTGGGGGTGACACTTGAGCAAAGACCTGAGTAGGGAGAAAAATGAAGGCTTAAAACAATCTGAAAAAAAATAGTTGCAGGAAAAGAAATCTCAAGGATAAAGGTTTAGACAGGATAAAGAAGCAGGCTTGAGCTGTTTACCAGTAGTAAGAAGGCCGGTGTGAGTGAGTCTTAGTGAGTGAGGGAGAGAGGACGAATGAGCAGAGGCTACCACGGAGGACTTTGTAGACCAAAGAAAGGAGTTTACATTCCATTCAAACGTAATAGTTAGTTATTGAAGGATTTTAGACAGAGGAGAGTCATTAAATGATTTACATGTTAGAACATTTATTCCAAGTGATCTGTGCTTAAAATGTGTTAAAATCTAAGGATTGCTGAAAGGAAGGAGAATGGAGGGAGAGTAGTTCTCTTGAATGGTGAAGTAGGGAATGGATTCTCAGAAGGTTTTTTTTTTTTCAGACGTGTTAACTCTGAGAACTACAGAGAAGCCAGGAAGATGACTGACGGGCTAGCAGGGAGCGGTCATCCATAAGATTTGCAGAAGACAGTAATGAGAAAGAGTTGTGAGTAATAAAGTATGGTGGCCCCTACTTCAAAGGAGTTGAGGGTTTGGAGAATGTACAAAACAAAAATAATATGGAACTGGCAATAAGAAGAAAAAAAGACACCTAAGACATGCCGGGTGTGAGAAAACAAAAACAAAAGCAAAAATAAACCCCACCAAAACACCACTTGAGAGAATGACAGTTTAAGCAGTATTCTCAGAAGATAGCCAAATTTTACTCAGATCAAAAAAAGTTTAGAGTGTATAATACAGGAAATTTTGCTGACAATTCTAATACTACTAATAGTGCTATTCATCGAGCACTCACTCTATCACAGGATGTGTTCTTATAATTTTATTTTGTTGCTGTCTTTGTTTCCAATGTTTTATGTATATTCACAATTTGAATCCTCACGGCAACCATATTATCATGTATGCTTATTTTCTTCTTTCCCATAGATGAGGAAACTGAGGCAAGGCAGGATCCAATATTAGTCAGCATCTACTGTCCAAAGAGTACATTAGAATAATCTAAAGGGTCAGAAAGAGATGGGAGATGGAGTAAAGAATTACATTAAAGAAACAGATTAGACAAACAAACGTGAGCCTGTGTGATGACGGAGGACCTGGGAGTCTTACATGTCAAGTGGTATCGAAGGGACAGATGTGAGACCTGTCAAGCTCAGTACTGTTGGTCCCTCAGTGGAAGGGGGGGTGGGTTTCTTCTACGTATGATCTCCCTCAGGATTAAACCGTTATTCAGGTTGCAGGGGCGCCATAGGCTGTGGGTGTCTTGGCTTGGTCAGAGTAATCGCACTAGGAGAAGTTGGAGGTCCTTAGATATTTTTTATAACTTGAAACTAAACCACCATTCTATTACATCCTTTTCTCATTTTTTCCCCCAAAGCAAACCTCCTTTTACATCATCCCATTTGTTAAAAGAAAAGAAAAATCACTGCTTTCTCATTCATTGTCTGCAGAACAAAATTCAAGTTCTTTAGAATGACATTAACGTTCCTCCATTAACCAGCTCCAGTCAACCTGTCTACCCTTTTCCCTGACACTCTTTCTCACAATTCTTTAAGTGCTAGTCAAATCAAGTGAAATATAGTTGCTTATATGTTATTATGACTTTTTTTCTTGAAGTCTGCTCTTCTTGATATGCCCTTCAGATATCTCTATAATCAAGAAGCTTTTCATTCTTCCCAACCCTGCTCAAGGATTGCTCCTACTGGCAGGGATTAAGCAACCATCCTTTCCTCTGAATTCTCCACAGTTCTGAGTCTGTGTGGTCTCACTCTTTATGTTCCTTCTTCCACAATATCTAAAGATAGATATTGTGCCTGCTTTACCACTGCTACTTAGGGAGAGCTTGGCTTGACACCCTGGATGTAGTTATTTATTTAAAAAATTGTCAAACAACTAGTCATGGAAATCATCGTAGAGGAAAGAAGAAGTGGAATGAACTTGAAATGTGGGACATAATTTGAATGAGTGGGGGAAAGAGGAAAGCATGATTGTTGAGGAAAAACACAGAAACGCAGAATTGTGAAAGTACTTGCAGAATGGCCAGGACAAATTTTCTAGAAAGATACTTCCACATCAGATTGTATGGGATATTGAATGCTAGCCTGAATAGCATTAAATTTTTATTATCTTAAATTTCCACCATCTTATACTTCAAAATAGACTCCTATAAAACATTACATTCAAACCAAATGGAAGCTGAAGCTGAACATCTTCAAGAAGGTAAATTTTTCTCATTCAAGATGGTATCAAAGAGCATGGATTCCAATATCTTACGTGTAAGAAGATTCCATAGGGCTCACAATAATCTGCAGCTAATGAGCATGATGTTGTTATACATGAAAACCCTGAATGCACTCTGCTATGCAAAGGGAAGGTAGAATCACGACTTGAACATAAGAGTTGGCATGTAGCCATACATTAGCTAGGATTATGTGGGTATGAATCTGGAGAGCTTATGCTGGATGTGCAACTGACTGTCATAGACTGAATGATTGAGTCCCCCAAAATTGATATGTTAAATCTTAATGCCCGATGTGATGGTATGTGGAAGTGAGGCCTTTGAAAGATGATTAGGTCTAGAGGGTGGATCCTTCATGAATGAGAATAGCAACCTTATAAAAGAGGCCCCAGAGAACTCCCTTGTCCCTTCTGCCATATGAATTTACAGCAAGAAGATGGCTGTCTGTAAAGTAGGAAGTGGGCCTACATCAGACACTGAATCTGCTGGCTTCTTGCACTTGGACTCCCCAGCCTCCAAAACTGTAAGAAATAAACATTGTTTAAGTCACCCAGACTATGGTATTTTTGTTATAGCAGCCCTAATGAGCTAAGACACTGACCCACAAAGGATAAAGGCCAGCTATCTAAATGATAATATTCTGGGAAACTCCTAAATACCCATTTAATTTGTGCTGCATTGATTCATTCATTCCTAAAGTATTTATTATTTTCTATGTCAGGCATTGTTATGGGCATTGGGGATATAGTGGTTAAAAAAGAGAGAGAGAGAGATAAAAGTCTTTATGGCCATAGAGCTTATTTTTTGGACAAATGGTTCTGGCCTCATGAAATGATGCCTATGGACAGACAACATAGCTTCAAGGAGGTTTTCTTAATTTGAAACTGAATCAGGGCCATTACCAGGGGCTATTGGGAATAGAGTCCAATCTCTAGGAAAAGAAGACTGGATTGGAGTTTAAACTTCACTGTGGGGAACTGGAATACTCTCAAAGACCCCATCAGAGTGCTCCTTAGACCTACCAGGCATGTATATCTATGGAAGTGGGGAGAATGTAGGAGCAATGTGGGTGGCCCCAAACTGGACCTAGGGCAGTCAGATTAACTCTATATTCCACCTCCTGGGGGGACTGAATCTCCCATTCTGTTAAGCATTTTTATAGGGATAAAATGAGCTGACACGAAGGTTGAGGGACCCTGGTTTTCTTTGTGATGACAAGTGGAATGGCAGCACAGGGTAACAGTCTCACACATGGCTTCCAGCAGTAGCCAGGTCTCATTTTAATTGCTTAGTAACTGTTAGATGTGGAGCAATTTACTTGAACTCCCTAAACGTCAATCCTCTCTTTTGCGTAGAATATCTTCTTTGTAGGTATACTGGCTGTGTAGACTCACACACAGGCATGTGTGATTGTGCATGGTGTGGCAGAGAATGACATGAGGTGATACATTTAAAACTTATGATATGGTATCTAATACACAGGAACACTAGAAATTGGCAGCTATTACTATTCTATCTTAGCAGCGACAATTGGAACAATTGGACAAACAGAAACACAATTGGAGTATAACAGAGTTGGTTTAAAGCAGTGGGCAATAGGGAAGATGGAGAGAATGTGTGAGCCAGGAAAGAAGAAGAAGGATGGTAGCTTCCAGACACACACAATCTCGTTTTTCCTGACTGAGGAAGTGAGGATGTATAAACTCTGTGTCATGACATAAAATTTCATTCACAGAAATGCATAAAAAGACAGAGTCTCTCAGGGGAGTTGTAACCTGGATATTGATTTGCACATAATCAATTAAACCAACTGAGTTTCAATTTTCTTATCTGTAAGATGAAGATAATATTAAAGTTTTCCCCATAAGATTGTCTTGTGCATCAATAAAATCATGAGTGTAAAAGTACCTGCTCCAGTACTTAATCCATAGTAAGTGCTAAAAAATATTTATTCATCCAAACCTGTTTCGAGTTGGGTAAAAAAAACAAAGTTAAGAGGAGCATCAGTTCCTGACCTGAAGTAACTGTGGTGATTAAGTTTATGTGTTGACTTTGCTGGGCCACAGTGCTCAGATAATTAATCCAATATTATTCTGGATGTTTCAATGAAAGTGTTTTTTGGGTGAGATTAACATTTAAATGAGTGAATTTTGAGTAAAGCAGATTACCCTCCATAATGTGAGTGAGCCTCACTCAATCAGTTGAAGTCTTTAATTGAACAAAGACTGACCTCCCCAGAGCAAGAAAGAATTCTGCTAGAAGACTGCCTTTGGACTCAGAGGGCAACTCCTCCCCTGAATTTTCAGCCTAAGGGCCTGCCTCATCAGATTTCCACTCTCCAAGCCTCTGCAATTGAGTGAACAACCTCATTAAATTCCTAAAAATTGTATGTATATATATATGAATTGTATATTTTTACATATGTATGTATTTTACATTTAATATATAAATCTATTATTTTATATATAAATAGAAATTATACATTTTTATATATAAATATATATGTGTGTGTATATATATTTTATATATATATATATGTCTATCTCCTATTAGTTCTATTTCTCTGGAGAACCCTGAATAATACAATAACTGAAGATTTTTCTATCAGGATTGAACTTTGAGTGTTGCAGTGAGAGAGAACTCCCAGCAGCCTTTCTTAGTGGGATACACAAGTATCATGTGTAGTCCTGGGAGGCAACAATGTGGTAAAATCTGAAAAAAGCAAAAACATACCAACCAGCCCTGGGATAGCGAGACCTCTTTGCAATAGGGTTCCCTGAACAGGTGCTGTGGTAGATAGCATCCCACAGCATCCCACTGTCAGAATGCAGCTGTATATTCTTGGAAATATGCTGAATATTTTTTATTACTAATAGTGAATCATTTGTTCATTTCATAAAGTTTACCTCTTCTTAATCAATTAAAACTCATAGTTAAAAAAACTATTTCAAATATATTTTTAAAATTAAAATACCCTATTGGGTAGGTCTCTGCAGCACTTTAAAACTGTATTGTAATTCTATTTTTTAAAAATCCTCCAGTAATTGTTATGGACTAAATATTGGTGGACCCCTAAAATACATGAGTTGAAGTCCTTCGTCTCAATGTCTTGGTACTGGGAATGGGGTATTTTAGAGGTAATTAGGGTTAGATGGGGCCATGAGGATGGGGCCCTCATGATGGGATTAGTGCCCTTATGATTCCAGAAAATTTGAGTTCCCCCTCTCTTGTGGCCAAGTGAGAATTGAGTGAGAAGGTGTTGGTCAGCTAGTCAGGAAGAGGGCTCTCAACAGAACCTAATCGTGCCACCATCCTGTTCTTGTACTTCCAGCCTCCAGAATTTATGTTGTTTCAGCCCCTCATATTTTTTATTTTATGGCAGCCCAAGCTGACTAAGGCAAGTATATTACCGTTGAAAATGACATTTTAAACTAGGGCAACAAAAAGTTCTTATACGATCACTTTTTTTATCCTTTCATATTATAGTACAGTATTTGTCTATATGCCTGGATATTTTTAACATAGCCACTGGCCTTAAAAATGCCTGCATTTGAAGTCATTATCCTTATCCTAGCACTGGGTAAATCAAGTAAGTGTGTGTCTTACCATTGCACGAAGCTCTTTTTAAGCAGAATGTTATGAATATGTGGGACCCAAAAGATATACAGTAACCTACAAATTTAATTTATTTTAACCCAGTAAAATTTTATGATCACAGATAAAGATATGATGAATAAAAAAACTGTGTATGCCCTGGATGGTTTCATATGCTAACATTTGCCTAAATGGTGTATGTTAGCTCCGTTTACATAAATGGTTTAGATAAATTGTGACTATTACTATCATTAGGTGTATTAATAATGTGTCTTGTGGCAATTTTAATGGAGTCTATTTGCAATAGGTGGTCCTCAAATTCAGGCTCTTATTACTCTTCTTTCAAAGCAGGCTTAAGTGTCTCTCTACCCTTAAAACAGGTCCCAACTGACATACTAAGTTTCAAAACCCTTTTCAAAATATGTATTATTAGAAGCTCCCCTTTGATGGCAGAGGCACAGAATTAGAAAATGTAGCCACTTGCTTCCCACAGGTTTTAGGTAGGTAAGGAACGATGTGGTTCCAGGGAAGTCTTTGTGAACAAATTGAGCTGGGGAGCCCTCCCTGAGAGGTCACTACCACCATGCCCAGCCAAGGTTATGCTGTCACGGGTACACTGCAATTAGGTGTGGGCTGGTCTCTTGTTAAGCTTGGCTAAGGTTACAGTTCTTGGGCAAATTACTTGTTCTACCCTTAGGTTTGACCCAAGGTCATCAATTCCCTGTTATTCCATATTTGCATAATGAGTGAAATACCTATCAGTAATAAACTTGAGGATGTGAAACAGACAGAGTTGCACAGGGGCGATCATTCTTTGTAGATATTACATCTTAGTGTTAACAGGGCTAGGGATTGGTGTTTGTGAAAGAATCCAGGAAGGAAGGGCTTTGATAGAGAAATAGTCATCAAATTCAAAAACTGGAACAGAGTTTCTTTGGGTGGGAGCATTTGTGAACATGTGCTTGTGTGTGTTAGAAAGAGAGAGAGACGATAATAGAGACGGACCTTTTATTTATTCTAACTTTCTGTTTCTGGATAGAAAAACAACAGCAAATCATGAATAGAGAATAGATATTTATTTCATCTATTATGTCTTCCAAGAAAGATACCACAGTCTTTCTATATGATACATACATTATATTATTCTGAAACTGACACTATTCATTTTGACAACTGCTAACAATTGGTAATACCCTTGACTAAAAATTGTCATGTTTTCTGACTTTATTATGAAGCTATCCAGTATTAGAGGACAGCTAGAAACCCAAACTAGATTTTCTTTTGGGAGCAGCTTCTATCTCACCGTACTATATCCAGACAAAGTAAGGAACTTTTTCTATTATACCTCTTACCTTTTCAAATATTATTCTTAGTTTCTAGTTTTAAAATAATTAATGGAAAGTGCCTTCTGAACACTCGATATTGCCGAGTGCAGAAGGAGCCAGATAAAAGGAGAAGCCAAAGAAAATATGGCTCCTGCAAGGTAGAGAAGGATATATATATATACATACATATGAAATAATTAGGGAACAAAGCACAGTACAATTCATCCTTGCCTTACGCAGAGGGGAATTTTAGAGAATTCTGCTGGAAGAAGTTGATAATTGTACAGTACAGACTCTATGTGTAAGAGAGAGGAGGGGAATAAATGCAGTCTAGGGTGCTGTGGGTTCAATGTGGTTTCATTTCTTCCCAAATTGACTGTAGTGATAATAACAGTTCCTTGCATCTGTATAGTTTTTAAAAGCTTTCTCGCACATCACTCTACTTGATTCTTTTAACTAACTGTAATGTAGGTACAACAAGTACTATTTTTTCAGATGAGGACATTGATTCTCAGGACAGTTTGGTGAGCTCTACGAGACCCATGTGTAGCTAAGGGATAGAACTGGAATAAAAATCCTCTCAGTAAACGAGGTCCTCTTTACTCTCACTACTGCTCTATGTAACCCAATTGGAGGTGACCAAACCTGTATGATGACCTCTAGTACTCAGTCTGTAGGAAAACGTTAGCATTGGTGACATGTATCAAAATATAGAGGTTGTTTTATGAGATCAGTTAAGTTTTTCACTGGATTAAGTAATCCTATCGTTGTAGAGATACATTCATTTTGAGAATCACATGCTATTCAATTATTCTATGCTATAGATCCCTTAGTAAAAATCTAAGGAAAGGGAAATTTTTTAAAACTTTAAGGAGTGCAATGATGGTAATAAATAATAATTAAATGGAGAACATGATTATATATACACATAGTCTATTGGTTTATGAAAGCTGGTATTTTTTTCTCCCTCTATTTATGCTATTCTTCTCCCAACTCCCAATTGAATGCCTTATTTTTAAAGGTTTCAGAATAATTGCTGAGGCTTTCTCCAGACATGATGGATACACTTGGCTCCACTTACTGGGACACCTGTTTAGAGCACATCCAGGTTCTAAGAGCCACTCTCCTGGGAGGTGACTTCAGGCTGTGCTTCTCAGTGGGGGGTTTCTTGCTGAGAACTCTTTGAAAAATCTCTTTGACATTCAAGTGCAGGGCACTTGTTCCTTGATAATGTTGTTGTTATTGTTTTCTGTTTTAGCAGTATCTTTCTCATTAGCGTTCCATAAAATCAAGCAGGCATTCAAATCCAGATACCCATATCTTCAACCCAACCCAATTAAGGCAGCTTCAAGTCATTCACAAAACTCTGAAACCACTTAGGAAGAAAAGACAAAGGAATGTATGGGCATTTCACTTCTACTTCACCTTTTTAAGGGAAAAAATTCTTTTTCTCAAGAGATAAATTAACTAAATAGTACTCAGAAGTTACTGTGGACTTCACACTTTTTTTCGGAAAAAAATCACCACCTTCCGCCCTTGCCTCAGTTGAGCCCGTGGTTCCTCTCTTCTTCGTTGCATGCTCATGGAGTCTGTCCTGTGCTTGGAGTCTGTGGCCTTCAAGTGTCACTTTTCTTGTCCTTTCATTCTGAGACTATTATTGTGGATCCTCCTTAGTCTCCAATGAACACAAGAACTCTGCCCCCTTGTTCCAAAGCCCCTTATGAAAATATTGTGGAAAACAACTCTGGTCTCTCTGGATGATGATTCTAAAATTTCAGTAGTATGACACAGGCACCCAATTGAACAATTTATAAATATTACCACATTTAATTTATGACAACCTCATGAAATAGATGTCATTGTGACCATGTTGTAGGAGAGGGAACTGAAGGTTAGAAAATCACTTATCCATGATCACCCAGCCAATAAGTGGAAGAAACAGGCATTAAAAGCCAAATCTTGGGGCTGGCCTGGTGGCATAGTGGTTAAATTTGCACACTCTGCCTCAGGGGCCCAGGTTTCTCAGGTTTGGATCCTGGGTGCGGACCTACACACCACTCATCAAGCCATGCTATGGTGGCATCCCATATACGAAATAGAGGAAGATGGGCAAAAATGTTAGCTCAGGGCCAATCTTCCTCATTAAAAAAAAAAGAAAGCCAAATCTCTCTAGAACCAAAATTGTGCTCTTCCTACATTATTTTGACTAGGAAAGCCTGCTCCATCAAGGCAAATTTCTGAATGTTCATCAAATGAGTCAGGGCAAGCTAGGCTTTACTTACCATAGTCTCTCAAGGACCCAGGCTGACAGAGCCTCCTTCACAATGCATTATTTTTCCATGGCTAAGGCTGGAAAAAAGAAGATGGGTGGCAAGGTGTACATCACCTTTGAGAGCTTCTGCCTAGATGTGCCTCATGTTACTAGATTTTATGGGCAAAAGCAAGTCCCATGGCTACTCCTGTCTTCAGTGGCATGCGGAATTGCAGTTTGACACATACCTGGAGGGAAAGGAGAACTGGAATATTTTTAAAAAAAACTCTTATGATACCCACTATGCTTTGTTCAATAGTTTTGTCAAAATAAAACTTGTTTCTGAAACTCTCAGAATAGTTGCCTGAAAAGTTTTTCTCTTATTTTATTTAGTAAGTTCCTAAAGTTTACTCTACTTAGGAAGTCTTCTCAGACTAACTGGACAAGTGCAGGTTGGATTATGGCTTTCTCTGTTAGTTGGTGTTGTGTCCTACCTGTAATACACAGAGCCCTAACATTTCTTTGTTTGAATAATGGCAATCCTAGGGTGTGACTTGTAGCTAGAATATGAGAATAAAATCATCTAAGAAACATGAATGTGGCTAATGTAGGGCCTGGCACACAGCAGACACATGGCAAATATCAGAATATATCTCTGCTCCCACTCTTTTTTTCCTGCTTTTTTTTCTGTGGTGTATCTTGAGAAAGGTTACAGAACATGAGAATTTTTCTTGGATTCTGATTTGATGACTTCTACTACACGAGCAGCTTATCTTCTCTGAACGTCACTTTCTAAAGTCCTTTCTCCCTCCAATATTTTGATGAATTTAAGAAAATTTACATCACTGAAGAAAAATGGCTAAATTGTGATCTTTCTTGAAATCCTTTCAACTGTAATAATTCTCCGTAGAACTGAAAACAGGACGTTGTAAAGTAAAGAATCTAATCTGAGTCTTTTATTTACTGACTTGTCACCTTTTCTTGGACAAGCCATCGAGCTCCACTAACAGCACAGTTTTCCCATCCCATGAGGCATGAAGCAGAAAAAAGTTTCAATACCAGTTGTAAAAAGTCAATTAACTGTCTTCAATTTCTGGGAAATAAAGTGTGAAATTAATGCTTGAGCATGAGGTTGAGCAACCAAATGCTGCTGGATTTTACTCACATACATGAGAGAGGAGAATTCTCTCACAGATTCCTTCATTCAGGATCTTCATATTTCACTTTCGTATAAAAGTTTCCGTGTCATTCACATCTATATCAGAAAATAGGATGAAACATACTATGAGCATGATACAAATTGTACTGCATGTAGAAGGATGTCTCTACATACCTGCTATTTACACAGACTATTTATTTAAAACTCTGAGTCATTCTAATCACATTTAATAACTGTGTAGGTCGTTATTAGCTGCTCTTTTACGATCTTATAACTCAGAACTATTTTTGGGTGGGCACTTCCATTACTAGGTCTAAAGTCCCAAAAGTTGAATAGTCTGCATTTGTTAAATAATCAATGAATTAACCAATGACCTAGTCGTTGCTTCCAGAGCACCTACTAAGTGCAATATATTGAGTTAATAACTTTAAAGGAGATGGCCGAACTGAGAATGCAAGGAGCACATATGGAGAAAACACCTGATGATGTATTTTTCAAATGACGGGAAATTTTAAATAGTATATTTTCAAGTGACAGAAAAATGAATGATTCTGACAATATATGCTGTGACTATATAGAGCAAAGAGGAGAATACTTGGTGGTTTGGAAAACCAAAGGGAGTTAATGACATCTGAACCAGATTTTTGAGAACGTGGATGTTGGAGAGAAAGAGATGGCCTAAGAATGATGTCATCAGCCATGATAACTCTGATTGATTCTCCTTAACACAACATTGGGTGAGATTCCTTTTGCTTTTAGTTCAGCTCGGACAAGTTATTTTCAGAAGTTACTTTTGCTAAGTAATTTAAAGGAGAGAGTAAAATAAAAGTAATGCAAAAGTCTAGAATCTGGTTGTCAATGGCAAAGATTTCCAGCTTTAGTTTCTGCTAATACCTAATAGAAGACCCTGTGAGCTCTACCACTCAGCAATCAAGTCTTCTCCAGCTCCATTTGTACTGAGATGCTGAGCAATGTACATGTGAATTGGCTCCAGTGCCAGGGTGATCAGGAATCCTGAGTTCTTCCTCCAAGTTGTTTCCTGATATGGCTCAGGGTATAGGTCATTTTTTCTGCATTTGGTCTCCTGGGGTTCTCTCTGGCATAGATGCATCCGCATCAGGATCTCAGGAGACCATCTGTTGACTGGCATCTTGGTCACTCTCAATCTGAATGTTTTGGATTTGCTCTTCAGGGGTTTGTTTGTTTGGTGTGTTCCCATCAGCAAGTTGTTAAAGGTAGGGACCCTCTTCACCAGGGCTTCTAAGCCTTCATTTTGCCCTTTTTTCTCCTTTTGGCAAACTGAGTTGTTGTTTTCCTAACTCATGCAAATCTCCATTCCTTAAGGGCATTTATAGTATCTGATGCAGAGTCTGTGCTTAATCAATGTTTGTTGAATAATTGATAAGAAAAAAATTGATATGTCTTGGCTCCAGGAATGATCAAGTTTTCTGTCCTACAGGTAACTAGTCCTGCTCCTTGCCCAGATTTTCACTTGGTGAGTTACTATTCAGATTCTTCCCAGGGGGGCATTTTTGTTCAGAATACTCTCACTACCATCATAAGTTTATTAAAAATACATGTAAAATATAGGGAATATAGCAAAAGCAATTTTTACAAGGGAGAGAAGATAAATAACATTGTAAATAAGGCCTTGCCAATTTTCCAAACTCAATTGCATTGGCAGATGCAGATCCGTCAGAATACAGAATCCCTTTCTGCAGTCCTACTAGAGTAGATAACTGTTTTCCAACTGTAGTTTAGAAGTCAAATAAGTTCAGACCCACTAGTTGCAAATTTCTAGGGGTGATGGTGAATATTTCCTTTTCCTTCTGACATACTTAGCATTGCATAAACACAATATGAGAGATCAGGGGAAAAAACATGCAGAATAGAGAGGATTATTATTGTATGTACATTATTTCTAAAATCCGTTTTCAATAAGCAAGTCAGGAGAGGAGGAGAATACCTTCAATGCGATTCTCACACGTTTCCCTTCCCCCAACAGCCTCCTCTTTACCTTTCTCCCCTTTTGTGCAATCACCAAGATAACAAACAGGCCCATCCATTCTGGGTAAGCCAGTGGTTATGCTATTGATTCTATTCCTGTTTGCCATAAACCACTGGTACTATGCAATACTACTGTATTGGAAAATGTATATAAATATATAGTGGAAAGAAGAATCATCTCTAAAAGTTAAGATGTATATATGATTATTTAACATATTCTGATCTGTTTAATGGCATTCTCTTAATTTTTTCTTTTGGAATAACCACAAATATTTTAGGAAAGCCAAACACTGAAATGTCAAATTTTTCCAACTGGCTGTTCACTGACATCTGGGTACATGAAGATACTGTAGTGTAAAAAATACAACTCTCTTGTACTTATTAGAAAATGAAAAAAGGAATTATGTGATATCCAGGATATGAGAGATTCCCAGAGAGATGTCCCTGCCCTTAATGAGAAATCACAGAGACGGCTGCCATCGCTTGCCTGGACGCCTGGGCTTATCAGCAGGTCTCAGAGTTTAGGCCTCTGCGATATTGAGTGAAGATTATAAGCCAGATGGGCCACAAATTCTGTCAAGCCTTCTTGGCAGCTGCTCTCATTACAAAAGCCAGCCAGCCTTTTCCAAAAATAAGAATGTGAAGCAAATTGGGCTTATAGACCCTTATAATGCAATTGCACGCAGAGATAGGGGCCTGAGCGGGCAGGCAGAAATATTATTGATGGCTGGTGAAAACAGGGAATAAGATGTTATTAAGGCAACTCAGAGATAGATATCGATAGCTAATATAAAGCCTTTATTGGTTTACAGGCTCTAGGAAAAAGGGTTCACAGCTTCGACCCTTTACTTTGCTTTTAATTTCACTGGAGGTGCAAAGTTTATGAATAAAACATATCTTCACTCATGATTCTGATATTACTCACTACTTTCTCTGTCCCTTGTTCACCAGAAGCAAGCAACATACACTAACAACATGAACCTTAAAGGCTTTTACTGAGGAAGAGAATTTTGTGTGTGCATTGCAATGAGAGGGGACCGTTTTCTAGAAACACTGAAATACAAGGAAAATAATAAATTGCATTTAAAAGAACAATTCCAGAACAAAATACCAAAGTATAATATAATATCCAAAATAGCCTACATGATAAAAAGAGAAAGTAATTTGCATTATACACAAACTCACGTTAGGAGGGACCAGTGGGATCACCAAAGGTTCCAACGAGTCACACTTGTAATACTTAAGGAAACACGATTTCTGAAATGACACTGACTTGAGAATAGGGAATCGGATAGCAGAATTAATTATTTCTTTCTTCATATTATTTCTTTCCTTGCATATTACAAGTGGGGCCGATCCTCGGTTCCCATCTGCCAGGCATCACCATGATGATGACAGTTTTGCTCCAGTTTCTTCCATTCTAGTAGAAAATAATAGCTACACTGCATATAAAACTGACTGAACTAATCAGCCACCCATTTGATGGGCTATTATGCAATCACTACACTTTATTCCAAAGCATTTATAAAATCAAGGGTGATGCAACCCAGTTTGTATTGCAATTAGTTTAAAAATAGAACTCAATTTGCGATACTCCTGTCTCCTCTCCCCTCCTCCAGCCCCAAGAAGTATAGAAAGCACAAGAATGGCATGCTTTGCTTACATCTCTAACAAACTTAATTCATTGGATCAGAATCTATGTAATCTGAAAGGGCATTTTTACCAGGTGTTTGCATCTCGTTGGGTCATGAATAGATTTTTCAACTAAAAAGCCACTTGCACATTTTACAGACCACCCAGCAAATGTTGAGGTATACTACAATGCTGTCCCTGAGGACCTGTTCTTCACACACTTTGAGTTTAATTCCTTACCACTTGTGTGCTTGCCTAATATATTACATATCATTTCCAAGAGTATCTATACCACGTTAAATTATCTGAAGAAAACACAAGAACTCTAAGAAATTATTTAGGTAATAATAGGCATTAGGTTGGCTGAATGACAAAAATGAAACCTATTTATATAACAGGTCAATTTTTAAATTTTCATCTAAGTCATTAGACTCACATAAGCAGAAATTTGTGATACCTAAATGACTCATCGTTCTTCAAAGAATATTCTCATCATCTTGGGTTATCGTGGTTATTGGGTCCACATTCCTGCACCATTTAGAAACCTTGGATTCTCTGATTATATAACAATGGCCATTAAAGCTGTAAGAAAATAGTCAAATGCAATGTGTATCTTAGTATCAAGTTCACATCAATAGTAATTTCATTTATATCTGTATGATTGAGAATCAAATAATTCTGAGAAATAGTTACCCATTATTATTTGTAATTATTTTGTGTACTTTAACATAGACTGTCTCAATGGGTTGAAAACTCACTGAAGAGACGAATTATGACTTTAAATTTTTTGTCTTTTTATCGTGAAACACACGGTGTTATTGCATATACTTAACAAGTGCAGAATATGTGCTAGAGTATTTGCTCATTGTCACATGCATTTCCTTAATGGAACTCCCTACATGGAAAATATTTTCAGATACTGGCCTTAAACTCATTTGATGTCATCTGGCATTAGAAGGGACTTGTATTTCTTCCTCTCTCATCAATCTGCTGGCTCTGCTCTCCCAGACTCAGCCTTTATAAAACACATACACAAAATAGTTGTAATCAGTAAGTATCTTCCATAATGGGGCAAGGTTGTAATGGAAGGAAGAGAGGGTGTCAAACAGAAAAATAGATCACAGGTACTATGAGAAGGTAGTTAATTTTTTTTTTTGCAATACAGACTTAGGAATGACATAAAATTACAATCAAAATTGCCATGTTATCACATGCAAGGTAATAGATAAGGATCTTTTGTTCTGACAGTTGCTTTATTTTGATTCCTACAGCCCCCAGGGACACTGAAATGACGCCTCCTTGCTCTATGGCCTCATTTCTACATCTTATAGTATCTATGTCCACAAGGCCACTCAGGGGCATAGGATTATTGTGGTGCCTGTCTGCTCTGTGCTGTCGGGTCTCCTTAGCATCAATCCTCCCGCTGCCTGTGAATTGGCAATTGGCATACAGGACGGAGAGCTCAGAGGTTCTCAGCAGCCAGATTACTGAAGTACTGAGTATGAGAGAAGAAAGATCCTTTTGTGCTCCCTATTCCTGCTGGTATTGCAGAATTCTTTAATCGCATTGAAGTCTAATCACTGATCCTAGGACAATATCACCCAGTTCTGGTAGTTTTCATTTTCTCCCTCTAAGAGCAAGGGCTGGCCCAAGTTTCACTCAGTAAAGAAAGGAACTAACTTGCCTTGGTCAAACACTATAAATTAGACACTATTCTAGGTACTTTTATATGTAATTGCTTAATAAATATGAACTGAATTTCTTAACCATAGATCTAACCATTTATTTTCAAACTGAGTATTGGAATTTTCTCACAAATGCTCGAAGTCTCCATTGTTCTTACTCAGAAGATGTCATTGAATTTGAACAGTGTAACAATTCTGAGGTTCTCTTAACTTATTATTATTATTTTAAACTGAAAAATCCTTTATCATATTTGAGTAAAATGGAATTTAACTTTTTTCAATGTACAAAATAAAGTTGTTTTTGGTTTCCTTAAAAAGATCTTAATGATGAAAATAAGAGTCTATAACAAAAATAAAAGGGTATGAGGGAAATAGACATTATAAGTTACTTTAGACACTAGTAATATTTTACAAATTTAATTAAAATATTTGCCTTTAAAAAGGCAAAAACAAACCCCTCCAGAACACTTTATTTTCTCATTAACCATTGCAAAAACAATGAGAAGATCAAGTGAATGCCTCTATGCTCTCAGATAGAAATGAATGAAGGAGAACTTAGGTATACCTATGAATGTTGATTCAGAGCAGAGTTTTTTGGTTGTTTCCAAAAAATTTTGTTCAGAACTCTGGCTTTATTTTGGCAGAGTAAGAATCTATCTGCTCCCTCCCCTTCCACCTCCCCAAACCAAATGAAAACCACAGAAATAATGAGAATTTTGTAGTGAGTCTGAATGATCTGTAAATCCAAATCAGTGTAGGAGAAATGACTACAATAAGCTGCCCGGGTTGGAGCCAGCGGGGAGGGGATGTTATGAGAAGATGTCTATGACTGTGTATCACAGAGAGAGCCGAAGAGCAGAGCTTTCTCTCCGGAATGGCACAATGTAGTGACTGGAAGAATAGCTCTGCATTTGAAAGAAGAGGTTATAGAGTACACAGGCTGACTGCTGAACCTTCTTGGGGCCCCACTTGGCACTATGGGATAGCTGAGGAAGAAAGACACAATGCACTGACATGATATTTTTGAAAACTCTGGCTGTCATTGCAGCAAAGTGAAAGAGAGACTGAGTTTTGTAAGTACCTTCCAGCTGCCACACTTTGTTATTGAGGAAAAGAGGTAAACCAACTCTCTCTTTCTGCCTCTCTGTCTCTATCTGTCTGTACAGGTTTCTGGCTCTTTCCAGTCTCCGCATATTTGTAGTCAGACACATGTGCACAGAGAGACCTGGCTCAGGGGCTCATCTGTTCCCTCTGCAGACACCTGGCCCAGAAAGAATGACCTTCACATGGAGATTCATAATATTCACATGATTTCGATGAATATAAAGAAGGATAGGAATTCAACCCACTGAAAACTGGTAAGAATAAAGAATTTTAAAAATTTTCCACAGAGCAGAAAAATTTATGATAAAATATTCTGAACAAATCCGAAGATTTTAGCAAAACAAATATTCTCTATGAAACGAATCTTCAAAGAAGATAGAAATGGTTTTAAGGAAGAAATACTAAAACAACGGAAATAGATTTAATAACTTTGAAAGATATAGAAAAAATAAAAGAAATGAAGAACATATTAGAAACTACAACAAAGGAGAATGACTACCATTGAAAACACAGCCAGGAACATGAAAATAAGCCTGAAAAGAGGTTAAAATTAAATTTAAAAAATGGAGGTGAAAAGGATTGGGATAACACTAGAAATGAAAATGGGAAAAGTAAGGGAATATAAGCATAATTGGTGTCCTGGTAGAAGGGCAACCGATGAATGAGAAAAAAGGATATAATTCAAGAAAATTTTCAGAAGTAAGAATTAAAACATACAACTTGATAGGCAAAATTTTATCTCGGAGAAAACTAATGTGTGTCACCCTGGAGATACATCCTGGTCGTATTACTGGACTTCAAAGATAAAGAAAGGACCCTAAGGGCATTTAAGACAAAACATGTAAAAAATCAACTCACCTGTAAAGGCAGAAATAGTAGACTTTCTTCAAACCTCTCCACAGACACACGCAAAGTTGTTTATATTTTATTTTCAGAAAATACATTGTTTACATTTTCTTTTCAACCAAAATTATCATATAGGTTCAAAGTCAGTTGATAGATATTTTCAAACTGTAAAGAATTTAGTCAGTTAAATCTTATTAAAGGAAAATGAGAAAAACAATGTTTATCTAACCAAGAAGGAAATGAAGAAACAAGTAAAAGAATAGATGATGAACACAGAATCCATTTAGAATCCATTTAAAAGTAACACGAATACTGAAACAACTGTCTGAAGCCAATGAGCATCCGATGCAGGATCCCTCACTTGCACATGCCCTTTCCAAGGCCAGGGGTGTGCATTTGGGGATCAAGGCTTCCTAGTATTGTGTTCACATGTGGCCATAGATTTTAAAATTTGCAAACAAAAGGTATTTTATGCACTATATGTTGGGACTATAGGGACTACATCAGTTTTCCTTTCTAATATCTCTCCCTCCTGTTTATAAAAGCCACAGGTATTTTTGAGAACCAGCTAAAGGGAAATTGACTTGGGAATATCTTTTAGTTGGAGGTTAATATGATACAGTCATGAGATTCACTGTCATCTCCATGGACTATGGTAGAATTGTCTAACTCCCACGACCCAGTGTAACCAGTGTCAGGTGACAATGTTGTAAAGCTCAAGGTCTTTTGTCAGTGGAAATGCCTAAGCCCCAGAAGTGTGTGGGTAGCAAAAGAGAACAAGGTTTGAAAAGGATGGAGCCGGACCTACTTCCCAGAAAATCTTTTTAGTTATCAAACACTTCGTCATCGTTTCCTAGTCAAAATGCATGTTTTCTCATATTCATAGAGCACATACAATTGTAACGGCATTGAATTTATTTTTAACATTTTTGATGAGAACTGTGTGAAATAGAAATCCTATATCTTTAGAGCATTATTATGAATCAATGCTAAAGTCAGTAAACCCATTTGTGTGAGAACTCATACTTTAGTGTGCCTTTGTGTACACAGTGACATATCTTGCCCTGATGTCTGAGGGCTCCAGATGCAAAAGAATGGAAAAGACAACCAGTCCAGTAAATAAAACATAAACAACACATGGATTAATGAGTGATTTTGTTATTTAAAAGAGTTTAATATTTAATTTAATTTAATTTTATTTATTTATTTTATTCATTATTTATTTATTTTATTTTATTTTGTGTTTATTTAATAATGGTACAAGAAAATGTAAATCCTCTTTAATTGCATAGTTTATTATGAAAGATACCCTAATAAAGTTTATTCTAAATTTTCTAAGTATAAATAAAATTGAAAATCATTACCAAAAACAAGATAAGAGGCTGCAAGAAACTTTTCTAGTTATAAAAAGAAATCAATTGACCCTTCTAGAAAAAAAAATTGAATTATATTTTTTTGTTCATATTATACAAAATATTGTAAAATCATTGTCATATGAAAAGGTGATCAAAGAGTAGGCAGTCAAAAAATAGAGAAACAAAAGTCTTATAAAAGTGTGTCTGACTGTTTGTTAATAAAAATATGCAATTTCCTAGGTCTTGTATTTGCTTTTTGACATTTCCAATGTGTTGTGTTTTCTTAGTGAAAAGAAATAATCACTTTTTTAACCTACTCTTTCAATTATAGTTTTGTATTATTTTAATTAGAGAGCCAAGTTGTTCAAGCTTTGGGACCCATCAAACCCAGAACTTCCCTTGGCTTAGAGAAAACAAAATCTTGCATAACATAAAACATGACAATGTAGACATGAAAATATGATGAATGAAAAGAAGAGAAAAGTGAGATGGTCAGACTTTGTGTAAGTAAACTGATTCTTTTTTCATTTTTGATAAATGAGGAGTATGTTACTAAAAGTAGTAACTATAATAACTAAAATATTTGAGAGAAAATATATAACTAAAGTATTAAATGATGGAAGAAAAAAAGAGCTGTAGGGATGAAAAATGCTGGCTCATTTCCCTCTGTTTCATGGTGTGGGGTCTCAATAGTTATTGATAAAGTTGAAAAAGCAAGACAGAGGCATAAGAATATTTTCTAAAGGCATATTTTTAAATCCTTAAAATTATTTTCATATAAATTCATTAAACTTCATGTAATTTATGACAATACTAATTTTGGAGGGTTGAAGGGAGAATGTGGGAATGCATGGAAAATTAGTAATTAATTGTTATTAATGTTGGGGTGCTAATAAACACTCCTTGAAGAAAAGAGATATTAAAGTTCTAAATGAAAAGAAATAAAACAGATTGAAAATACACAAATATCAAACCAAAGAGAGATCAAGAGAAAACACATATGATATAGCGACAATTATGTATTAAGAAACACTGAACCCTGAAAGTGCTATAAAATTTTAATTTTTAAATGAAAATTCCACAGAATTCCTTTAAAAAATAAGATAAGAATTCAATTTATCAGGACCCTTCTTCTTAATGTAATTGTAAAAGTCTGTTTTCACAAACAATGGAAGGTGAGCTCTTTCCCAAATTATATGATGGAGCTGGCAAAATAACCCCTGACTAGTACAAAATCTTGCAAGCCCCTTTATCAATTTAAATTTTAGAAATTCCCTAAAATGAGTACATTGCGTGCATATTTTGTAAGTGTGCATCAAAAATAAATCATTTTCTGAAGAAAAATGTTTCTCTTAGCCAGCCTTCTCAGGGCGATAAAAATTGGATTCTGTTTACAGTTAGAAAATAAACAGGTAATTGCAGGTGTTTGGAAATCTCTCTATTGAGTAAAGCAGAATGAACCCTCACCATGCTTGAGGTGTCGGTTCTGGGGCTGACTGAACAGGCATTTTGGAACCAATGTTAGCCTCTGCCAACAACTAGTGAGAAGTGTGATTAGATTTGGGCGCAGAGGGCTGTGGAAGGACGAGTAGATGACTCCTGCCCCCAATCTGAGCCTCAAGAAACACTCATTTTTGCACCAATGAAATATCTACATGATGACTGCCCTATCACAGACACTTTGAAGAATCCACATCAAAGTCAATGTAAATAGACAGAAACATTCACCTTCCAAACTCTTGAACTAAATCACAATCTGCAGGGCGATGTGAGGGGGCAGCCGTCTATTTATTTCCAATTACCTGAGAATAGCAAGAAAAATTTGCTTCCAATATTCTTGCACCCCAGCTGATCATCAGCTTTCTGGGATGTGACATGGAGGGTCATTAATGCCAGAAGTACTTGTTTTCCAGGAGAACTGACTAGATGTTTCACTGGGCAGGCTGCTGTTGCCTCAGCTGCTGCTTGCTCAGGTTCTCTTTTCATTTTAGATTTTGGTCTCCCTTTTTTCCATTATACTGAGTAATATATGACGCTGAATGATGTGTGTAATGGGAAACTGATGCTATGTGTGCACTTTATTGACACAGCTGCCAAAAAAACAGCTTAGCCTACATCTCTAAGTAGTGCAATTTATTGTTCACTATCCCCCACTCACCCACGTATAATGGTAAATGAGAGAAGAGAGCGAAGACTTCTAATTTCAACTTTTTCCCCAAACACTTAAGAAGAACCCAACTCCCAGTCATTAAATCTGAAGCAAGCCGTTCCTTCTCTTAGGTTTTCAGGTCCTGAGAAATACGTACCCCTGGAATACAAATGTCCACTGGACGTGAAGGCCGCTGCTCATCCAACAGGAGGACAAATGGGAGCTCAGTTATCATCATCATATTACCCAAGGGCCAGAGGCTGCCCTCTGAGAATATCTCTACCCACTTAAGTAAGGAAGTGGAGGGGGTCATTGCGCTTTCCACTCAACATAGAAAGTTTCAAGCATCTCAAATTGGCCTATGCTGATGGTGACACTCTGGGAGAAGAAATTTTTCAGTCTAACGTTAGAGAAAATCGTCATTTTGTGTTTTTAGTTTGCAGTTATGAATTATAGTTGGTGTGCATTAACCGGCTAATGCCCATCAATACCCCCTTGGCAGAGGGCATATAAACGTCTGTTTTCCAATTAATTGTATTTTATGTAAATAATGCTTTGTTTCTGTGCTTAAATATTTGTGTGAGAATAGTCAACTAACAATTAGAATAAGTATATTGCCACAATTGAAAATGTTTGATCAACAAAGTGGTAAGTGCTAACATTATTTAACATTTTGCCAAAGGTCAAAAAAACTATATTTTTGTGGGTATCAGAGAAACAGGAGGAGAGGGTCCAAGAGCTTTTAATGAGGACAAAAACGATCAATAAAGGAAAATATTAGTCATGTAGACCAAAATGCCAACCTACTAGTCTGCTGGCTACTGATAGACGGTATATACTGTAAGATTGTGGATGTGTTTGTGAGTGGGTACGTGTTTTATATGCAAACATATCTACACAAGAATGTGTATTTTGAAGTGTAGGAATGAGAACACATCATTCTTTGCTAAAAGAAATTTAATCAGAAAAATATCCTGCTGGGAAATGAGATAACGGGAATGAAAATAATATGCAAACTGCAACGTATTACACATATGCTAATAACTGCTATTTGAATGGTATTTGTTACTGTAATTATTAATGCATAGTAAAACGATAACTTTCTAGTGGAGTGGTCAGTAACTTCTTTGAGCAGTTCAACCAAGATATAAATTGTTTTACATTGGAGTGTTGCATTTTAGAATATGAGTGTATGGCCCCAAAGCAGTATCTCAAACCATTAATTGTAGAAATTAAAATTTTCTGGTGCACTGTGATCTTCACTAAACTATTTTGGCTATTTCCCATTAGCTTTTGTTTTAGGTTAATATAGGTAAATTATTTTTTATTTGTTTGTGTGGCTTCCAAGTTATACAACATTCTTGGAATCATCAATGCACAATCAAGAGATAACTTGATTCTACCAAACTTTCAGAGAGGATTTAATACCTATCCTTTTCAAGCTATTCCAAAAAATTAGGGAAGATGGAACACTTCCTAACACATTCTATGAGGCCAACATCACGCTGATACCAAAACCTGACAAGGACACCACGAAAAAAGAGAACTACAGGCCAATATCACTGATGAACATAGATGCAAAAATTCTAAACACAATTTTGGCAACCAGAATTCAGCAATTCATCAAAAGAATCATACATCAGGATCAGGTGGGATTCATACCAGGGACACAGGGATGGTTCAACATCTGCAAATCAATCAACGTGATACACCACATCAACAAACTGAGGAATAAAAACCACATGATCATCTCAATAGATGCAGAGAAGGCATTTGACAAGATCCAACAGCCATTTATGATAAAAACTCTGAACAAAATGGGCATAGAAGGAAACTACCTCAACATAATAAAAGCCATATATGACAAACCCATAGCCAACATCATACTCAATGGGCAAAAACTGAACCCCATCCCCCTGAAAACAGGAACAAGACAAGGATGCCCTCTATCACCACTCTTATTTAACATAGTACTGGAGGTCCTTGCCAGAGCAATCAGGCAAGAAAAAGGAATAAAAGGAATCCAAATAGAGAGGGAAGGAGTGAAACTCTCGCTGCTTGCAGATGACATGATCTTATATATAGAAAACCCCAAAGAATCCATTGGAAAACTGTTAGAAGTAATCAACAACTACAGCAAAGTTGCAGGGTATAAAATCAATTTGCATAAATCAGTAGCATTTCTATACTCCAGTAATGAACCAACAGAAAAAGAACTTAAGAATACAATACCATTCACAATCGCAACAAAAAGAATAAAATACCTTGGGGTAAATTTAACTAAGGAAGTGAAGGACCTATATAATGAAAATTACAAGGCCTTTCTGAGAGAATTGGATGACGACATAAGGAGATGGAAAGACATTCCACGTACATGGATTGGAAGAATAAACATAGTTAAAATGTCCATTCTACCTAAAGCAATCTACAGATTCAACGCCATCCCAATCAGAATCCCAATGACATTCTTTACAGAATTAGAACAAAGAATCCTAAAATTCATATGGGGCAACAAAAGACCCCGAATTGCTAAAGCAATCCTGAGAAAAAAGAACAAAACGGGAGGCATCACAATCCCTGACTTCAAAACATACTACAAAGCTACAGTAATCAAAACAGCATGGTACTGGTACAAAAACAGGTGCACAGATCAATGGAACAAAATTGAAAGCCCGGAAATAAAACCACACATCTATGGACAGCTTATCTTTGACAAAGGAGCTGAGGGCATACAATGGAGAAAAGAAAGTCTTTTCAACAAATGGTACTGGGAAAACTGGAAAGCCACATGTAAAAGAATGAAAATTGACCATTCTTTTTCACCATTCACCAAAATAAACTCAAAATGGATTAAAGACCTAAAGGTGAGACCTGAAACCATAAGGCTTCTGGAAGAAAACGTAGGCAGTACACTCTTTGACATCAGTATTAAAAGGATCTTTTCAGACACCATGCCTTCTCAGAGAAGGGAAACAATAGAAAGAATAAACAAATGGGACTTCATCAGATTAAAGAGCTTCTTCAAGGCAAATGAAAACAGGATTGAAACAAAAAAAAACCCACTAACTGGGAAAAAATATTTGCAAGTCATATATCTGACAAAGGCTTAATATCCTTAATATATGAAGAACTCTCGCAACTCAATCACAAAACATCAAACAGCCCAATCAAAAAATGGGCTGGAGACATGAACAGACATTTCTCCAAAGAAGATATACTGATGACCAATAGGCACGTGAAAAGATGCTCATCATCACTGATCATCAGGGAAATGCAAATCAAAACTACACTAAGATATCACCTTACACCCGTTAGAATGACAAAAATATCTAAAACTAATAGCAACAAATGTTGGAGAGGTTGTGGAGAAAAAGGAACCCTCATACACTGCTGGTGGGAATGCAAACTGGTGCAGCCACTATGGAAAACAGTATGGAGATTCCTCAAAAAACTAAAAATAGAACTACCATACGATCCAGCCATCCCACTACTGGGTATTTATCCAAAGAGCCTGAAGTCAGCAATCCCAAAAGTCCTGTGCACCCCAATGTTTATTGCAGCACTGTTTACAATAGCCAAGACGTGGAAGCAACCTAAGTACCCATCAACAGACGAATGGATAAAGAAGATGTGGTACATATATACAATGGAATACTACTCAGCTGCAAAGCAGAACAAAATCATTCCATTTGCAATAACATGGATGGACTTTGAGAGAATTATGTTAAGTGAAATAAGCCAGCAAGAGAAAGATAATCTGTGTATGACTCCACTCATATGAGGAATTTAAAACTATGGACCAAGAACAGTTTAGTGGATACCAGGGGAAAGGTGGGGTGGGGGGTGGGCACAAAGGGTGAAGTGGTGCACCCACAACATGACTGACAAACATTAATGTACAATTGAAATTTCACAAGATTGTAACCTATCAATAACTCAATAAAAAAAATCAATTAAAACAAAAAGAGATAACTTGATCTCCTTTTATAAATCACGATTATCTGAATGGAGAATCTATTTCTTCTGATATATAATCAAACCACTGATTCTTCTATGTTAATCCATTTATTCAATGAATATTTATTATGTGTTAATACTCTGTGCAATATTTATTATGTGTTAATACTCTGTACTAATATAGCTGTGAACAAATAAACACAGTCTATCTTCCTGATACATTGAGTCCAATGGAACTTCCAGTGGAGAAAAAAAATGAAATAACCAAATAAATATCTAAATTCTTATCGTTACAAGCACTCATAGGAAAGACTAAAGGATTGGGTAAGACAAGACAAACTGGATGTCTAGTGAAATTAGAGCAAAAGAGAGGATTGGTCAAAAAAGTCTTATCTGAAAAAGAGAGAAATGTAAGAATAAGGAGGATCTGGTCAAATGAGAGTGGTGGAAGAGCAAGTGTGATAGGCTTGAGGCAGACACCAGCTTAGAATGCTCAAACTTAGCCTTGAAAGGTATGTAGAGGCTGCCATAATGAAAGCACACCAAGAACTTTGGATGTTGTGTTTGGTAAAATGAAAATCCATAGGGATTAAGCAGAGAAAAATTAAAGAATTATGTAGTCTTAGGGATAGAAGTTGGTGGTGGGGAGGGGAGAGGTTGTGTTATCTGGCAAGGAGTGTGTTGCAGAAGTTCAGGTACGAGCGGATGAGGACATTTCCATCAATAAAATAACAAAATGTTTATGTAGATTGAAATGTCAATCTACTCTCAGATTCTCTGGTGGAGGAGATGGAGAAGGTCAGCTGAGACCAGATATTTGAGCGCAAGAATATATAGTATTGAGTATTGATTGAATATGAAGAGTGATGGAGAAGCATATTTCACTACTATCTCGCAGGACTCATTGATGAAAGTGAAACATAGTGAGATAAGGGACACTGGAGGAATAAAATTGTGGAGCCAGCTCAAAAGTTTGTGTTTGCACCTCTGTTTGGTTTGAGATGCCACTGAGTTATCTTCATGGTGCTTGGGATGTGAATCTGAGAGCTTTTGATACATGGATAGAAATTGGATATAAATGATATTTATTGGAAATGTTCTAAAGCCTCTATTATTACCCTTATTTTATAGATAACAAATTGAGGTTTAGAAATCTTCAAAAACTTGACCTAGAGCAAAGGGTAAGTGATGAGCAAGCTTTCTGAGCTCAAAGCTATCCCTCTCATCCCACAGCCCCTAGTGCAATGTTTGCACTTAGAAATTTTTGATAAATATAGATCAACCATTGATTTATTATCAAACTTTTTACTTTTGAATCAGTCTTGTCACTCCAACAAATAACTTTAATGAAGAAAAGGACCACTTAATAAGGACAAATTGTGTTCCACAAAGAACAATGAAAAATAGTATCTTCTTGCTAACTACATATTGAATGATATCCTGGAATTAAGTTCATTTTACATTTATTTATCAATAGAATTGCAGAATGGCTAGTCAGAATGTTCTCTATTTCATTATAAATTATGCAGTACTTTGACATTTCAAAAGTATCACACAGTGTTAAGATCATCATCCTTAATTCTTTATAAGACTATTTTAATTCTAGAGTTTTAAATCATTGTTTTGATTTGTGAATTGAGTTTTTTAATGTTCCAGTGATAACAAGGATATATATATATATATATATATATATATATATATACTTTTTAAAAAATAAGTATATATTTTTTCCCAAAGTCAATTGCTTTAGGTCAAATTACTCTTCAGATCTCCACACCAAAATTAATTCATTTAGTATTTACTGAGTATCTACTATCTGGGAACACTGAAAGGTGTGGGAGAGACAAAAATAAAAAGGAGCCATAAGAAACTCAAAATTTGACAGACAGAACATATACATAAATATGTAACAGGAGCATCAAACGAAGAAGTAGATATTGTTGGTGATGGTTTTCATTATGTACCAATTAACTAGGGATGGGATGCCCAGACATTCAGTCAAATGTTATTCTGGGTATGTCTGTGAGAGTGTTTCTGAATGAGATTAACATTGGAATTAGTAGACTGAGTAAAGTAGATTGCCCTTACTAATGTGGGTGGGCCTCATCCAAATTCATTGAAGACGTGAAGAGAATAAAGAGTCTGAGTAAGATGAAACTCTTCAGCCTGACTGCCCTGAACTGGAACATCAGTTTTTCCTGCCTTTGGACTCAAACTCCAACACTGGTTCTTCTTAGGTCTCCAGCCTGCTGGCTTTCAGACTGGAACTTATATCCCTGGCTCTCTTGGTTCTTAGGCCTTTGGATTCAGACTCAAGCTACCCCATTAGATCTTCTGGGTCTGCAGCTTAGCAGCTGCAGATCTTGGGACTGCTCAGCTTCCATAATTACATGAGCCAATTCCTTACAATAAATCTCTTTATATATACATCCTACTATATATATATATATATATATAAAACTGTGCTTGTGTGTGCATGTATATATATATATAAACTATATATATCTCTTATTGTATATAGGTCTACATAGGTATAGCTATATATACGTCCTATTTGTTCTCCTTCTCCAGAAAATCCTTCCTAATGCAATGTCTATCCCAAAACCTGACTATCTTTGGTTAACCCCCCATGCTCTATTCAACCATGTGTTTCACTGAGCCATTCATGGTGATCCCATCCTCCTTTTCAATGATTTCTTTAGAAAAGGACATGAAAAACAATCCTAGATAATAAAGGTGAGTGAACAGAGTTTTTAATCTTAAAAAGAGATACATAGACAAAGATGTTTTCTTCTTCTAGACTTGTACATGTCTGAATTTGATACCTGAACCTATGTCAGTCATCTGGTGACACAACAAAGATGGTAGAATGGAGAGATTGAAATGACCAGGGCTCTTCATATCATTGTTGACCTGCTGAATTAACTAACTCTGGAGCTCGCAACCTTTAAGCTACTTGTTATGAGGGATAATATGTTTTCTTTGCTCAAGCCATGCTAAGTTGCAATTTTTTGGTTATGTGTGTCATAAAGTGTAAATCTGGTAAGTGCTGTAATAAAACACTACTGTAAATCTGGTAAATGTTGCAATAAAATTCACTAGTTTAATAAGGGCCCAAAGGAAGGTAGTTCTTTACAGAATTGTGGCAAGAAATTGAGATTTTGATATTAGTTTTAGAAGTCCTGAATTTGAAATCATTATGGAATGTCCAGGTGTGAATATTCTGTAGGTCATTTGTTATTTGAGACCAGAGTTAAGAAAAGAGCTTGGGACCAGAGACATGAAGATTTCTGAGTTTTAGGCATGAAATTTGTAGCAAAAGTCTTGATATAGATGACATCTTTCAAATAGACTGTGCAGAGACTAAAAAGTAAAAAGACCCATTAAAGAAAAATGAAAAGTGTCATCATACATTACATGGTCAGAAGAAGAGGAATTTAGAGAAGAGACTAACAAGGAGAAGACACAGGAAGATGGAAAGAAAACCAGGAAGGAGTCGTAACACAAAAACCAGATGCAGAAAGGGATTCAAGTGTTTCAGAAATAAAAAACTAAACATTGGCTGTTGGACTTGCTTGTTGGGCTTCTGTATCAATAGTGGACTGTGTTTGGCTACACATAAAAGGGAACTGTTGCCCATGTAACAAAGACCAGAAACAGGAAGTTCCAGAAGTCCTTCAGGGTCTTCACAAACTCATCAATGTCCTAGGCTTCCTCAATTTTTTTCTCTGCGTATAGTTTTTAATCTTTATGGTCATATTATGCTCACAAGATGGCTGCTCCATCTCCAGCTTCACATTTACATTCAACTGGAAGGAAGAAGGAAAAATAACAAGCAAGAAAGTGCAGCACTTTTTTTGTCAGGAAAATACATCTTTCTCAGAAAACCTTTGTCGACTGCCAATTACAGCTCCTAAACTGTAAGTGAATGTGGGTAATGTAGTTTTTTAAATTAAGCTTGCTACGTTATCATCCTAAACATTCTCTATTAGTAAAAAGAATAGAGAAATTGATATTAGAAAGACAACTATCAGAATCTGCCACAGAAGTCATTTATATCTGAAAGTGAATAGTTTCATGGGCAGGATTGAGGCAAAAGTCAAAAGTAAACCATTGGAGAACTAATTGGAAGAGGAGGTTTGTTGAAAGCAGGCATGGGCGGGAAGCTTGTTTGAGAAGGAGAGGAGAGATGGGACCACACAAAAGGATGTTGTGTAAATTTTTATTAATGTTCTCACGTATGGGAAAAGACCCCTGGATTTTCCCACTTGGTCCTCCTTTGGCAACTGAAACTTGGGTAGGCGTTCTATAAATGCTTGTGGAATTAATGACACAGTATTAACACAATTAACATAACAATTAACATACAATTAACAGTATTGAGACTGTTGATTTTTCTGGTCGGTCTCCCTTACCCATAAGCATGAACTATGTGAAAGAAAATGATTGAAATGGGACTGAAATGTGGGGTGGGGGTACCAGATCATGTAAGCCCCATGATCAGTGTAAGCGCTGCTAAAGCTTTTGTATTTTAATTAAGTAATTTCGGGAATCATTGAAGGATTTAAACTCGTACAGACACAACGAAATATGCAGTTTAAAAAGGATGCTCTTTGGGCCAGAGGTAGGGTTGGAGGTAGAGAGTCAGACTAGAAGTCAAGAGCAGTAGTCTAGGCAAGAAATGCGAATATCTGGACAGGACGAGTGGTGCTAATTGGCACATTCCATGTTCTTTATTATTATCTAACAGAAATACTAATAAATAAAACTTTTTAGTGCCGTCTGTGTGCCAAGCATGATTTTAAATGCTTTCTCTCGTCTGTATTACACGTTTATATCCTCCCCCCAACACTTTGGGTTAAATGACATACAGATAATGAAGCACCGTGGGTTCTTGCTCAAGGTCACACATCTAGCATGTGGCAGAGCCAGGATTTGAACTCAAGTCTGTCTGGCTTCAGAGCCCAGGAGCTTACCACTTCCTCAAAAGCAGCAAAGTCAGACTGCGGCTCAGGGGCTGATCTACTTGTGGCCTAGTGTAACAACTCAGAGCCTGCGTTCTGAGGGGCTTGTCTGCATTCAAGTCCAGCCTTCATGCTTCCCTCACGGTTGCCATATTCCCTGGCAAATATTTACTACTCCTTGCCTCAGTTTCCTATTTGTAAAAAGGGGATGATAATAATAATACCGAACTCATGTGGCTGATATAAAGATTAAATGAGTTAACATTTGTAAATCTTCGCTTCAAAGTATGCTAGACATATACATAGCATGATCTTGTTAAATAAAACGAAATTTTCAACGCGTGGCAGTTATGGAAAACCCCTGTGCAAGTGTCGCTTTGATTTGCTTTACCCATTCGCATAACTTATTTTCAAATGAACACGAAAAATTAATTGTTCATTTGACTGTGTCCTCTCATTGTTTTTTATGTCAACTTTGGCTTCAGTTGCTTAAATTACTTAATAGCCTCTCCAAATGCAAAATTTTCAGTGTTAGTCTTCAAAGTTGCTATTATCTTGAAAGTTAGACAAAAACACTTGGTTTTATTTCAATGTCTCATGCAGATGAGGGAAAGTAGTTTTTTACCTTGGCTAATTCTGAACGTACCTAACATATATGTAACTACATTTCATTTTACTCTTTTTGTTGGTAGACACGAGGTCACTTTTCTCAGAAATTGTTTTGTGAAAACAAGATCCAGAGAGAAAATAGGAAGTGTAAGAGAAACAAACCTGTTTTATTGCTTGGTTTTTACTTTTTACAAACAGGGAAGGAAGTCATTCATCCCTTCTCAGGCTGAAGCAGTTTTAGTTGATCCCTGAAAATTGCATTTTAACATCCGCTATTGCCACTATTGAAAAGTTCATCATTGTTTTTCTCCTGTGCCAGGAACAATGTATTTGCTAAGCCAATCATGAATCTGACTACAAGCAAATGGTGCAGGTACACAGGACTACCTGAGGCGGCCCAGAAGCAGTGGTCTGGATGGAAAGCCAGGCAATCTTGCTAAGACTGAATTTCATCACACACAGCTTCATTGTGATGACACACGATTTTATCAGTTACTTCAGTCTGTTATTGGGAAGGCTGTTGGGCAGTTTGCATCTCCAAAGCTACAAGTATCCAAGAAAATTAAAAGTTTCTCCAAAGACCCAGCAGGATTCCTACTCCCAATCAGGTTGCTTATGTGCAGAGTGGTGCCTCCGTGAGACGCAGGGGGATGGTGGCAGGTATGGCTGAGACTCCTTCTACAGATATGTTTAGGCAGTCATGGTCTTGAAATTATTCTCTATCCTTTGTCTGCATCTATTGATATCTTTTCATCTTGGATTACCGTCACCATGGTGACAGCAGTGCAGATAGCAACACTGAAAAGAAATTTCAACTTTGCTAACTTCACAGGGAAGAAAGATGGAGAAAGAAAAATAGATGTGATGACTTAGACATTTCCTGGTGCTTAAGGAATGAAGACTAGAGCCCAAAGCTCAGAAAAAAGGATTGTTAAGCAGATAAAGGGCATTCCAGTTTGAAGAGACTGTAGAATGAAAGATGGAAATACTTTAATGCATGTTCACCTGGCGAGATTTTGTTTTTCCCCCACCTGCGAGGACAAGATGATACTGGGATTGAGAGAAGGAGAGGTGATGGAATAGAGGACTGGTTTGGATGAGAGTCACGGGAGGTGGTTGTGAAGAAGAGTGCCATGTAGGGGCCGGCCAGGTGGCATAGTGGTTAAGTTCCTGCACTCTGCTTCAGTGGCACAGCTTCTTCCTGGATCCTGGGGTTGGACCTACACACCACTCAGTAAGCCATGCTGTGGTGGCATCCCATATACAAAAAATAGAGAAAGATTGGCATAGATGTTAGCTCAGCAACAATCTTTCTCAAGCAAAAAGAGGAAGGTTGGCAACAGGTATTAGTTCAAAGCCAATCTTCCTCACCAAAAAAAAAAAAAGAGAGAGAGAGAGAGAGAGTGCCATGTTTAATGTGGAGGAGATCCCCAGGTTCACTCTTTTTCCATTCTGGAAGACAAATGAGACTTCAAGGCACTCCTCTTACAAAATGGGAGCCATTTTGTTTACTTTGTGAATGTACACCTATGCAACAGACTAGAGAGCTGCCCCTGTGCATAACTAAGCAGAGGGGAGAATTAAAAAGAAGTGGCAAAGCCAGGAGAGGGAGCAGCCTTCTTCACCATGCAAGAATGAGAAATTTTCACCAAGGGAAGTATATACTTGAAAAGGTATCCAGGATTGAGTCATACCCCATCTAAGGAGACTGCCCCCTTGTTGAAGAGACCTCAGCAGCAGTGTAGGCTGAGGGCTATCAGAGCCATACCATACATTTTTCTCCTCCACTCTTTGCAGCTGGATCCCCAGCTCAAGATCATACTGAAGAGAAGGAAGGAAATGGAATGTAAATTGAATTTAAGATTAAAGTTTTAAAATGGCTTGAATTTTTATAGCTAGATCAACTGGAAAGTTATGGTTGCTGCCCAAGATGTCAGTAAAGGACAGAAAAGAGAGATTTAGCAGAGCAGTGTTGAAACCAGTGGTTGGGGAAAAGATTCATATTTATATCCTACTGCATAATTTAGAATCATCAATAAACTGGCAATATATAACATGTATAATATATATGTAACAAAAATTAATGATAAATCATCTTGTTTGAGTGTTTACTTGTTTATTTTCTCTCTCCTTCCACTAGATTATAAGCTCCATTAAAATCCAAGCAAAAATAAGTGAATTTTATAGTTATGCTGCATTAAATCAGCCTAACAATTGTAAAATATAAAAAGCAAATTTTCTCAATCCATCAATGTTTATTATTAGACATTTAAATTTCCAAGAATCTCTGAGTCCTCTGCTGTCCTGAGACTCCATAATTCACTTGCTTGTTTCCCCACTTATTCACTCAATAAATATGCATTCAACTTCATACACATTGCTGTATGGTAGGTAGCATGGGGACTGCAAACATACTTAAAAAACAGACTTTTCCAAAGAACACAAAATCCAAGCTGGGAAGACAACATGGACGTAATTTAATACATTAGTTAAGAGGAAAGTGTAAATTAGAGAATGAAGTTATATTTACAGATGCCAGCAGCTTTTCAAAAGTCCATGGGTTGGTCTGGTGTGTGGTTGTCAGAGAGCCAGTCACAGAGGCGTAGAGTGTGAAGATTGGGAGTTGACTGCATTGGTTGGAGGAAGTAGGGCTGTAGAAGTGAACTGGGCTGTTAATGAGACTTGAGGGCCTCTGTAAGAAAATCATCAGGTATTTGTAGGGTCTGATGAGAGAGAACTTAGAATACACTGCTGATGAGTTTGACTTAAACTAATAGGAAACCCTGTGCCATCTTCCTAAAGAAAGACATAAAGCACAGGATAGGCAGAGACTACCAGCAGCTAGCTCAGGGATGTTTAAGATCAGGATTGGGTCTAGAGATTGGTGTGAGTCTCAGAATTTAGGTGTGGTCAAGCTGCAGACAGTGGAAGTACATCAAGGCAGAGTAACAGGCAGCTGTATTCTTCCTTCTCCCAATCACTATTATGTCCAAATTTATAATCCTACATGTAATATTTGCAATGTGATTCACATGATTTTAGAATTGTATTGGGGCTAATAAATGGAAAACAGTGATTCTAACCCAAACTTCCTTGGCTAACTGGTTTGAATTAAGAAATTTAGAGAACTATGGAGAGCAGTTTTTCTCCCTGTGGTATAATCCTGGAAATGGATTAATATAAGATTATTATGTTTGATGTAAACAGTAGGAGCCAGTGTTCATGAAGCTAGCTACTTGTATGGTCCTGTGACTCAGCTGCTGGAACATCCATAATGTGAAGATCTCTTCGAGTTGCTTTGATCCTTAAGAAAAGCCGTGTAACTGCTGATCAATATGCTGTGCAGAGCGTCTTCCTGAAACTGCTGGATAATTTTTACTGCCGTTGTAATTATAACATTTACTCATTTTTTGGTGTAATTACTGATGCTCACAGTAGCTCAACTTGAATATTTCAAAATCATTTGAATATTAATTTAAAATACATTTCTTCTGTTTATTCTTCTTTTATTTTTAGCTGCTACACTTGCTGACTTTCTAAGAGAAGCCAAAAGGAATGCCACTTCCCTGAGGCCTGCCCTGACCTTTGCTACCACATAATGAAGTCGGAGCTCATGTATTGTACACTGTTCACTTGCCATTAATTATGCAGTGGCATGTGCAAATCTCTTGTAGTCTTTTAACTCTTTCAATAGTTATAACTCTGTCTCTGCTTGTGAATTCAGCTAAATTTTAATTTCCTTGAGAGAAATGGTGTTGGATCACAAATTACTATAGCCATGAAGCAAGGTTGTTATTTCTTTTTAATAACTATTATGTCTGAATGCAGTGAAATACAATCACATTGGCTTGACTTATTTTCATTTGCCTTTTAGAACCAGAAAAGGGCTGGCAATTTTCTTGTTGGACCTCAAATGCACTCATACAGTCTGAGTTGTCAATGACTTCTTTCTCCTTCTCCCACAAGATTTCGGCCACCTATGGGTATCTTCCTGAATCCCTCCTCAGCTCCTTTCATTCTCTTCCACCCTCTATTCTGCCCCAAAAGAAAGAAACTAATTTCGACAAATATATTAATTAAGTGGTCATCTTTTCTAGGTAATATAGTGACTTAGCCAACCAATCATAGAAGTAATGATAAGGGTTTTAGAAAGATGCTCTTCTACTGGGACACTCGTTTTTTTTCTTTTTGCTTTTTCTCCCCAAATCCCCCGAGTAGATAATTGTATATATTTTTAATTGTGGGTCCTTCTAGTTGTGGCATGTGGGACGCCACCTCAACGTAGCCTGGCGAGCGGTGCCATGTCTGTACCCAGGATCCGAACTCGTGAAACCCTGGGCTGCCGAAGCACAGCGTGAAAACTTAACCACTCAGCCACAGGGCCGGCCCCTGGGACACTCTTTTTCACCACAGAAACCTAGTTTCATAGGGAACTGCCTACCCAACAACCTGGGAGGCCTAAACTTTCGGTGACTCTAAGAAGTCTTTATTGAGAGTGCTAATACAAAACTCTTTGACTTGTTGAGCTCTTTTTGAGATAATTTCATTTTTTTTGCACTGATTCACCTTATGATGAACAGAGAAGAGTACTTAATTGTAAAGAGATAGTAAAGAAATGTGGGGAGTTAGGCCCCAGAAAAGCAAGCACGGATCGTAGCTATATTAAAATATGTTTGGTTTGAAGTACATTTATCTAGTATGAAAGAGCAGTCTATGAATATTATGATAGAAGAAAATGACCCTGTACAATTTATGAGAAAGGCATTTTATTTCTTACAATTCTAATGACCTTATTTATACCAGGCACAGGGCAGCCGTTTATACATACCTGTTCCTTCTGAGATAGATTCAGCTGGGATAGAAAACAGGCTTATATGGAGTCTCACCTTAAGCTGCACTGAACAGTCTTTGGTAATTAGTAAAGACTCCATCTGCTTATCTATTCTAAAGAACATTTTCCATTCCGTAACAATTCGGTGTTTATTTTTCAAACAGTGATCTGAATTAGATGCTCCAGGAGGAGTTGTTGGACTTCAAAATGTAACATGCTGATAACATTAAGATAGCTTTCTAATTTGAAATGATTTACAGTCAATATTTTGAAAGAAGATTTCTGGAAAGTTCTTCAAATTTTCCTGTGACATCCAAGAGTCTTGCTCAGCCATAGACCAAATCCAAGTAGATCTAGAATAACTTGGTATTTTGATAGTCAATTGTGTTGTAGCCAAAATATGTTGAACTTTGTCCATGATTCTAACAGCAAGTTTATAGTCATTCCACATATTTTTTCAAAATGTCTTTTTATTATTAAGAAAAATTTTTAGAGCAATTTTAGATTCACAGAAAAATTGAGCAGAAACTTTAGAGATTTCCTATATATTCCCAGCCCCTACATATGTATAAACTTCCCCATTATCAACATCCCCCACCAGAGTGGTACATTTGTAACAACTGATGAGCCTACCATTGCCACATCATAATCACCCTAAGTCCATAGTTTACATTATGGTTTACTCTAGGTGTTGTACACTCTGTGGGTTTGGACAAATGCAGAATGACATGTACCACTATTACAATTATATACGGAGTATTTTCACTGCCCTAAAAATCCTCTGTGCTCCACCCATTCATCAATCCATCAACTGGCAACCATTGGCAACCACTGCTGTTTTTACTGTATCCAAAGTTTTGCGTTTTCCAGAATGTCAAATGGTTGAATAACATAGTATGTAACATTTTTGGATTGACTTCGTTCATTTAGTAATATTCACTTAAGTTTCCTCCTTATCTTTTCATGACTTGAAAGCTCATTTCATTTTAGTGCTGAATAATATTCTACTGTCTGGATGTACCACAGTTTTTTTATCCATTAGTCTGTTAAAGAACAACTTGATTGCTTCCAAGTCTTGGCAATTGCGTATAAAGTTGCTATAAACATCTGCGTGCAGGTGTTTGTGTGGATATGAACTTTCAACACCTTTGGGCAAATACTGAGGAGCACCATTGCTGCATTGTATAGTAAGTATATTTTTATTTTTGTAAGAAACTAAACCGTCAAACTCTCTTACAAAGTGGCTGTGGGTTTTTGCATTCCTGCCAGCAACGAATGAGAGTTCTTATCGCTCCACATCCTCATCAGCATTTGATGTCGTCAGTGTTCCAGATTCTGTCCATTTTAGTAGATGTGTAGTAGTATCTCACTGTTGTTTTAATTTCATGACATATGATGTGGAGCATCTTTTCATCTATTTTTTGCCTCCTGTATATCTTCTTTGGTGAGAGTCGGCTAAGGTATTTGGTCAACTTTTTAATTGGACTTTTTGTGTCGTTATTTTTGTGTGGTTTTAATCTTCTGTATTTGGAGATTTTCGCACTTATCTTTCTGTTATTGAGTTGTAGTTTAATTCCATTGTGGTCTGAGAGAAGACATGGTATGATTTTTATTATTTTAACATTTTTTAAGGAGTGTTTTATTTTTTGATCCATTCTGACAATCTTTGTCTTTTTATTGGTGTATTTAGACCACTGAATTTCAAACAGATATCGGTATAGTTGGATTAATATCAACCATATTTATTACTGTTTTCTATTTGTTGCCCCGGTTATTGGTTCCTTTTTTCCTTCCTCTCTTTTTCTGCCTTTTGTGGATTTAATTGAGCACTTTATATGATTCCACTTATTCTTTTTTCTTTTACACTTTTTAAATTTTGGTTCATGATTGCCCTAGAGTTTGCAATAAACATTTACAGCTAATTCAAGTCCACTTTCAATTAACACTATGCCACTTCAGGGATGGTGTGAAGACCTTATACAGTCACGCACTGCAGAACTGTTTCGGTCATCAATGGACTGCATATACAACTGTGGTCCCATAAGATTATAATGGAGACAAAAAATTGCTATGGCCTAGTGACCTAGCCATTGTAAGTCGTAGTGCAATGCATTATTCATGTGTTTATGGGGATGCTGGTGTAAGCAATCCTACTGCATTTCCAGTGGTATAAAAGTATAGCATGTACAATTAGGTATAGTACATAATACTTGATAATAATAATAAACATGTTATTCTTTTATGTATTTATTATACTGTACTTTTTAATTATACTTTAGAATGTATTATTTCTACTTATAAAAAAGTTTCCTTAAAATAGTATGCCACCTTATGCTGACAGCAGCCTCATACATCTCATGTTTACCACATCTCTTGATTACATCATTCCTCTTGTGCTAGATTTAATCTCATATTGTTCATTCATCACAGCCCCTTAGTGTACAAAATCCACTGCTAATGTTGCCAGTAAGAGGCCATGTCTACTGATTGGCTTGGAAACAAAATGAAAAGTGATTAAGGACCGCAAAGATGGAAAATCAGTGATGGTTACTGCTCTCCAGTCAGGCATGTCCCATTCCACCACAGCTATGATCTCGAAGAACAAGAAGAAAATGACAGAAGCTGTTAAAGGATCTGCTTCATTGGAGGCAATGAGACTAACAAAAATTTGATAAGGGCCTATCTCAGACATGGAGAGACTTCTAATGACCTGAATTGAAGACCAGACACAGAAGAATATCCCTCTCAGCACCATGATGGTCACAGCGAGAGCAAAGAGTTTGTTTGCAACCTTGAAAGAAAAGACTGGACCCAACTACTATGTTGAATTTACTGCTAGCTCTGGGTGGCTACATGATTCAAGAACCATATTCATTACATAATGTGAAAGTGAGTGGTGAGTCTGTGAGTGCTGATGTGAAGGCAGCTGAAGAATTTTTGGAAACTCTAGATAAGCTGATTGTTGAGGAAAATTACTTGTTGGAGTAAAAATTCAGTATGGATGAAAACTTTCTGTTCTGAAAATGGATGCCTGAAAGGACTTTCATCTGTAAAGAGGCAAAGCCAATGTTAGGATTCAAGGATTTGAAGGACAGCATAACTCTCTTTCTTGGGGGCAACGTTGCAGTCTACAGATTGAAACCCTTTGTGATCTGGCACAGTGAGAGCCCCAAGGCCTTCAAGGATATCAATAAGCAGACACTGCAAGTGTACTACGGAAACAATAAGAAGTCATGATGACCAACCTCCTCTTCCAAGATGCCCTCTCGAATCACCATGCCAATGAAATGGAGAAGTATTGTTTGGAGAATAGCATGCCTTTCAAGATTTTGCTTATTGTTGATAATACTCCTGGACATCCTTCTTTTATTGCTGGTCCTCATCCCGATATCAAAGTGATATTTCTCCCTCCAAATATCACCTCTTTGATCCAACCAATTAGTCAAGGAGTTAGAGCAGCTTTTTTTGAAGAGGAAGAAGATTAGCCCTGAGCTAACTGCTGCCAATCCTCCTCCTCTTTTTATGCTGAGGAAGACTGGCCAGGAGCTAACATCCATGCCCATCTTCCTCCACTTTATATGTGGGACGCCTACCACAGCGTGGCTTGCCAAGCGGGGCCATGTCCGCACCCAGATCTGAACTGGCGAATCCCGGGCTGCTGAGGTAGAACATGCAAACTTAGCTGCTGCACCACCGGGCTGGCCCGTCTAGCAGCTTTTAAGGCCTACTTACACAGGGAGGACCTTTGCCCAGGCTATTGCTGCAATTGAGCAAGATGCTGATTCAATCTGGAGGCATTATAACATTTATGACTGCATCAAGAACCTTACTTGGGCTTGGGGTGATGTCAACGAGAAGTGTATTAATGACATCTGGAGGAAGATACCCAAGAGGTTTGTATGTGACTTCAAAGGATTTGCCAAGGATGAGGAGGTTGCAGAAATCAACAAGGCTGTGATTGAGATGGCAAACAACCTTACCCAGGGTGCGGATGAGGATGACATTGAGGTGGTTCCTGAGGAACCGACTAATGAGGAATTATTGGAATTGAAACAGGAATGCATAGCTGAAGGAGGCAAGAGAAAAGAAAACTACAGCAGAAGGAAAAAAAGAGGAATCTCCAAAGAAATTCATAGTGAAGGTTTGGCACAAGGTTTTGCAGACTTCAACAAGCTTCTTAAAAAGTTTGAAAACGTGGGGTCGGCTGCTGGCACAGCGGTTAAGTGCGCACATTCCGCTTTGGCAGCCCAGGGTTCACAGGTTCAGATTCCAGGTGTGGACATGGCACTACTTGGCAAGCCATGCTGTGGCAGGCATCCCACATATAAAGTAGAGGAAGATGGGCACGGATGTTATCTCAGTGCCAGTCTTCCTCAGTAAGAAGAGGAGGATTGGCAGCAGTTAGCTCAGGGCTAATCTTCCTAAAAAGAAAAAAAAAAGTTTGAAAACATGGATCCCAACACTGAAAGGTTTTTTATTAATAGGAGGGAATGTTCATGGTGCATTATCTGCTTACAAGCAAATCTGTGATGAAAGAAAGAAACCAAGCAAACCACCATGGCCATATTTCATGAAAAGAGTGACACCTCCTCAAGAAGAGCCTCGGGCAGGTCCTTCAGGGGTTATTCCAGAAGGAGGCATCGTTATTGTAGGAGATGACGGTTCCATGTATGCTGTTGTCCTTGAAGACCTTCCAGTGGGACAAGATGTGGATGTGGAAGATAGTGATATTGATGATCCTGGCCTTGTGTAGGCTTAGGCTAACGTGTGTGTTTATGTCTTAATTTTTAACAAAAAAGTTTAAAAAGTAAAGAAAAAGTAAAATTTCTAAAAATAAAAAAAGTTTATAGAATATGGTTATAAACAAAAAGAATTGTACAGCTAGCTGTACAATGTTTATATGTTTTAAGCTAGGTGTTATTAAAAGAGTCGAAGTTAAAAAAATTTAAAAGTTTATAAAGTAAAAACAAGTTACAGTAAGCTAAAGTTAATCTATTATTAAAGAAAGAAATTTTTTCTATAAATTTAGTGTAGCCCAAGTGGCCCGTGTTTATAAAGCCTACAGTAGTGTCGAGCGGTGTCCCAGGCCTTCTCATTCACTCACTGCTCACACTGACTCCCTCAGAGCAACTTCCAGCCCTGCAAACTCCATTCATGGTGAGTGCCCTACACAGGTGTACCAGGTTTTATCTTTTTTTCTTTTTTAGTGTGGAAGTGTGGCCCTGAGCTAACACCTGTTGCCAATCTTCCTCTTTCTGCTTGAGGAGGAGTGGCCCTGAGCTAACATCTGTGCCAATCTTCCTTTATTTTGTATGTGGGATGCTGCCACAGTGTGAGTTGATGAGTTGTGTGTAGGCCCCCACCCGGGATCCCAGCTTGTGAACCCCAGGCCACTGAAAAGGAATGTGTGAACTTAACCGGTATGCCTCTGGGCCAATCCCCATTTTTTATCTTTTATATCACATTTTTACTGTACTTTTTCTATGTTAGTTATGATTAGGTATACAAATACTTACCAGTGTGTTACAATGGCCTATAAGATTCAGTACAGTAACATGCTGTATATGTTTGTAGCCTAGGAGCAATGGTTTACACCAGATAGTTTCGGTGTATAGTAGGCTATACCACCTAGGTTTGTATAAGTACATTCTATGATGTTCACACAACAACAAAATCACCTAACGACACATTTCTCAGACCCTATCGCCATCGTTAAGTGATGCATGACTGTAATCACAAAATTATCCTATTTCCTTCCTCCTATCCCTTTATCATTATTGTTATTCGCTTCACTTACATATAAGCATATATAATCTAATATGTTGTTGGCATTATTATTTTGAACTATTACCTGTTAGATTAATTAAGAATAAGAGAAGTGAAAGTTTTCATTTTACCTTCACTTCTTCCTTTTTCCATGCTTTTCCTTATTTGATGTAGATCCTTGTTTCTGACCTTTATTATGTTCCTTCTCTCTAAAGATCTTCCTTTAACATTTCTTGCAAGGAAGGTGTACGGGCAAAAAATTCCTTCATATTTTTTGCCTAAGAAAGTCTGTTTCTCTTCCGTTTTTGAAGGATAATTTCCCAGGGTTCAGGATTATAGGTTTTCTTTTTTCTCTCAACTCTAAATATTTCACTCGATTCTCTTCTTTGTTTAAAAAATGTTTTATTGAGGTCATATTGGTTTATAACATTGTGTAAATTTCATGTGTACATTATTACATATCAGTTTCTGTATAGATTGCATCACCAGTAGTCTAATTTTTATCCATCACCATACATATGTGTTCCTTTACTCCTTTCGCCCTCCCCCAATCTCCTTCCTCTCTGGTAACCACCAATCTGTTCTCCTTATCCATGTGTATGTTTATCTTCCACATATCAGTGAAATCATACAGCATGTATCTTTCTCTGTCTGGCTTACTTTGCTTAGTATAATACCCTCAAGGTCCATCCATATTGTGGCAAATGACATAATTTTTGCCTTTTTCATGGCTGAGTAGTATTCCTCTGTATCTATATACAGCTTCTTTATCCATTCATCCATTGATGGGCACTTGGGTTGCTTCCACATCTTGGCTATTGTGAATAATTCTGTGATGAACATAAGGATGCATACATCTGTTTGAATAGTTGATTTCATGTTCTTTGGATAAATACCCAGTGGTGAGATTGCTGAATCATATGGTATTTTTATTTTTAATTTTTTGAGAAATCTCCATACAGTTTTCCAAAGTGGCTCCACCAGTCTGCATGCCCACCAGCAGTGTATGAGGGTCCCATTTTCTCCACATCCTCTCTAACATTTATTTCTCATCTTGTAAATAATTATAGCCATTCTGACAGGTGTGAGTATTTCTTGTCTTTTAATTAATTATAGCCATTCTGATAGGTGTGAGGTGATGTCTAACTTTAGTTTTGATTTTCATTTCCCTAATAATTAGTGATGAGGAACATCTTTTCATTTGCCTTGGCCATCTGTATATCTTCTTTGGAAAAATGTCTGTTCATACCCTTTGCCCATTTTTTTTTATTTTCTCAAAGATTGGCCCTGAGCTAACATCTATTGCCAATCTTTCTTTCCCCTTCTTCTCCCTAAAGCCCTCCAGTACATAGTTGTGTATTCTAGTTGTAGGTCCTTCTAGTTTTGCTATGTGGGCTGCTGTGTCAGCATGGCCTGATGAGAGGTTCTATGTCCGTGTCAAGGATCCAAACTGGCAAAAGCAAAAGCGGAGCACGTGAACTTAACTACTCGGCCACGGGGCCAGCCCTCTGCCCATTTTTTCTCAGTTTGTTTGTTTTGTTGTTGTCGAGTTGCATGAGTTCTTTATGTATTTTGGAAATTAATCCCTTGTTGGAAGTATGATTGCAAACATTTTCTCCTAATTGGTGGGTTGTCTTTTCATTTTGTTCACGGTTTCCTTTGCTTTGCAGAAGTTTTTTAGCCTGATGTAGCCTTATTTGTTTATTTTTTCCTTTGTTTCCCTTGTGTGAGTAGACATGGTATTCAAAAAGATACTGTTAAGACCAATGCCCAAAAGTGTACTGCTCATATTTTCTTCGAGGAGTTTTATGGTTTCAGGTCTAACATTCAAGTCTCTAACCCACTTTGAGCCAATTTTTGTGCATGGTGTAAGATAATGGTCTACTTTCGTTCTTTTGCATGTGGCTGTCCAGTTTTCCCAAGACCATTTATTGAAGAGACTTTCCTTTCTCCATTTTATGTTCTTGGCTCCTTTGTCAAATGTTAGCTGTCCATAGAGGTTTGGTTTTATTTCTGGACTTTCAATTCTGTTCAATTCTGATCTGCACACCTGTTTTTCTGCCAGTCCACACTATTTTGATTACTTTAGCTTTGTAGTATATTTTGAAGTCAGGGATTATGATACCTTCAAATTTATTCTTTTTTCCTCAGAATTGCTTTGGCTATTTGGTGTCTTTTGTTGTTCTGCATAAATTTTAGGATTCTTTGTTTGTTTAGGATTCTTTGTTCTGTCTCTGTGAAGAATGTCATTGGGATTCTGATTGGCATTGTATTGAATCTGCAGATTGCTTAGGTAATATGGACATTTTAACTATGCTTATACTTCCAATCCATGAGTATGGAATATGACGAGGTTGCTGAGTGGTTAAGATGATGGGCTGCTAATCCATTGTGCTCTGCACATGTGGGTTTGAATCCCATCCTTGTCAGCTGGCCGGCCATTACAATGGGAGAACACACCACTCTCTTCTCGTTTGCATGGTTTCCTAGGAGAGGTCAGCTGTAATTCTTATCTTTGTTTCTCTATAGGTAAGGTGTTTTTTTTCCTTTAGTTTCTTTCATGATTTTTTCTTTATCTTTGAATTTCAGTAGTTTGAAAATGATATGCTGAAGTGTAGTGGGTTTTTTTTTTGGCATTTATCCTGCTTAGTGTTCTCTGAGCATACTGAATCTGTGGTTTGTGTCTGACATTAATTTGGGGAAATTCTCAGTCTTTCTTGTTTCAAACATCTTTCTGTTCCTTTGTGTCTCCTCCTTCTGGTATTCTGATTTACACATATGTTACACCTCTTGTCCTACAGTCCTTGGATATTCTGTTCTGTGTTTTTCAGTCTTTGTTCTCTTTGCTTTTTGGTTTTCAAGGATTCTATTGATACATCCTCCATCTCAGAGATTCTTTCTTCAGCTGCATTCTGTCCACTAAGCCCATTAGAGTCATTCTTCATTTCTGTTACAATGGGGTTTTTTTGGTGAGGAAGATTGCCCCTAAGCTAACCACTATGCCATTCTTCCTCAATTTTGTATGCGGGACACCGTCACAGCATGGCTTGATAAGCAGTGTGTAGGTCTGCACCCGGGATCTGAACCTATGAACCCCAGGCCACCAAAGCAGAGTGTGCAAACTTAACCACTACACTACTGGGCCAGCCCCTCTAGCATTTCTTTTTTGCTCTTTCTTAGGATTCCCATCTCTCTGCTTACATTGTCCATCTGTTCTTGCATGTTGTCTACTTTATCCATTGGAGCCCTTAGCATATTAATTATGGTAGTTTTAAATTTCTTATCTGACAATTCCAACATCCTTGAACGTCTGCTTCTGACACGTCCTCTGTCTCTTCAAATTGCGTCTTGTGCCTTTTGGCGTGCCTTGTAATTTTTATTGATACTTTGACACATCCCTGGTAAAAACTGCTGTTAAAGTGGTGGTGAGTTGTGGGAGGAGGAGAGGTATTCTACAGTGCTACAATTAGCTCTCAATCTTTTAGTGAGATTCTGCCTCTGTTCTGTAAACTTCACAATTACTTCTGGGGCTTTTTTCCTCCCCTTTTAGGTGGAACAGGATGACTAGAGTGCGCTCAAGCTCGCTATTTCCCTGCTCCCCTTTGGGAGGATAGAGGGGGCTGGATTTGGCTATTTCCCTTCCCCCATATCAATTAAGCTCTGATAACACTCCAGCAGGTTAGGCTCTGCTTAGCTGGCTTCTTCTGAGGGCAGGCTTTGTTAAGAAGAACACAATTCTCTGGAGCATTTCAATATGGTTCTTTTTCTCCTCCCCCTGCCAGAAGCATCAAGGGATTATTCTCCAGTATTTACTGTGGGAACCTGGTTGAGATCCTGGAGGAAAATCTCAGAATATTTTGGGGGCTCCCTATAAGTGGGTCTCCCTTGAGTTTTTAACTCTCAGTTGTGTCCACACTGAGCCCCCAGCAATTCGTCAACTATAGTTTAGGTTGTTCTGCTTTGGAACTGGTTCCTATGGCAGTTCCCACTGTGAGTCTCTGTTCTGGAAAGCCATGATGATCTATGTTTGCCTGTCTGACTCTCCAGTCTTTGCAGCAACAGTTTGTCCTGTGTCCTCCTCTCTCTTATGGATCCAAGAAGACTTGTTGATTTTTCCATCTGTTCTGCTTTTTACTTGTCGTTAGGATAGAATTGGCGATGTTTAAGCTCTTTACATGCAGAACCAGAAACTGGATGTCTCTCAAAATGTTATTTTTATTCCTTCAACCATAGAAATGTAAGAAATAAAACATGATTTTGGGTAGGTATAGAAGAGAGTTCAGTATACTTTATTATATAAAAGTCAATCACTAAAGATTATGTCAGTATTAAATGGTTCATGTAATTCACTTGTGTAAAATTGCCAAGTGTTATTATTTCAGACATTAACATAAGCAAAGCAGATTGAGCATTTATGTACTTGGTGACTAATTCAATCTGTAAATGTTCAACATAGTGCTGTTGTCTTTAACGGTACAACTAGTGAAGGATGTGGGTGGGAAGAAAGGTGAGAATAAAGGTTATTGATGATCCCTGATTTATCTGCAATAATCTCAGAAACATATCAATTTACTATTATTATATGGATGATACATACAACGAATCTGACACTCAGAGAATTTTATAATTAGCTGAACATTACTTAAATAATGATGAACTATTAAATCCCTTATTTGCTGATGAATCTGATACTTATTCACAGATCTTAAATACCTCAAACTTTGTTAGCCATTTATACATACATTCCCTCAGTTACTTCTACAAGCAGATTTTAAGTTTGATGTCTAATTTCCATGTTACATTTGATGCAACACCATCTTAGAAAAATTCTGAAAATTAACCAGATGTTTTATCAGAGTAGTAAGTGGTGAGCCAGATTTGAAGCCAAATCTATCAGAATTCATGATGACACTGTGTCATACTATATGCCACACCCAAACCAGCAAGAAGGTAATGCTATTTCCTGAAATTTTCACAACCATGGTGAGACAGATGTTTTAGATTCATAATCATAGGTTATGATTATCATATATATGTAATATATATTATGTATATAACCTATGATTATATACATTATATATTAATTAATATATAATATATATAATTATATATATAACCTATGATTATGAATCTAAAATCTTGACTTCCTTACCAAGTCAAGACAAGATGTGATCTTCTGATTTCCAAAACAGACTATGTGAATGTATAGAAATATTTATTTCGTATTTTAGGGTGTAGAAATCTTTTTCAGCTAAGTTATTTTGCACTGTTTGTGCTATGTTATCACATAGGATGAATAAATATTTAGTAAACCTTATTTCAGTCCTTATAAAATGTAAGCCCCGGTGGAGTAATAAGAATATGTCATTAATTTAGGAATATGTTTCTGCTCAGCTTTATGGTTTTCCAGAGTCAGGGGCATTCTCTACAAAAACGCCACCAAAGTGATTAATGACTTGATAAAAACGTGACTGCTCCATTGACCTTCATGTCAAAGACAGAAGCTTGTATCACTAGTAACCCAAGTAAGTGTACAGACAAATTTGTATACACCCCTATATTTTAACCTTTCTTTTCAATTGATATTTTCTCTTTCTGCCATCTCTCGAACAATGAGATCCATGAGCTGGGAACTAACTTGGTAGAATGGCACCCCCATTTATTTATACTGAGAGTCTCTCAATCAAACTTCAAGTTCTCATAGGATAGAAATAAGCCTTCTTTCTCTTCACTTACATGTACTTCCTGCAATGTTGTTGCCCATTTTGAAATATAGTCCTATTTTTGCGTACTAAGTTCTATTACCCTCTATTTTTCCCTGCCTCCTTCACCAATAATGTGCCACTGTGCTTTCTCTGAAACTTCCTTACATTTGTCATTTCATTGATGTAAACGTACTATTAGTCAATTCAGCATTCAAGGTGAGTTCATAACGCTGACTTACAGAAGAACATTAAGGTATTTTCTATATCATTCTCAATCATATCCTCATTTTTTTTCCAACATTGTACATTGAAATACTCACAATGATGCATAGATCCTTTTCCTGAGAGGTTACAATGCAGAGTGAAATAAGAATACTTTCTGGTAATATATTACTTGTCACACAGTGATTTCAAAGCACTTTGTTAACAAAGAAAGATTATTACCATCAATTTAATGGGAACTGAAACACATAAGTTAAATTACTTTTTCAAAGTTGAACAGAAAGTAAGTTACTACATTATGAACATAATTCATGTTCCTGTCATTATAGTGTTTAATTCTATCTAGTGGAACACACTTCCTATCAGGCTGTCTTCTACATAACAATTTACTGCCCACTTGGCAGAGCAGAGGCTCAAATTCGTGGCTATGTGAATCCACTGTATCTAGGCCGAATCCAGGTTTACCTAATCATGTGGTGACATGATTTGGCTGGATGGAACCAAACTGGAATTGCTTCACCACATCTGGAATTGCTCTCATCTTCAAATGTCCATAGTTTTTGCAAAACACATTGAATATGGGGTCATTATAGAAATTTGGAGAAAGAGAATAGTCAAAAACTAAACAAGAAAAAGGAAAAGAGCAGGCACTCATTCCATCACCTGAAAATCAACACTGAACTCATTTCGGTATTACTTTCTTCCATTACGTATATAAGCAAATACGTGCATATTTTGAATATTAGAATTATAATCTATAAACAATACATACCTTTTTTATTTTCACCTCATATCATTTTTGAACATTTACACATTAATGAGCCCTTTTTGCAATATATTTTAATGGATTCTTATTTTTTTATATATGTATCTATGTGGATATGTATACATACAAATATATATATAGTTTATTTAAGCATTCTATTATTATTGGCCATTTTGTTGATTTTTATCCCCATTTATAAAAAATTTTAAAAATCTTTAGATTTTTGTCAAATTATCAATCTCTTCTGTTTGAATTGTTCTATTTTTTACGTTGTTTAAAATATGTTATCCTGAAGTAACTGAGACATTCTCCTACATCTTTTTTCTAAAAAAATGTTTGTACGTTTAAAATGTAAGAATTTAGTCTTTTTGGCCTGAATTTTTATTGGTTAGAGTTACATCAATCCCAATGTCCAGCATTGGAAATCAGATGTTAACATTTTTTAAAACCTTCCCAGTTGATTCGAATATTCAAGGAGCATTGAACACAAATACTTTAGGCAAAGCATAAAATAAAAAGTTACATATATACAAAAAGTAATTGTTTAATTTATTTTCCTTTTTAAAACATTATTGATATTAGCATAAATTTTTATTGTTGTGTACTTTTATGGGCTGAATCCTGTAAGTTCTAATGTGTAGTGATTTGAGTATCATTGTTTTATAAGAAAGTTTTCTTTTTCAGTTTTTTTTCCCCACTAACACAACCGTTGTTTAAGAGAAGGCTCCCTTCTTCCTGGTAGTAGAGTTTTCTGTACTTGATTTCTGGTTGTGTAATTGATTTTTGGTTTTATTGTGGTAAAAACAGTCTGTTGTCTTTATTGTTTTAGATTCTATTATTTTCTTTGTAACATAATATTTGGTCAATTTTTGAGAATGTTCCTTTGTCACTTCAAGCAATGGTGTGATCTCTAATACTATGGTTCAGTATTTAACATCCACAATCACCAATTATATCTTGTTTATTACGTCATTTGTCTTCTATACCCTCAATTAAGTTTTGTCCACTGGATGTCTTTTGGATTAAAAAAAAAGCTCTTGTTTTGATCTGTTCCCTTTGTGAAAGTTGATGCTAAGCTATTTGGTTCATACTTATTCATAAATGTGATAAACTTGAAAGTATATCCTTCCTCATCTCATTTTATATGCTTTCGTTTATATTCTACTTCATCTGACTTTAAGAATATAATTGCTTCTTTCTTTTTCTTAGCATTTACCTGGCAGAAATTTAGTCATGCCTATATGTTCATATTCCTTTTTTTTTCTTTTGCTGAGGAAGAGTAGGCCTGTGCTAACATCTGTTGCCAATTTTTCTCATTTTTTGCTTGAGAAAGATTAGCCCTGAGCTAAAATCTGTGCCAGTCTTCCTCGACTTGATACGTGTGTCACTGCCACAGTGAGGCTGATGAGTGGTGTAGGTCCACGTCCAGGATCTGAACCCACAAACCCCAGCCGCTGAAGTGGAACACACTGAACTTAAACACTATGTCATGGGGTCGGCCCCTATGCTTTCATATTCTGAATTATCATTTTTATTTTCTTAATAATTTTGCCTTTGAAATGCCTTTATTCTACAATACAGACTGGTGTTTTGCTTTGTGATCCAATCAGAGATCTTTATAAGATATATACTTATCTACACGTATTGATATGATGATAGTTTTGTTTTTTTGACTTATATTTACTGTTTATAAATATATTTAACTCTTTGGTTGTAAGTTCCTCCTTCACTGTTACTTTGAAACTTAGAAGGAATTTTGATCTAGTGGTGACTTTCCTATAAGGTCCTTAGCTTTCTCTTTATTTAGAGAGTATCCTTTGGTTTCTTAGAACAACACAAAATATGCTTTTATCCTTTTCTTCACACCTCCCACTGTCTCCTTGCCTACTGGATCTTAGTGAATAAAATAATTTTTCTTAGCTTTTACTTTCATACTTTAAAATATGCTTAAAACGTTTCTGTTTAATTTATCAGCTTCTGGTAGAAACTTTGACTTTCAGCTATTATAAATGAGGCAATAGGAAAACTTATTCCACTTTTCATCTTTTCCCCCTTCCCCTCTTTTTGTAGCAGTGCCATTTCTACACTTGCAGATCATTGACATGTATATTCTATTCTGTCAGCCCTTGTCCCATCTAAGTTTTGGTTTTGATGTGCCGGTTCTTTTGCTTTTACCTTATAGGAGTTTTTTAAAACTCATCTGAGCAATGTTCTTTCAGATATTTTATGTTCAAAACTTTTGCAAGTTTTTATCCTTGAGAAAGAGTTTATTGGGATATAAAATTTTGTACCTCCGCTGTGCCCCTCTAGAGCATGTTACAGATGCGCTTGAAGGCCTTCTGCCTTGACTGGTGCTGTAGAAGAGTCAGGCACAATCCTGAGTGTTTTCCTGGGGAGGCCCTTGATCTCTGTTTCTGTGTGGCTGCCCACAGGATGTGTTTTTTTAATCTTTAAATCCAATATTTTTAAAAATATTGATAATATATTCGTATGCACTATTCTGAGCAAACTTTCCCTGAAATATTGCATCAACTTTCAATTTGTAGATGCAAGACTCCTTTCACTTCAGGAAACATTTTTTAAACCTCATATTTAAGGATTTTATTCTGCTTTGTTGTTTTGGTTTTATTTGGGCATTCCTTTTATCCACACACTGGATGCTGTTTTCTGTCTTAAACATCTCTAATTTTTCATTAGTCTCTTTACTTTCCCTTTTTATTTTGTTTTGGTATATTTTCCTTTCTCATTCTATGTATAACGTGATACACACACATACACACACACACAGGATATATTTTCTGCTAATTCCCTGCCATTTTTCTTGTCTCACTTTGTATCTTCTGATGGCTGCTATAGTTATTCATTTTTTAAAATATTTATATATAAATGAAATTGATTTTTTCCCCAGAACAACTAAATGTAGATGGTCCCCAATGGAAAAGGACGAGGATTCGGAGAAATGGTCGAGATTTATCCATCCAGAGATGTCCTCCCCTGTAGGTACAGGGATGGCCAGTTCTTGAAAATGTGGTCCCTATGCTTAACATTTACTCCTTCACCCCAATATCTAATCTGACCCAAAATACGTCCTGCCACCAACACTCAGTTTCTTCCTTTCTTTAACTGGCTGTTTGTCGCAAGGGCTGTTTGTTGCCCTTGCTTCCTTCTCTTTGCCCCTGGACTCTCTGTGTTTCTTCTAATTCTAACTCCTCCCTGCATTTATGTTCTGTTCAATCCAGGGCCTGCTCACAAAGTGGTCAGTCAAGACCCTCACCCTTGGGGAGTAATTATTCCCTCTCTGTCTCTGAGATCTGCCACCTCAACCCACTGCTTCTCCTTTCTTTTTTATCCCCTTGTTCCCATACACATGTAGCCTTGTGCTTCGATTCAGCTGTCCTCAGTTATTTTGAGCCACATACACACAATTAGTGGAACACGATTGAGTGTTTTTGGGATTTTCTTTGTCATCTAGATTTAACCCTAGGTTAAGAGGTCAAATTCTGTTGGCACATTATCTTCTATTTGCACAAATTATTTTTCAACTAAACTTGAGCACACTGGCAACAGATACAGAATGAAAGTAATGTGATGAAATTTCTGATTTAAAGATATTCAGTGTCCTTGTTGTTGTTGTTTTTTCTTAAGTGAGATGACAGCTATTGGCAATAAAAACTTCCAAAGTCCTCAACATATGGAAGGTAGCATAATTTTACAAATGTTCCTATACCTTGAAACAAAATAGAGTCATTCTAAATGGAAGTTAATTAGCTTCCTTCAAAGTTTGTTGAAGACCTTAAAGTTACTATTAAAATTAAGCAAATAAAATTAAAGTATATGAATGAAAGGGACTTATAACATCAATACAATTTATTGTTACATCATGCAGAATGGAGAAACTCACACTATTGTATTAACTTTGTGCTACTGACATTAAAATGTTTGTTACATGGCCAGGCTACTTTGACAATGTCATTAGCAGAATGTTCTGACAAAATCGTTCAGAACAGAATCAAGCGTGTGCATGCAGCTTTATTGGTGAGCCAGTAGGAAGGCAGGGATTGTGGGCAATCTCTACATTTTACTTGGAGACAGTAAAGATATCAATGTTTACATCTTGCTTTAGTTTGTTTGTTATGCACTTGCTGGAAAATCGAGGAAAACTCATAGTTAAGAAAAAAATCTGACATATACATAAGGAGACAAAAAATGTTATGTTTTTGGATGTTTTCATTTTATCATGAAATGTATTAACAAAAATGAGTCGATAGTGATACTAAAAAGCTGAAAGCTATGGCGGAAACACACACATACACTCACATACACACACATACACACACAGACACTTGTATACAGAAATGATGGCTCCTCCAGAAGCTGTCGCCAACCTCACATTCCTGACAAGATGGGAAAAATATCATGAGTTGCTGGCTTTCTGTAAAATCAACCTTGAAATCCCACAGAAAGTAGTTGAAAATGTTGCTATCTGAGAAAGAAAATATGAAATCTCAGAAATCTCTGTGTAAGGTAAAAGTGGTTGCTTGCCAATGAGAGATGGAGGGAAAGGAGGTGAGAAATGTGAAGTCCATAGTCAAGAACTTTTAGTCAGACAATAAGGAAAGGAAGAACTAGAGGCTGGCCTGGTGGCTTAGTGGTTAAATTCGTGTGCTCCGCTTCCAGTGGCCTGGGGTTTACAGGTTCTGATCCTGGGCACAGACCTAGCACTGCTCATCAAGCCACGATGTAGTGGTGTCCCACATAAAAAAATACAGGATGATTGGCACAGATGTTAGCTCAGCAACAATCTTCCTCAAGCAAAAAGAGGAAGATTGGCAACAGATGTTAGCTCAGCGACAATCTTCCTCATGACAAAGAAAATAAATAAAAGGAAGAACTTAACAGTTGTGCTCAGGTATTGCCCCCAAATTGCCATTATTGTGTCTCCACCTGTCCCAATATCCTAGAAAGAACAGTATCAACTTGGAACAGCTTAGAGATGTCTTTGGGGACTGGGATATGGACTTCTACAGATTAAGAAAAATTCTCTGTTTCCACAGAGTTGTCTTGTCCCCAGAAAGTATACCCTGTGGTCCAGGGAAGGAGGGTTTTTTTTTGTTTATTTTTATTATTATTTTTCAAGATGAGTACCCTTAGCTTCCTTAATGGCAGCATTGTCTGTTGTGTGCTAGAGAGGGGGCTGGAGAGGGTTGCTAAATGTGTAGCTGTGAAGATCACAACCTATAACCTGATGGACATACTTCCAGCCAATGGAGTTGATATTCTCAGGGAAAAATGGTAAGACATCTGAAATGTGCAATTGCTAGATAATAAAAACATCTAACTGAGTAAACTATGCCATATGAAGGAGAACTGATGGGAACTGATGGGATGAATAAACAAAAATTTGAATAGTAATTAGTCACAATAGTCATTAGGATACTAGAAATATGAATTAAGCAAAAATGCTAGGTATAAAGAAGAATCAACTGGAGATACTGGGTAGTCACAAAATTGAAAAAAAGAAAACACAAGACAAACTAAACTAAACTAATAGAAGCTTTGAGCACTGAATGGATACTGGAAAGAAATGAATTTGATTTATTTAGTAGAAGAGAGAAAAAAAGCATATTGAATATATATAATGAAATAAGAAGGCAGAAATAAGCACTAATATAAGAGCAATGCTAATGAATAAAAATTTATTCTACTCATCAAGTAAAACCTAGAAACTTAAATTTACATACAAAGGAAAAATCTGAAAGCTGGTGAATTAATGAAAAACATTTCAAATAAAACTGATACAGAAAATGATATATTGGAAAAATATAACAAGCAAATAGCAAAAAATGCAACAATTTCATATTAAACTAAAAATTAATAAAATTGTAAATATGAAAGGACTTTATATACTGCTAAAATGAGAAATACAACCAAGATGATATAATCATCGTGAAAATGTAAATATCTAAAAACATAACATAAAATCACAAACTAAAATACTGACAGAGTTTAGAGGAAATAGACAAAGCAGCAATTCTAATTTTATTTTCTGTCATAAACTTTTCAGAACCTGATAGATGAAATAGAGAAAAAGATAGTAAATATGTTGATTATTGGAAAAACATGATTAAGAAGCACCAACATTCCACATATATGTTAGGCATAAAGTAATATAATTTTATCAACATTATATTTATGTAGGCATGTTGATACATATAAAAAATTTTACACAACTAAGAGTTTGCTCATTATTCCCAATAATAATGCATAGACCATTCTCAAACACTGATCATGTCCTAAGTTATAAACTATACACCAAAAATTGCAAAATAAAAAAAAAAAATTCAGAATATGTTCTCTGACCAGCATATATTGGCATTGTTAACTAGTAAGCTTAATCCAGCATTAAACATGCATATGTGTTTAAACTGAAAACTTATTACTAAATAACCTTTCAGTTAAAGAGCAATTTAATCTAAAAGGAAATTGTGATCTTAGAGCTAAATGATATGCAATTATTGATAGTTAAAAACCTATGAAAACATAGCTAAACCAGTAGTACTTAGAGAGAAATTCAAACTTCGTTATAAATCATCTAAAAAAAAAAATAAAAAAGGCTGAAACTAAAAAATACACTTAAAAAACCCTATAAAAAGAGAAACTAAATAAAAACCAATAAAAAGATAAGAAAGGAAATCATAAAGATAAGGCAGAAATCAATAAAGAAGATAAAATTTTGAAGATTTCAGAAGCCAAATTGGATATGTAAAAAGATTTAGAAAATAGAGACAACTTTGCCAAGTATAATGAGGAGAAAAAATCTAAATAAAATGGAAAATAACTTCATATGCCCATCATAGTAACAAACAATTTTTAAAAATTTTACAAACAATGACACCTCATTACATTTTCAGAATAAGGCAAAATAAATAAATTTATAGTAAAGTATAAAATGTTTAGTTTGAAGAAAGAAGAACAAGAGAACAAATATATCAAAAGTACAAAAAAATGAAAATTTTAATCAAATTATTTTTGTTCTGTAAAGGCCATGCCCCAGCTGATTATAGAGTTGAAATCTACCAATTTAAGAAACAATATTTCTCACTTGTACAAGATGTTCCAGGAGAGGCAGAGAGCTGCCCATCTCTTTTTATGAGGCTGATGTAATTTGGTTTACAAAATTAGCTGAGGATAATTCAGACAGAGCAAATTATGGACCTGTTTTATTCTTGGTATTGTGGGGACCTGGAATTGGCCACCCCAAGATATGTCTCTTTGGCATCAGGATTATTTGAGGCTGATTGCTTTTGATAAACTGGGTCAGGGAAGGAGGCTCTGAGGAGTGGAACTTGCCCTTTGTTAGGACACATTTACATTTGTAAGGTAAATCTCTATCTGTAAAGGTGCCTCCCTCTCTGTACCAGGAAGAAGAAAGGAGATGACCTTCTCTCTAAAAACTCTTAATCAATACCAAAGGCAAGGACTTAAAATCTGCATTTTATTGTGCTTGTCTGGTAACCTCCTGTAACTGACTTCCCTCCCCCTCCCAATGTTGGCATTCCTTAAGGATTAAGCATCTTTCCTTAGGCTAGGAACTGATTGCTGAGCTCACCTGTGTCCGCCCAGCTCCAGACAATCGACTTGCCTCCTGCTACGCCCTCTGAGACAGCAGACCACTACCTGCTGTGTCCATCAAGCGCCGTGCTGACAGGGCAATCTTGTGACTATTGTGGGAGGGACATTTCAGTCACATGTGAAACACCCTGTTTGGGGCTATATAACCACTCTGTGCACACCACTTCTTCGGTGCCCTTTCTTCCTTCGGGAAGAAAGGCCTCGGGCCATGGTTCCTCATAAAGCTTTGTTTAATTTTCTCTTGCTATTCTGTCTCATGTGAATTTAATTCATTCTCCGGCCAGACGAACCCCCATTTGGGGAGAGGAAATGTCCTCCTCCCCTACAGTTTAGATGCAAAATAGAACCAAAATATCCTAACCAATATATTCCCTAAATGAATCTAACTTTTTACTAAAAATAAAACATCAAGTTGAAATAGGTTATAGCCTAAAGACATATTATACAATAATAAAATGTCAATATATCTAACTTTATCTGTATCAATAGATATATAATGGATAGCTGCTTAATCTGTCTATGTGTATGTGTATATGTACATGTATAATTCTATCTTTCTATATATATCTCTATATAAGTACATATATATGCTTATCTTTTCTCTCTCTCACTCTAATAAATCAATATAAATACAGTTATATATAGTTATCTATCTATATCTGCCTACATGTATGTACACATATTATACATACATATACACATATATAATGGGTAGATTTAAAATCATTTTAAAGTGGTGAAAAGATATATTTATGTATATTAAGAAACTTATTAGAACTAAAATAAGATGGTATTAGGTTGTTGGCTATAAGTTCAGTTTGAAAAAGTCTATAGTACATTTCTACACAAGGAGTAGCCAATCAGATAATATAATAGAAAATAAAGTTGCTGAAAATTAAGTGAAGAAACAATGCATACACTTTTGTGGAGAACATATTAAAATATATTAAAGGACGTAAAAGACATGAATAAAGGCAGATATATAAGATGTTCTCAGAGAGGATGACAAGATCATAAGGACATTAATGCATAAATTTAATGCTTCTCAATAGAGATTATGGTTGACTTTTTGAAGAATTTGAGAAACTTATGCTAAACTTTATGTCAAAGAATAAAGGTCCATGCATAGTTAAGTCAATTTTGAAATAGAAGAGAAAATATGTTGAGCTCTTTCTACCCTATCAATATTAAGATATTATACAAAACCATAGTAATAAAAACACTGCAGAAATGATTCCTAAGCAATGGAATCAAAGGGAGAATGTGTGTGTGGGTGTGTGTACATAAGTGAGCTGTTTAATTGCTCTTGTTGGACTTGCTGTCATAGTATATGTATAAAAATAAATGATTTCTCTTCTTTTTTTGTTTATCAAGGTCAAATCTAGTTTAATTAAGTCCTAGAGGTAAAGTTAAAATTGAAAATATAGTAGAAAAAATGGTAGAACATCTTTGTGATTTGGGGGTAGAACATAAATTAAATCATAAACCATGAGGTAAAAATTCAATGCATTTAACTATATCATATATAGTGAATTTAGTGAATGAGATATTCAGAGTCAACAGATAGTTTAAGACTGAAAGAAGATACTTCCAATATCTAAAATCAACCAAGAATTCATAACTAAAAAGTACAATTAATAGCTGCAAATGAATCAGAAAAGAAGAGGAAAACACACAAAAAGGGCAGAGTATTTGAATAGATAATTACCATCAAAGTGGTCTAAAGTACTGAAGGATATGCGCATTCTCGCTAATAATCAGAGAAATGCACATTAAAACAATAAGATCCATTTTGACACCCTTCAGATTGTTCTAAATTGGGTTCCCAAAAGATACTAATTTGTCTAACTTATGGAGAGAAAGGAAATCTCATGTGCTGCTGGTAGGAGGGTAACGTGATACTTCCACTTAAGAAAGCCAAGGAGCCGTACTTTGTGAAATACAGATGTGTATACCCCATCATTCTGCTTTTCATTTCATGGAAATATGCCTTAAGAGTCCCTTACAAGAGTTACATATGAATTTGTTTGTTGGAGTACTATTTGTGGTTGTAGAGTGTTGGTTACAACTGAAGTGACTATTATTAGAGTGGGAGATACCAGCGACGTGAGATACGTGTATGGGTGCGTGTGTGTAGAATCCACATATATAATGAAATACCACATTTATTAGTTCACTAAGGCTGCCATAACAAAATACCACAGACTAGGTGACTTACACAGCAGGATCTTATTTTCTCACAGTTCTGGAGGCTGGCAGTCCAAGGTGCCACCAGGCTCTGTTTCTCCGGAAGCCTCTCTCCTTGGCCTGTAGATGATCACCCTCTGCTGCTTTATGTCCTTCTCTCTGTGCCTACATGCCCTTAGTACTTCTTCCTCTTTTTGTAGGGTCACCAGGCATATTGGATTAAGGTACCATCCTAAATGCCTCATTTTAACTTAATCATCTCATTAAAGACCTCAGTAACTATAGTTAATACTCCTGTCATATATTCGAAAGTCGCTAAAAGAGTAGATCTTAAAAGTTCTCATTACAAAAAAAAAATATGTAACTATGTGCGGTGATGGATTCTAATAGACTATTGTGGTGATCATTTTGCAATATATACATATATCGAATCATTATGTTGTACTTTTACAACTAACATGTTATATGTCAATTATATCTCAATTGAAAAATCTTCTCTCCAAATATAGTTTCACATTCTGAGATACTGGGGGTTGAGACTTCAAAATAGGAATTTTGGGGGAAAACAATTCAGTCAAAAACACCATAGAACAGTTAAAATTTAAACCCAAAAAGTATATTTGACAACCTAGGCAGAATTTGAAAGGATAATAAATGTAATTCTTAGCTCAATAAAACTTTTATAAATTACATACATACAAGTATTAAATACATACATGTATTAAATTAATGCATACATTATTATATATTTTAGAAGAAGGCATATACATAAAAGACATTTGACATAAAAGTCAGAGCCAATGAAAGGATATGAAATAGAAATAAAGACTGGATAAAAGGAGAATAAAAAGTCAAATAAAAAAGTGTCCTTGTACATACTGATGACGATTGCACATCATAAATGAAGAGTTTGATAAAATCAACTCTCAAATTTAAGATTAAAATTTAAAAAGCTGATGATCAAAAATATACAGATAGTTACGTTGTGCAGACATGCATTAGATTTAAAGATGCAGGCACTTTTTAGTATTGAGTTGACATTGTCATAAATATTGTTAATTTTATTACTGCAGGATCATTAAATTGAACATTAAGCTATTGGGATTATGTGATGAGATAAAAACAGGGAGAAGGACAGAAGTTTTCAAAAAGAGTACCAGTTAGAAGGAATGAATTATAGCCCACAGTAGACACTGGTGGACTAGATTAAAAGATAGCTACAGCGAAGCTAAATTGACATCAAATTCTATCAGTTCAGCGATGAAAACTTGCAAGAAGTGTGAGAACAGAACCTGGAGCTGGGCATGTTTTCATCTGTGAGAGCTATGGACTAGGGGTCAAGACAGGGCACTATCTTTGGCTAATATCAAGGAGAACAACAACAGTCTCATCTCAATTGTTCTCCAGTATTCTGGTCACACTAAATGGGCTAAATGGACCCAATGGCCGATCCTGAGACATGTTTGAGATGGTTTCATATTTTTCCTCTCCTGAAAAAAGAAAGAACTCTGAATACCCACAGGTTTTAAATAAGGGTAACTCCACAAGCACGTCTACCTCAAAGTGACTTTATTTTCCAGCCAGACTTCTTTTCTGTTACTTTTCTTCCTACAAATTAGGTGGAAAAAATATGCCCATTGAGATTCTCATGTAAACATTGGATTCTCTACGATAACACAGCACAGCAAAATTTGAGCATCATAATATTTACCGTTTACTCATTTACAAAATAAATATTCATTTACTACCTACTATGTCCCAAGCAATATCCTAGGAACGAAGTATAAAGGCACATAAAACTGGAGCCCAACCAATGGTTTAGCTCACATCCTTGTAAAAGCCAAAACAAACATACATTGCACAAGAAAAGTGTGACAATTAAACAAATAATGATAAGATGTAAGATGATTACTGAAATGTTATGGTATCACAAAAGAAGGAAACCTAACCGGCAGTGCACAGAAAGAGTGATCAGGAAAGTCTGGATGGCATGGCTACAGGGTTGCATCTTCAGAGTCAAGGAAACATTTGTCAGCAAAAGACGAAAAGGAAAGACTGTGCCTGCAGAGAAGGGCAGACATGGGAGTCACAGCATAAACATGTTTAACATACATGAATTAAAACAAATGTGTGACAAAAGCCAACTAAAAAATTTGTTCCAATTATTGAGGAAATGGTGTCTGCATTGGATTTGTGGAGAGAATGCTGTACACGTAAAATATGAGTATTGTACTTTATGATAGTTTTCAAAGGGGATTTTTTTTGAGGAAGATTAGCCCTGAGCTAACGTCTGCTGCCAATCCTCCTTTTTTGGTAAGGAAGACTGGCCTTGAGCTAACAACCATCTTCCTCTACTTTATAGATTAGCCCTGAGCTAACATCTGCTGCCAATCCTCCTCTTTTCGGTGAGGAAGACTGGCCCTGAACTAACAACCATCTTCCTCTACTTTATACGTAGGACGCCTACCACAGCATGGTGTGCCAAGCGATGCCATGTCCGCACCTGGGACCTGAACCGGCGAACCCCGGGCCGCTGAAGTGGAACGTGTGAACTTCACCGCTGCGCCGCGCGGCCAACCCCTATCATAGGAGATTTTGACAATACATCAATTGTTGCTAAATGTACTGAATTTTGAGTCTAATAGTTTCTGTAATACGTACCTACACTGTATTTCAAAATGCACAGAGCATGATGGCCAAGTATTGGATGGAGTTCAAGGGATAAAGTTCAAGGGAGGTATATTCAGAGGTTTTGTGGGCCCTGCTAATAGCTTAGGCTTCTTTCCCAATGTTGAGCGACAATTTTCAAAGACAGAATCAGATAGTCATTTAAGAGAGATAAACATGGTAATGTCATCGGACAATAGATTGAAAACAGGCAAGCCTGGGGGCAGGAGGAGCAGTTAGAAGATGATTCTAGTCATCCACTAGGAAATATGAGGAGATGAACCAAAGAAGGAGCAATAGGGTTGAACAAAGCAGGCAGATTCAACTGGCTTGAAAGCAGGAGAAACAACAAGATGTAGCGAGCAATCCAAGGGGACAAAAAGGTAGGGAAACAAGGAGGTGAATTTTTGGTGTCTGGCTTGGGAAACTCTAAATGTAATATCAGTTACAACACTGAGGAGGGTTGCAAAATCTAATTAGAGAGTTACCAGGGTCTTAAAGTCTAGCCAAAAGAAATTTTTAAGCCATTTCATCTACATGGTTGTTGAAATCTCGAGTAGATGAAATTGCCTAGAGAAAGCTTGTGTAATGCTAGATTTACATTAACTTTAATTAATTTAATAATAACTTGGTTATTTATAATCCATTTTATAATATATTGCTCATGCAACAATCTTATTCGATCATGACAAATATAGATGAAGTGTATTTTTTGTTTCTATTTTCTTATCATAGTGAGAAGCAGCATTGTGCCATAGAAACAGCTCTGTCTTTCCAGATCTGCAGACTAGGGTTGAAATCTAGTCTGACACTTGATTTCTGGGTGGATAAAATGAGGTAAACAATGTAAAACACATAGCACATGGTCTGACTTAGAGTGAACATTTTAATAAATATTAGCAGACTTTGCTCTTGGCATTTTTCCAATTCTGTGGGCACAGACCAATAATTAATACAGAATCAATAGATATGGATTATTGAAGGATGTTGAGTGCCTTAATAGGATACAAGCGTTTTAACTGATTCCATACAGAAAGAAAGATCAAGGAGCAAGGGAAGCAGATAAGGAATAGAGTTCTGCTTTTTCAACTATACCTATCACTGTTGTTTCTTCCTTTCCTCTGAACTTTCAGTTATTACTGCTTTGAAGCTCAGTCAAAAAGTCTCTGATTTAGGCTTTTAGTGCTTCTAGAATCCACTAGCAGAAAATTATCCCTTTCCTGCTAGAAAGAAAGTGGATTTGGAATCAAATCCTGTTTCAGATTCTAACCTCATATTAACACACTATAGACTGAGGGACATAACTTCATTTGGAGGTGGAGCTGCCTCAGTTTCACCATCTGTGAAAAGGGGTAATATATACTTGCCCTGCATATATAATAGGATCCTGATAAGAAGAAAAAATAAAATAGAAATATATTAATTTAAAATGTTGACATGCTATTGATATTATAAATATATTTATATTTAAAAGACCTATTACCAAGCAATCCTTAGCATGCAAAATAAGAATATCAACCTTTCCTTTTATTTCATACTATTAAATGTGTTGAACCATACTTGCCAAGAAATGAGACTGGTTGTACTTGTATGTACGAGTGCTCACCTTAATTTTCTTTGGCTTTTTACCCTATGGTTTCAGATTAAGAATTCATTCAATTTTTGTAAAGAGTTCTCTCATGAAAAATTGTGCTTTCAAATACTGGAATTTATAATAATTATTATCTACTACTTTTTCATTGACTCGAAGATACTCTCAATTGTAGGATGCACCATCATTTCATGCTGCACTAAGAAAGGGGGAAAAGAAAGTTCTACCACTTAAACTCCATCACATCTCAATCTTAACTTTAGAGTTGTTAAAATTTTAAGAAATATGCACAGAGGAACTGTGATAAATGATAATAGTTTCTTGAACTTGTGCAATGATTATTATTTTAAAATTACTTTTTTGTGTACATTACCTCATTTCACCATTGCAGGATCTTAATGTTTCTCTTAATGCAAAAGAGTGGAACCATAATTTACAAAAAAAGAAATTACTTGCATAGTATCATAGAGGATAGGATATTTGGAAACAGTAACTCAAGTCTTCACCTAAGGAAACTTGTCTTCCCTGGTACCACGCCTTATAAAGAAAAAGGAAAAAGATAAAATTTTGAAAGTCATAGAAATTTGGAGGTAGCTGGCTTAGACTGAACACTTCTTCCAAAGTTAATCTGAATAGAGAGATCTAGCATCCTATCAGTCATGAGGATCTAGTATCTAGGATCCATCAGTCATGATGGAATCAGAATGTTAATGGAAATACACATACACACACACACACACATATCAGTGTCTTAGTTCAGATGCACTGAATCATATTTTCTATACCTAACCTTTAAGAAAACGAAGGTGAGGGGCCAGCCTCATGGCCTGGTGGTTGGGTTCGCCTCATTCAACTTTGGCAGCCCAGGTTCGGTTCCCAGGTGCAGAACTACACCACTCTTTGGTGACCATGCTGCGGCAGCATCCCACATACAAAATAGAGGAAGATTGGCAAAGATGTTAGCTCAAGGTGAATCTTCCAAAGCAAAAAAGAAAAGGAAGGTGAGATGGTGACAATATGTGACTCAAAAATTAAGACCTAAAAGCAAAGCTTATGTCTTGCCCACAGAAAAATCCCAATCCCACTCAATAGTTTCTTCTAATACTTAGTTTTATCTTCTTTCATCTAACGGAATATCAACATATCTTTTCACTATTTCAAATTTAACTGAGAAACAAAGTTATAGATACCACATTTCAAATTTAGTTTGTGATACTGGTAGATTTTCCTTGAGTAGTCAATGATGAACTTGCATATCAGAGAGGCCTGCCCTTCCTAAAACTTCCATAAATATGCGATACAGCAGGAGACGAGGGTCTGTCTGCTGGAGTGCCACCCATGGTGAATTGAGATGTGCCTGGTCCAAGCAAACTTCTCCATGGGATGGCCTGGAGAGACTCATATCATACTTGTGTTGTAAGTTCTGCTTTTGAAACAGCACTATGTAGTATTTATGGTTTTATCCTCACTGCTTGGTCAATCAGTATAGATCACAATGGAGAACTTCCAATAGAGATATAGAAGATCCAATTAGAGCAGTGCCTTTAAAACTTTAACGTGGATGGTAGCTTTATTTCTCTAATGGTCTCATTTTTGTATCTCTTAGTATGCACACCTTTGGTAGTATCCTTGCATTCTGATTCTGTGATTTGGCATATGATTTTTTTATGACAAAAATGATAGTAGAAAAATTGACACAAGCAGAAAACACTTGAGTGTTCCTTCTCTCTCTTTGTTCCTCCACATTATCCATCAAATAAGCATCAGTGTCTTTCAGAATGAGACACCATGAGAAGCAGAGAGGATTTCTAGATTTTTGGTTTGTGGGACTAGGTGGGTAATGGAAGCACTTAAGTAATAAGGAAAATAGAAGGAGGGACACTTTGTAAATAAGAAAAGTAAGATTAAGTTGAACCATATTAAATTTGAGGTACTTATGGTACCTCAAATTACAGTCCTATAAAAGTTAGTGACATAGACTTCCAATTTCAGCTTAGAAATGTAAAGAGCTAGAAAAAGCAGAACTATGCTTACAAAAAGAAAAGACTGTCCAAGTTACACCTTAAAAACTTTTCTTTAGCCTATCAAGAACTGAAATTACAGGACAACTAAGGAAGTTGAAATTCAGAGAAAGAGGTACTCTTACAGGGAAAAAAGGACCTATGCGGTCACTGACCTGGGCAGAAGACACTAGATGGCACATAAATGCAGAAGAAGTTACAGCTAACAGTTTGAAAAGAACAAAAAACAAATTGCTAACAGGCTGAAAGTGGGCTGAAATCAGTGGGAAGTGATGGGCACCGAAGATATAGGGGCAGGGGGCATTGCACTGCCCTGCAGTCTTTTCTTCCACAAACTCAAATGGGCTCTCAAAGAGAATACTAGGGAAAATGCCAGAAAAAGCCCCTTGTGGTGCTGGCATGGGAAGAACACTATCTACTGCCAACTAGAGCCATCCACTCTTTCTCTCCTGTGGAACAAACTCTTAATAAGCAGAGAGAAGAGCAACAAGAAGTCTTCTTGTAGGTATATTCCCTTCACTGCAGCTGTGGAAAGAGAACAGAAAAACAAACAAATAAAGCAAGCACAACTCCTGAAGGGGGATCCGGAGCATCTGTGAAGGCCATACCTCTGTGGTCCTGGGCAGAGTGCCGACTAAGACCAAAGCATAATCACACCATCAGAGAAGGACCCCCTCCCCGCTACCCGCGAGCAAGCTAACAAGCTTATAGCAACAATAACAGTTGAATATAGTTGAAGACTACAAGAAACAGATTCTTTCTGGAGCATAGCTAGGGAATACGAAAACCAAAGGAGAAGAGGACAGATACTGAGAAAATAACCTCCAGAAAACAAACCCACAGCCTAAACACAAGTTCTCACCAACGCAGCATTTCTCAACCTCAGCACTATTGGTATTCTGGGCTGGATAATTCTTTGCTCTGTGTGTGTGGGGGGGTCTGGGGCATTGTAGGATGTTGAGCAGCACCCTGCCTTCCTCTCACTAGGTGCCAGTAGAACATCCCCCCTCTACTGACAATCAAAAATGTCTCCAGACAGTTACCAATGTTCCCCGGGGGAGAGATGTGCCCTGGTTGAGACCCCTTGCACTGGAGGACTTGGGATAGGCTGGAGATAATCACAGCAACATCAAACATAAAACCCACCCAAATTTCTGAGCTGGTTAACACAAATACTTATGCTAAAGGGCTAGTAAAAGGAAAGGTGCGTTCACCTCCAGATATCTATCATCCCACCCAGGATGTCTGGCTTTCAGCTAAATATTTGAAGGCATAGGAATAAGGTCAGAACAAATACACTCAGAAGAGACAAAGCCATCATGAGAACTTGACTAAAAGAGAGTGATACAGTGATAGCATGACAACTTAAATCTGTGAAGAAATACAGAACACTAGCGTTAGTAACTATTTAGGCAACTATAAAGGTACACATAGATTTTTCTCTTTTCTTTTCTTAACTGATTTAAAAGACTTGTATAAAATAATATTTTAAAAAGCTTTATTGTAGGATTTATCTAAAGATTTAATGAACATACACATACTAACTTGGATGAATTTCAGTCGATTTAAAAGGTTACATATTCTATGATCCATTTATATAACGTTCTCATAAAGACAAGCAATAGTATTGGAGGAAAGATCAGTCATTGCCGAGGCTTAGAGGAAGAGAAGGTGGTTATAAAGTGAGAGTATGAGGGAGTTTTTTGAGGGGATTGAACTGGTTTGCATCCTGATTGTGATGGTAATTGCATGAATCTATACATGTGTAAATGTTCATAGAAGTAAACATCCTAAAAAGTCAATTTTATGTGTGATAATTTAGAAAACAAAATTTAAATTGAAAAAACCTCATATGGTAAGCATTCTGACAGAGATGAGCGTAAGGTGCATGGGTGCACATCTGTGGGCCATCCTCTCACACGAGTGTCGGAGCACATAGCAGGGCTGAATTCTAAGGGTTGAACCAAAATTACCCAACTGGGTGATGAGGGGTGGGCAGGGAAAGGAAAGATACTGTTGACCTAAGGCAGTTTATTCACATATAAAGTCATTGAGGTAAAGATCTTAGGACATTCATGGAACTGTGAGCATTTCTGTATGGAAGGACAGTGAAGTGAAAAGAGCAACAAGTGACAGTAAGCAGAGGTCAGCTCAGGTAAAATCTAAAAGATTATTCAAAAGATCCCATTTTATCCTGAAAGCAATGAAGAAGGACTGAAAATTTTGAAAGCCAGGCAGGAACATGGAGAGATTAATGTTTCAAAATGACCAATTTGGTAAGAAATATGATCAGCGCTGCATGAAGTAGAGGGGGGAGGAGGTCCAGACCGTAAAGCAGCCTGAGCAAACTCTTTGTGGTGCTGGGAGGGTTCTGTATCTTGAGAAGGGTGGTGGTCACATGAGTGCATGCATATGTCAAAACTCAAAGCACATGTTTAAAACTGGGTGCATTTTATTATTTGTAAATTATACCTCAATAAAGTTGATTAAAGAATACTAGAGGGCAGTTAAAAAGAAGCTACTCCTGCACGTCATAACATGGATTGATCTCATAAATATAACATGAGTGAAAAAAAAGGAATCTACTTATAACACATTCAAAAGAGACAAAGCTAACCCGCAGTTACAGATGTAAAAAAAAAAAAAAACAATTACTTTTTGAGAAATAATGACTGAGAGGGTCCTAGGTGGGGCTTTGTGTTTGCCATTGATATTTGATATTTTGAATTGAATGGAAATTTTATCTATGTGTACATTGTAAAAAATTTATGGAGAAGTACTCATAATTTGAACATTTTGCATAAATCTGTTATACATAAATTTTAAAAAAAGGGAAAGGATAAAACAACAAGGAATGGTAGGCACATCCAAGATGAAATATACAGCCTGTGAAGAAGGAATCTAATTCTATTACAAATATATGACATGTACATACTGAAGAACATGGGGAAGGAAGGAACTAGCCTAAATAACTTTGTAAACATATTTTGACTAAATACGGCTAGCCTAAAAAGAAAAAAAAACCGACTGTACGCAAACAATTTACTCTAATTGGTAGATTTATTTTTCACAGGAGTCGAGGTTAGCAATTCTGACTACTTTACACGTTTACAAGGTTTGAACAAGCAAATATATTACAGACAATGAGAGCCAGGCTTCTTCTTATAAAAGAAGGAAGTTAAAAATCAGCAAAGTAGGAAAGGCTAGAAATAACCCTGAGGCGGTGTGTCAGAGCAGGAACATCAGAATGAACTCATATTTATTTTGATTGATAGATTAGATAGATAAAGAGACAGAAAAAGTAAATATAGATATATATGTGTACAGGGTCGGTATAAATACGTACATTTCCCGGCTTTTTGCTGAGATCACCTACAATCTGTGAAACTTCAGTAGCCATAGGCATATTTCTTGGTCTCTAAATAACTTTTTCCAAAAAGAATCTAGGGCTCCTTGGACAAATGTTTGAACCTTGAACTGGGGAAAGGAAATACCAGAAGGCCCTGGAGAATTTTGTGGGTCTAGAAAGTAGAGAAGTGCCATAAAGAAAAACAAAGAGTGGGCGTACGTCAAAGAACCCAAGAAACAATGTGGAAAAGCACCCAGTGGCCAGAGCTGAAGCCATGTGATCAATAAAATAACAATAGCATTAAATTATTACCCAAAATACATATGCATGAGTTCATCCCAATATAACTAAACTGAAGAAATAAATAAATAAGAAAGTAATAATAACTCTTCCTTACAGAGGAATTCTAGTTAGATGTGAAAAGGATGCGGAAAATTTAAAAAAAAAATCTCCATTAGAACATAATAGCAATCATTGTGGCAGGCAAGATGCTCTGTAAATGCTAAAATTGGTGGGTAAAACTTTAAAGACAAACAGGATATCCTCATAGCCTCAAAGCATTCCCCCCCAAATACTTTTAGTTGCTGTGGTGCTTTCAACATATATTGAAAAATCCACAGTTCTCCCTTCAGAAATTGAAACTTAAATGCTCTCCACTTAAGTGAAGACTGGATTTAGGGGCTCGCTTCTGAAACACAGAGTGTGGAAAGAGGAAAGATAGTAACATCACAGTGGAGAAACCTAACAGACGACTGCTTCATCAAGAGACCAGTTAATCTCATGAAAAATAGGACATAAAATAAAATGAGATGAGAAAGTCACTTTATTTCTGTGCCATTCTTTTCAAATATTTATAAATTCAGTCTAACCATGAGAAAACATCAGACCAAAAACTGAGAGGCATTCTACAAAGTAACCGATCAAAAGTGTGAAGGTCAGGATAAACAAATAACAATTGAGAAACCATCAGACACCAGACAAGACTGGAACATGATGACTATGCAATGTTGCGTCCCAGCTTAGATTTTTACAGGTAGAAAGGATGTCAGCAGGCAACTGGTGAAATCCACATAAAACCTGTCGTTTAGTTAGTAGTGTTGTACCAATGCTGATTTCTTAGTTGTGAGAACTGAACTACTGTTATACAAGATGCCAACATTAGGGGAAACTGGGTGAAGAGTACCTGGGACCTCTCTCTACTATCTTTGAAACTTTTCTGTAAGTTTAAGATTATTTCAAAATAAAAAAGTTTTAAAAAAACAAAAAATAAAAATAAAATTGGCAAGGTAATTCTGGAAGACAGAAGAAAGATCAGAACAAGAGATGTAAATATGTGAGTTGCGGTTAAAGAGAGAGAAGTTGAACTTAGAGGAAAAATGAGATCACCTGGGGAGAGTATGCATGGTTTTGTGAAAAGAGAGCTGAAGGCCTACTCTTCTGAACAATCAGTTCTGTTGAGGGTTTTAGCAAATGGAAATCCCAAAAAACTCTACCTGTGTGTTTGAGAACATCACGATGATGATGCAGCTTTAAAGACTGCAGACACATTATCTAAATCTGATCCGAATTTCAGATCCAGAGAGCAACTTAAACTCTCATACTTGACTCACTTATTTTTAAAACAAGCTGATTATTTTCCTATTTCAAGGGAGTCTTGACAAAAATGTTGTGAGTAAAGTGCTTAGCAGAGTGCCTGGCACCAAGAGTCACTGAATAAATGCTAGCTATTTTTAGCATTCGTTTTGAAAGGCTGAAGTCTAGAGGAAGTGAAGGATGCTAAAGTTTGAATCTTTTGATAATTGCTCTTGGTGAATTTTGATGATAAAAACTGGTTTGATTCATTTGAAGGATTCCAAGGGAACCAGGATCAACATTGAAGGATTGTCAAAATATGTGCCTGCTGAGGTGTTTTCCATCTCCTAAGCCATTTCTACTTAATTCTTGTAGCCTTTGTTCTTATCTTAGAGATAAGAATCCTGCCAGTGTAGGTAGGAAAAAGCAGAAGTATGAGGCCCTAAATGTGAGAGAATGTCTCTCTGTGGACTTTTGTTCTCTTAGAACCCATTGCCTCATCACTCCACTTATCTCACCTCTGACACTATTAGTTTGAGCAAGTACAGTTAAATGTTGGAATGTCTCCACCAATGCTTCAAGACTCAAATAACACATTTGCCCTTCTTTAATTATAGATTTTTAAATTGAAGGTTTATAATAGCAATAGGGCCTTTGTGAGGTTGTCTTGAACCTGACGGATGTAGCATATGTAATGACAAAATTTATTGCCTAAGTAAACAGTCAAGAAAGCCTATAATGAACTGCAACAATCCAGCCAAGATGTAATGGGGACACGAATTAGGGCCTCGTTCTCCCTTTAAAGGCAGCATTGGTTTTGTGCTCCAGAGAGGAAGGGAGTGAGAATTACTATTGTTATTTAAAATTACTATTGTTATTTCAAATGAGTAACAATGACAACTAGAATTAGAATTTGACATTAAAAATTATTCTGAATTTTAATGAAAATCCCTATTAATTATTTATTTCAAGTTTAGTGAGTAGCTGGAAATACATTCATCTGTATACTCAAGTCACTCAGAAGATAAGTAAAGGAAAAGAAAAAATCTTCCCTCCTTTCAATGTCATTTTCTAATAATTTAACTGTAAGACATTCGGACACTCAAGACTGAGTATCAATTGACTGGAAAGAGCTTCCTTTTGGTCAGGGAAAATAATTCATATATCAATGTTATCTTAAGTGATTCCTTTGAGTGATGATATATAACCACCTGGGAACAAAGAAGTGAACCCTATCGGACTATCTTGCACATTTATAACTATTGGGAGAGCTGAGCCATGATTGCATATTGTGTGCTCTGCATAAAATAAGTCTCCAAACTTTTCTGAAAGTGGCCTAATGCAGTAACATAAAGTTCCAGGTGTTTTAAAAGTCCTCAAGAATCAGAACTATAAGAAGTATTACCTTTTGATGATGGCCCATTCTCTTCTTGATTTGTAAGTTTCCACCAGATATGTGTGAAGGCCAAGCAACATGCAGCTGTCCTTGTATCCCCCGTTCTGAGTTCTCTGCCACAGTACCTCCCCTGTCAGCAGAATGGAGCAGAGAATTACTGACAGCCAGAGTGACAGCAAATATTCTGGAACTGCTAAATTCTAAAGTTTCATATTTCATTCAGACTCAAGCTATATTATAGTGGAATTCCTGAGTGTAATCAGAACAAAAGTTCTGTCTTTTCTGGCCACTGTGGATATCTTCAATTTCACTTTAGTTTCCACTAGCCTAATCCCTGCCCTAAGGTCAACTTTCTACTCTTCATTGAGTCTCTTTTTCCTGGTTTCCTCAGATTAATGTGAAGGAGGTATGATCGAAGGCAGAGCTGGCATAGTTAAAACTTCCAAGACTGCCGAAGAATTTCAATTACCCATATAATTTCCTTGCCCCTTGATTATGTGTTGTTAAGAATTTTTCTATAACAAATGGAACTCATTGCATAATAAAAAGTATAGTTTCTGTTGGCAGACTGTAATTGAATACTGGCTCCTTCCTTCCTAGTTGTATGACCTTGAACAATTGCAACTCGATGCCTTCATTTTCAACCTGGGGATAAAAATAATATGTATCTCAGAGAATTGTGTGAAAGGATTAACTGTGTTTTATGTATAAAGGTCTTATGAGAATGCCTGATACACAGAAGTACTCAAAAATTATATTTTCAAAAATATAATTCAAAAATTATAGTTATGTATTTGAGTTATTTTGTTGGCAAATGACAGAAGACACAATCAAAACTGATTTAGGGATGGGAGGATATTTATTGGGTCATGTAACTGAATAGTACAGGGAAGATGTGGGTTCAGTCACAGTTTGACATAGAGTTTTAAACAATTTCATCAAAATCTGCTTTGGTCTTTCACGTCTTAGGCCTGTAACCTCTGTTTGGGGAGGTTTTATTCTCAGACATGTGTTGAGTATAGTCACAAGGTGTCTGCTAGTAGGTCAAGGGCTACATCTTTCCCAGCTGATTTCAAGTGGAAAAGAGTAAGAGGCTGTGTCCCAGCATTTCCAGCTAAAGTTTTATTGCAGGCCAATCTTTGAATCAGTATTTAAAGCTGAATAAATGCAACACTGATGGGCTCATAGCTAGTTTATTTCATCTATCCCTGAGGTAGAGTCAAGACCTTTGGAAACATATGAACTGATATGGACTCATGTGAAGGAAAAGCAAGTTCTAGACAGATATTAGGGAACCATTATTCAGAAGACAATGAATGGCTGCTAGGCAGCAAAACAGTTGATGTTCATAACAACCTAGAAATAAGAACAGAGCAACCTAGATATAAGATTATAATCTCAATATATGAATGGAATTCATTGGAACAAGATAATGGAAATTCAGAATACTGTAGAAATGATGATGAAAATAGTAACAAGATAATCAATGATGATGAATACTATATTTTCCTTTTATATTCAAAAGTGCTTTTCAGTTTTGAAAGAATTCCACATAGGCAATCTCGTTTCTTCTGTGTAGCATCCTGTGAGATACTCCAGGCTTCCTCTTCACCATTGTACTTAGAAGGAAACTGAGGTGCAGTTTTGCAAACAATTTTTCCTAAGGCTATAAAAATAGCCTGAAGTAGAATTAAGATTGGAACCCACGCTCACTAACTTTTAATCTGGCATCACTTTCATTATATCACTTTACTGCGTTAGAGAGATCGAACCCGTGGCTGATATCCTGGGAAAACATTTGGAGGAAGGGGTGCCCATTTTAGGTATTGACACCTTTACAAGATATGTGAAGTGGGTAGCAATTGGTAAGCACCGCCTGTTTGATGCTTTAGAATTCTACTATAAGATACTGCTATAAAAATCATGCCACTCTCTCTAGAGTGGGCAAAAAACTTAGTTAATGGAAAAAATGATTAGAGGTAGAAGGCTGCTCAGCAGCTCTAATGGTCTCAATTTTGTTCACAAAATAACTTATAAGCCATTCATAGTATTCTACCAGCACCTCCTTCTCTTGATTTATAATCTCTTTTTTATGGGTTCAGAATGGAATCAATGGTCTGGAAGAGCACAGGAGGGTAATGTTTCCCAGAAGAGATGATATTAGAAAAAAATATGCTGCCCTTGCAGATTTTGATGCACTTTCTCATTGGTCTGCAGGTTGTTTTCTTTCTCGAATGTGATCTGGAATGTACAACCAGAGGATCTCAATAAATGCTCCAATGTGTGACCGACTAATTTTATTAACATCAGTTCTCTCTGAAATGATGCTGCATTGACTTGGTAACAGAAAGAAGGGGCATGAATGAGGAGGTTGTGGGTGCAGCTCTGTGACCGAAAGAAAAGATTTGCCACCCACGAGGGCTGGGCATCCAGGCTTCACATTGCTCTGTGAATAACTGTTTCAATAGCACTAAATATTAACGTAGCTATCATTCCTTAAAAGTACCACCTTCACGAAGAAAATACCTTCAATTTTTCTTTGTTTTGGTTTTTGTCAGGGAGCGGTTATTACCACTGCTTTGCTAATGAGAAAATAATTTTCTCAGTAGTTCATAGCTTGTTTTACAGTCCTCCTTTGAACTAGTGAAATGCATTTTCAGAAAATTTTGTTAGAATTGAAAGTGTTCCTGTAATCTTTGACAAAGTAAAACTAACCTTAACCTCATGAGCATTTAATAAACTCATATTCCGTTATTCCCAAGAACAATCCATCCAATCATTCAGCCCATAATTATCAAGCCTTGAGAAACATAATTGCCTGGAATTTGAGAGATTACATTCCCATTGCACTTATCAAAAACTAGCACCTTAGATTTTACTTGAAAGTTACTGTCTTCCTTACTCAAGACAGTTATTTGTCATAAAAAATGAAATGCATTCCCATAGTATTGAAGAGAGCCCAATTGTTTGTCAAAATCCGTCATATATTTGTCACTTCTGCTATGGAACACAGCAATGGAAAACAGCCATAAATGTTATTTTAAATAAGTGATTTATATCAGCTTTTGCCTTAGGGTAAATTAAATAATTTATGGTAAAACAGCTAATTTTCTCTTTGGCATATGTCTGCTGGTTAAAAAAAAATAAATAAAAGAGGAATTAATTATCAACCATTAAACTCATGTATTGTGCCATGATTGTGTTCTCAGGATTAAGAATTTATACCATTTAGCAAATTCTAAATGCAAAGAAAAAGTTCAAGGTTTATGATGAGCTTTGAGACACTGATATATAAGATGGGCAGACTTTTGGTTGTGGTGTTGAATCATGCTTAATTAAGCAAAGGTGAGAAGAAGACCTCCTAAGAGCTTGCTTTTAGTCAGGAATGTCCCAAATGCCACAGAAGACTATGATGGCCGGGGGGGAGCAAACTCTCTGTCGACTGAAACTAATCCTTGCTATGCTCCAGGAATGACTACCAAATGCAGTCTGAGGTATCTATTGTATTATTGCAGGAAGAAGAACAAATTCGTGCTTGACCAAGCAAAGGTGCAACAAGAGCTATAAATCAATGTGAGTTGAGTTTCTGTTCTTCCGGCGTATGAGCACGGCTTGCTGGCAACTCTTATGGTTTATGGAAGTTCTCTTTTTGGCTCCACCTATTAGTTGTAGGAAAACAGATTTTCATTAACTGCGTGAGAATGTGAACATCTCTTTCCCTGCCTGTCCCCCTGTACCTTCTGCATGGCATCTGAAGTCATAGACATTAAATCCACCTGCCTTCCAGTCCAGAGGCAGCATGCAAAATGATTGTGATTATGCATTTTGTCCAGTGCAAAGGATCTGTAGATTTCACTTCATTTTCATAATCCTCCCCAATTAAGAAAAACATGTCTAATCCAGTGCTAGCATTTCACAAAAGAAGAGAGTCTCAACTGATGGAGTAAGTGTTCACTGCTGATTACAGGCAGAGGCAGAAGTGCAGCCCGTTTTCTGTCCGCCATGTAACTACTACTTCGACAGGGGAACCGGCCTCTCCTGAGCATTGTGCCAATGGCGCCCCCCCAAAAAAAAGTTAAAAAGAAAGGAAGGAAGGGAAAGAGGAAGAAAACAAAGAAGGAGAGAGAAAGAACTAGAGAGAAATACTGAAAACGTAATACTTCCAAGTGTTCAAAAGCCTGTAGCTTGTATTATTAGCACAATCATTTATTATTTGCAAATTTTGTGTTTAGGATTATTATTTAAATAAAAACTCTCCTTTCCTTATAGAGGCAACTGTTAAGAATTGGCTTTTTTGAGGATAGTTCTAGGTCATCTCCAAAATTAAATTATATACTAAAATTCTAACTCTGTTAAATAGAAAAGTTATTGATAAAATATATTAATCAATATATACTGATCAACCAGAGCGAGATATAAAATGATCGCTTTAGCTTCACCTTTTGCTTTTCTCGTATTAAATTTCAGAACGATCACTGTGAACTGCAAGATAATTTGCAAAAAGTTAATAGACATCCTATTAAACAAAAACTTAAATAATAAATACAAATTCTTGAAATTCAGCCTGCTTTCTCCTCCCTTTTAGTACTAAGACAAAGTTTTATACTATTTGGGGAAATTGACAAAAATTTTACTTTCCTTATTTCATTTAGCATTAGTAAAGATGTTTCACTTTGTTTACCTCTTCCATCAATTAAAATATAGTTAATTGGAAAGATTTATAAGATCATCCTGGTGGGTCTATACACATGAAACATAACTTACTGTCTACTACTTGAAACAACTTTAGATGATGGGCAGTCTCTGTAAAAGTTATTAAAATTATAACCGTAGGCACAGATATAGCAGAAAGTAGTATAACTCAGATGACTCAACCGCTTAAGGAACTAGTATTTGACTACCTCCTGACTAGAGTCATGCAGCAACCATTGTAATGTAGAATCATTTATTTTTTTTAATTGTTCTGTATGTGCGTGTGTGTGTGTGCATGCACGCACATTTTGTGTAAGTAACTACTTGACAAGTCCCAAGATCTTTTCAGTCTTCCTTTTATTTGACTTTTCAGTGTCATTTTACATAATTAACTTATTCTTTCATGTCTGAAATACTTTTTTCCAGGCCCTTTGAAAGCACACTCATCTGCTTCTTCTGCATCATGGGCGATTCTGGCTTAGTCAACTTTGCTTGTTCCACTTTCTCATTCTGACCTCTAAATGCCTTTCATCTAGAGGTATTTTCTAGCTGAATTCCTCCAGTTCCATATCATTTAAATACCAAAACATGCTTCAGACGTTCACATTTCTATTGCTGGCCTTTAACTCCCGCCTGAACTCCAAATTTGTATATCTAATTACCTACATACCATTTCTACTTGGTTGTCTATTCAAGCGTCTTGAGCTTCATATGTAATAAGTACATAAATAAACAAACAAAAAGATATTTTCTGTGATATAGCTTCTATTCTCTAGACTTTTCCATCTCAAGTATTTGGTCAGGCCAAAAACCTAAGTGTTGTTCTTGATTCTTCATTTTCCTCATACCACTCCACTCATTACCTTATCCATCAGCAATTCTGCTTGATATTGGCTTGAGAATATTCATTATATTCACCAATTTCTTCCATTTTCACTACTATCACCTCTGAATAAATCACTATCATTGTTCAGAGACTATGTAATAGCCTTCTATTTGTTTATGGTGTCTTCTCTTGCACCTATGTGGGCCACTCTGCATGTAACGGCCAGAGTAATTTATTTTTGCTTAAGATCATGCCATTCCCATGCTTAAGATCCTTCTATGTATTCCGACTATTCTTAGAATAAATATAAACTTCTTGCCTTGGCCTTAATGGTCATATATGATCCCTATGTCTCCAACATAACTTCCTCAGACTTTGCCTCTTATTGGCAATATGCTAGCTCAAAAATACTCCTTCCTAACTTTATACACATGAAGCTCATTATCATTTGCATTTCCTGGACTCTCTGTCTGGATTACCCTCCCTGGATCTCTCCTGCCATTAGAAATTAACACAAATGGCACCTTCACTGATTATAGCAGCAAACCATCCATTACCATCCCATATTATTTGTTACTATATTCCACTGTATTGTTTTCTGACTTCATTGCTCTCTAAATCCATAGTATTTGTTATTGGTCAACTCCCACAAACCCCAGCTGTAATGGTGCTCACCATGGATGCAGAGACTTTTCTTTTACTCAGCACTGAATCCCCATCACCCAGATTAGTGCTTGGTATATGATAGGTACTCAGTAAACACCAAGTACTTCTTGAAATATTCATCATTCAGTTATTCATTACATAAAGAATTTTCTTAGTAAACCAAGTATAACAGTACTTGGCCTAATTTGAACTCTGAATTAATTTAAAATGTAGTTATACTAATCTCCTGATTTAAAGAAAAACCTGAATTTTAGGGAAAAAATTGGCAAATAGCACCACACAACTATATAGTAATTTAATAAAATATCATGAAACTAAATTTAATTCCGCCTGTTTTGTTCAGCTCATATTGAATCAATTCATCTATACCTTCTCATCTCTGCCTGTGAAAATCTAGAAATTTATGTTCACAATGATGACCCTGAGACCATGTAAAATTCACAGTGAAGAAGGAAACATTTCTTTTTGATCTTTTGACTGGTCTGTCGGAGGAAAGCAAAAGTATTTGAGAATTTAAAAATGGTTTTTGATGGTCAGAAGTAAAACAAATGCATTTGCAGCATCACTGATAATTTTTTATAATGGTTTTACTATAGCAAGCTTAGAAATGATTAACTGTTCTCTACACTATCTCAACAGTTTTATAAGGTCCTATAGATGTCATATGAGGTCATTTTTTTACCTTCTAAACTGAAAGTATCCAGGTACCCCAGCTGCAATAAGAATGGATCTGAAGGAGGTGTCTCTGTGGTGAGTTGGCACCCCGCAATGACGTGGCAGCAATATCAGGCTTAGACCAAGTCGTAACATCCCCCTCTGACAGGAGGGTGGTCAGAGGCTTGGGGAAATCACGATTCAGCCATAGGATAGGATACAGGATAGCAATAGGAGAGCTATGATGGGTTAGAACTAGCTGTAGATTCAACTCTTACCACTATTTAACGTCCCAAAATTTTTATGGGGAGGGAGGTAATTCAAATAAGTAAAAATTGTTCACTCCGCTCACTTTCTCAACCTTATTCAAACATAATTTTCAAAATGTTGCAAAAATATGTCTGTGTCTTCTATACAAACGCTTCCAAAGAAATTAGTATAAGAAGTTAAGGTTACAGGGTTACTCAAGGTCTCATTCTGAAAGGATATCAAAAAAAAAAGGGGGACGGGAACTTTGTAAATCACATAGGTTACAGAACTGAAAAGAAAATCCTTTGAAGAATAGGTCATTGGTTTTGATATTATGGAATAAGGTATGAGATGCACTTTGAGGAACTGTAACCTAACCAAGCAGCTCACACATAGTGGTTTTCATTAAAAAGTTGCCATTTATCTTATCGTGGCGAGTTTATCTTACCATGAGCTGTCATTGAAAGGATAGGGAAATACTGTGGCTTACTGCAGCACAGCGGATATCAAAAAAAGACAGATGGCAACTTTTTAATGACAGGCACTGTTCTCTAGGGCTTATTCACATCTCCAGATTCAGGAGCAGCCACCATCAAGACCAACCTCTGGGGCTGAGCTGAAAGGCGATATGAATAGAGTAAATTCTATATTGGTATTCAAATCTGGAAATCTTGCAGAAAATTTTATTTCCTTTGGAATCTGTCCTGTTCACCCTAGAAAAAAAATTGCATGATGATAAAAGACAAATTAATATTTTAATCTTTGCTTTTTTTACATGTATATTGGCCAATTTTCTGAATAACATTTAATAGTGAAGAACCTTTGGTTTTGAGTTATGCATTCAGAATCAATCTGCTTTTCTCTGTTTCTCAATTTTCTCGTCTATAATGTGGGAAAAGAGACGTGTTCTCAACATGTGGGGTTGTGTTAAGGCCTGAAAAAGATAAGGAACAGAATAACAGTGTTGTTATTGTTATTAGTCTTAACTAATGATGTCCACTGTATTTGATGTTGTATTCAGTAAATCAAATCTCAACTCTCTAAATAAGGAAAGCAGCTCTATTAACTGTCCCCCAAACAAATGGAGATGATTTTTAAATATTTCAGATTTGTATCAGTCAGTTAAATACCACATACGCATAAATCCTAATTCTGCAACCAATGGCAAGTGTCCATCAATCTTTTTATACCATCATATGTTGATTGACCATTTAGATAGAACTTTCCTTAACTTCCTACTAAAACTGCCCAGTCGCACTAGCTCATCATGGTCCCTCTCCCTTTCCAGACCACTGAGAACACTTAGTACCCAGACCACACATTCTGGTCCTTCTTCATACATTGCTTTCTCTCATTTTGTTTCTGAATTGTTCTTTTCCAACTAGATATAAATTCCTTTAGAGTGATTATATACTATATATTTTTTCATATGCTTCTGAAGCAACCTAGTCTAGTATGGAGCAAGAAATGAGAACTCAATGATATTTTACCTTAAAATAATATAAATTAATTTACATAGACTAATTTTACAATGCTGATATCTATTTGTCTCTTCTACATTCTTAAAGTGAACAGGAGGATAGATATGCAAAATATTAAACTCAAAAAATCTTAAAACCTGAATTTTAGAACTGACTTCTGGAAAAATCACTGATTCTCTCAGAGCCTCAGTATCACCATCTGTTGAATAACAAAACTGAACAAGTAACCTTAAGATGCATTTCAGACTGAGTATCGTTGAATATTATTTTATTAAATTTCACAATGTTTGGAGTGCACTAATTTCCATGAGTATTTCAAAAAGCTGGCCCAGTAAAAGTTCTAACTGCATATAACGACAATGTTAATAGTCCTCACAGTTTTGAACGAACAGAGAAAAAGGAGCAAACTGGATATGACCACTAATTGTTTTGCTGTCAAACACAGAATAATATGGAAAATATATAAAACTTGAAAGTCATTTCCTTTTAGGCCACTTTTAATTCTCTTCCATGCTTTGCTTGAAGCATTTTTCTTTATTTCTCCATTTATCAGATGCTTAAAAACTCTGAAGAATGAAGTTAACTAATTGTCCATTAGATGCCATGGATCTTTCATCTACTTAAGGATGTCTCCTTGATGCAGTTCCTCTCATTAGACAGAGCTGTGAGCTTTGCTGTGCACTCACAGATGGTATCCTGGCTTCTGTAGCAATGGGCACTTAAGCTCCAGGAAGCCCTGTTTAGATGGGGAGGTTTTAATAGAGCAGTCCACATCCAACCTCTCATTCTTGTCTAAGTACCTGCTGGTGCCGATCACTTTGCTTCCTGCTGCTCTAAGTGGAGTCATTAAAAGAAATGCAACTTTCAGCATGATTAGGAAAGGGTGGAAACTTCTTTCATCATCTGAAGGTCAGCTCCACCAAACATTTTATCTGTCCATTTCCATCAATTTAATCATTACAAAGAAATCAGATAATCCTTATCTTAAAGAGTTCTAAGACATCATTAAGTCTCTTTTCTACTTCCAGCAGTTGGAAGAGGGGAAAGAACAAACTAAAATCTAGAAAATTAATTGTTGTTCCTACTTTATTTTTTAGATATAGGTAAGAAAATTATCATATTTTCCAGAACCTAGTTCAGCATTTGGGATAGCTAAATATTGGAGATCTGTTTCTTCAGTACCCACTCAGCCTTCTGTCCTTGGTAATAGAGTGGATGATGATAAATTGTCAGTTTGAGACTATCTTTATTAGGACAAGAATATAAGAAATGAAACTAGTAAAATGTAGCAAAGAGGTCGAAATGAAGAAGGAAGATTGACCATTTTCTATGCTTATTGAATAGGTTACTGAAGAATAAGAAAAATAAGTTCAATGGTGTATAAGTAATTTAAGATTTCTTAAATATTAAGTTTATACACTGGTTTCCAGTTAATCCCTTAAGTATTTATTAGGAAGTTACAGGAATTGAGCTATATCACTTCCTGGGGGATACATTAAAGAAGTGTCTGATATGACATCTGTCCTCTGGATTCCAAAATCTATTTGGGTAAAATGAGACAAGTATATATGTAAAGAATAAAATTTACAATTAGATATGAAACAGAGGAAACTATAAGCCAGCATTAATGAAGGCACTATATTTAATATAATCAAGTACAAAAATAAGCATAAAGCTTATATTTGCAATATATAGGCAAGATAGTCAAGAGATTACTATTACTCAGATTAATACCCCATATGTAATTTTGGACTTGAAATGATTTTTGGAGAAATAAGAGGGCGAAATACATTTTAGACAAGAAAATGCAAAGAACAAAAGCTAAACAGCTTCTTTAACTCAGGGAGTCTAGTGCAAACTCACCTGGGAAGAACCCTACCTCTTTATCTGGCTCCTGGAGGACTTTATCACTTTATTATCTACATGGTCTCTGCGCCCATCTGTTTTATTTTTCTTCATTTCAATTGTATATTTGCACCCTCCACTTTCAATAGCCTCAGGGTACAAGTACCTATAAAATTCCCATTGATTAAAGTATTAAAATACATGAAAAGGAACAATAGCCAGCAGCAATAATGATTAAACACATAAGTATCAAACAAAACAAAATTGTATTAAAAACAACAACCTCCTCAAATCCATCCCTTAAAATGTAGCAGACCAGCTTAGAAGGTAGGAAAAATTGAGTAAGTTGTAACTATACATGACCATTTTGTCTATAAAATATAATAAAACTTTCTATTACTATTTGACTCAGTTTCTGGGTATCTCAGTATCATTTTCTTTCCCCTCTGTGTGCCTCTGTTTCTCTAGCTGTCAAATGGAAAGCATGTTGCTCATCATAGAAGAGTACTGTCTCCCAGGGAGTTTATGAGGAAGAATGAAATAATGAATTTCAAATGACTCAAAAGGTGGATTAGTACAAATATTAGTTGGCCCTAACATTACTTAACATTCTAACATTTTTGGAGTATTTAATTTCTGACTGTGTCCTTACTCTGATAATAGAATCTGTATTTTTAGAGATAAACTCTGTGGTTTTAGGTTCTAAATATCATACATACATGTAGAAATACTATATAAATACTTGTAGCTGTTATTCTTTGAATACCTAGAGGTGATGACAGTGTCAGAGGTAAAAAGACCCTGTTTTCCATGTTTGATTCCAAACTTTACCAGGCACATTTCTAAAGCCCTTTATTGAAACAACAGAGACTGAAGCAAACCAATTTTTTGTTAAGACTTGAAAAGCCATGAGCATGTGTCTGCACAGCCACTGTTCCACCTAGACCAGTAAACACAACTCTACACGATAACCTTATCTCCCAGGGAGAGCCATAGACGTATTTCCTTTTAAGGTCTAATTTCAAAATTAAACTCTGGAAGACAAATATTTATTGTAGTATTCACAAAGTCTCTTTCAAACACTTAGCAGACACTTATATGCACAAACACAAACATAGCATTTCCCGTTCTGACTGACTGGATACCATTCCCATTTCCTCGGAAAGAGGGGACACTGCTGTTCCTTATCCTCATTGCAAAAAGATGTTGGGGTAATAATTCAATAAAAATCAGACCAACTATGCATTCTACCCCATAAGAACAATAACAGTAACAAGAACATTGGATAGAGTCATATTGTATTTCATTGTATTCTTTGGATATTGCATAACTATACACGTTCAGATAAAATCTACTTGCCTACCTTGTTATGCCATTCACCTCAACAATGGAGATAGCAATCAGAGTATTTCCTTTTTTGTTTTCCTAAATTTGAACCAGTAGTTGATTTCTCTGTTTATTTTCCCATGTTGCAAACTACTGCAGAAAAAACTCAATAATTTTTTTAAGTAATGAAAAAGTATACAGTGGTGTTTTTACACAGAAATTTCCAGTTCTACAGACACTATCATGCTAAACCAAATTGTAATGATAGCGTATAGAGGTTAATGATACATATGTCATTTCATCATCAGAGCAGTGGTCTCAGTTCTTTCTTATCTGGGCACTGGTGAGAAGGTTGCCACACCACAGACAACCATTGAATAATGCAAGAATATGATGTCATAAGAATGGTTTACCTGTTGAAAGCACTATAAACTCAAACACATTTCTACTGATGCTTATGACATATCTTCTGGTTAAAAATAATAAATATATAATTCTGAGATCTGGACTGAATTAGCTAGCAGCAAGACTACATATGGAAAACATTTCCTTGGACGTTTGGAAGAATTTTCTGAAACCGTGAGTTCTTATAGGAGGGACATAGGGATGCATCATTGCTAAAGGAGAGAGGTCAAAGGCGACATGTTGCTGGAGCAAGCACTTTGATGTAAAGAGTGTTTGTAGGCTCCATTGGGCACAAAACTAGATTTTTTCCCACGGTAATAAAAACTGAAATTTTAATTTTTTGTGCTAAAGTCATCCTTTTGGAATATGATTACTTTTATTATATTATGAATGTATCACTATATATATCATTTAATAGAGAGATATTTATTAAATGCCTGTTAATGGAATTCATTATTCTAGAATAGAAATTATGGCAGTAAACAGGGGAAACTCCAGTTGAGGAGACAAAACAAATGTAAAACACAAACGTATAATGCATCAGGTGATGATAAGTCTTAGGAAGGAAAATAAAGCATGACAAGGGAATGAAATGTAATGAAGCCAAGAAAAAGGGAGTCACTTTAGATAAGTTGATCAGGGACAACTTTGTGTAGGGACCTGGATGAAGTGAGTAGATACCTGTGAGAAAAGTGTTTTGTAGGAAAAAAAACAAGCTTTAGGACTCTAAAAGTGTTCTTGGGACTTTTGTGAAAGCAGAAGATGGCTAATGAAGTGAGCTCAGTGAGCAAAGTTGGTTATTCTAATGCAAATTCTTGTAGCCTATTATACGTTATAAAGAATTTTTATCTCATCTGTTTTCTTGTTTACAACAATGTAGCGCAGTACATAGCACAGATATTGTCTTCTATTCTCAGAATCAAAAATAATTGGCTTCAGATACTTAGTTCTGTTATCCAAGCTGTTGGTGCGGGGATGGAAAAGGTCAAAGCTAAGTTTATTAATGAGGTTTAGCATTTTTCCAATACTCCGCACATTCTTGGTTCAGAGGTCATACTAATACTTGTAGATTCCTTCCAACTCCAGAAGTCTGTATCTTTAAGAGTTTGTTTTCAAACAGTGTACATAAAGTACACATATGTTCATGTAAAGGGTCACGCATTAACATATAGATACAGAAAAAAATCTGAGATATGCAATCCTCAAAACCAAGGCTCTTATAGAATTGAATATAGATTGAGAAGAATGCAAAGGGAGTATAAGCCTAATGAAAACTACATATAATTTTTAAGGAAAAGATGTCATCATATTATTTGCTTCTCACTTTTAATGCTATAAAACAAAGAGTTCCCCCAAGGAAGCCTGAGGGTGGGGAGAGCCAAGGACCACTGGAGTCCTTGGAGAGCGTGCATTACAAAACGTCCAGGGCTTCCAGTGAAGGAGCTTACCTCAGAGAGACCACTTGTAGTGATATAACAACTCGTACACAATGAGAGGCTCTGCCTCCAGAAGATGTCTTGAAACAGAAGAGAAAGCAATGAAATAAAAAGTACAATTAGCTGCTCCAGTCTATTTGTGTTGTTTGAAAGAGGACCCTTCGCAGCCCAACTAATCAGTCCACAAGGGCATCAACAGTGACAATAATGTCTGTACTTCCTCCTAATGGTCTGCCACGACCAGTCCTTGGTAGCCTGAGTCAACTCACAGCAAAGTGTAAACTGATCGTATTTGTCTGCATCAACTTAAGCTTGAGATATGAGTTTTCTGAGTACTTGTGCATGTGCATACACTCACACATTTATCTCGATTTATCTGTATCTTACTTTAGGTGTGAAGTATTCTTTGCTATCTGTTCACTTGTCTTAATCTCTCAGTCTAATCTCAGAATACAAGTGACAATGGGCGATGGGTTAAAAACATCTACTTTTACCTGTAAATATATGTACTGCAAACATTTCCATGAATGTGAAGCTACTTCATCCCCAGGTAAATTAAATTGGGATTTCAGTGTGTAGATGATGTGTGTGTGGGTCTGAGTGTTTTTGAAAACCCTTTAATAAAGGTATTGTTTACAAAGCAGTGGTGCATTACTTTTCTGGGAAGATGTGGCTTTGTTCCTTTAGGCAATACACTAAAAGGTCGGGTGAGGGGGGCCAGCACGGTGGTGCAGCGGTTAAGTGTGCACGTTCCGCTGCAGCAGCCTGGGGTTCACCAGTTTGGATCCCGGGTGCAGCCATGGCACCGCTTGGCATGCCATGCTGTGGTAGGCACAGTACATATAAAGTGGAGGAAGGTGGGCACGAATGTTAGCTCAGGGCCAGTCTTCCTCAGCAAAAAGGGGAGGATTGGCAGCAGATGATAGCTCAGGGCTAATCTTCCTCCAAAAATAAAACATGAAAAATAAAACATAAAAAGTTGGGGTGAGGGGGACTTTTCTTCCTGATGAAATATGCAGCACCAAAGAAATCCAAGAAGCTTTGGAGAAGATTATGTACTCCTGACAGCCCAAATGTGATAAGTATATCAAGATTTACTGTCCCTTTATTAGTTTCTCTTATAAGAGAACACCACAGCTGCCAAATCTGAATCATTACCCTCATTTTTCCTGATATAATCAGTAGGAAAATGGTGACTACCTGGATATTGCCTCTATGTGAGCTTTTCTAACTAAATAAGGTAAGCTCAACCTTATTGTATCACTCACTGATTAGGGTTCTGATTAATGCTTCTCCTTTTATTTCCATTCCCCAGGTTGAGATAATGCATATGCTCCTGAATTACTGGGCCTGGCACCTTTTTCTCAATCAGACCCTTTCTAATATGTTTGCTGAGAGTTTGGGGAACCCATAGGCTTCTGGCAAAGTTTAATTACTGCCAGAGTCTGCCCTTTCATCTCTCTTTTATTTTCCATAACTTCAGACTAAAAAAGATGCCCCAAAGCTGTAGAGTGTGTTTATTCCATTATATTGAACAATGTCCAGGTCCAAAACAGCATTGGGCCAGCAGCTCTAAATACAGACACTTTACATTTTCTGCTGAAACACTTTTGAAGAAAGAAGATAAAAAGCATTGAAAACTCACCACCCCCAAAAATTTAACTGACAGAAAATCTTTTGCTGTTATCTGAAAAGATTTGGCTTTAAGTATAAAGACAATTGAGTTGGGTTGAGAAAATAATAGGTGGCTCTCCTGTTTTTCACTTCAAGTGGAGCAGTCTTTTCCCCCGAAATAAATGGGGAGAAAGCGTTTCCCACAGAGACCCAGGAAATGTAACAGTCAGAACACAAAGCAGCTTTTTGTCCACTGCATGAGCATTGCTTCTTTCTTTTTGAGGAAGATCAGCCCTGAGCTAACATCCCACGCCAATCCTTCTCTTTTTGCCGAGGAAGACCGGCTCTGAGCTAACATCCATGCCCATCCTCCACTACTTTATATATGGGACGCCTACCACAGCGTGGCTTGCCAAGGGGTGCCATGTCCTCACCCGGGATCCAACCAGGGCACCCCAGGCCACCAAAGCAGAACATGCGCACTTAACCGCCGTGCCACAGGGCCAGCCCCAGGGTATTGCTTTTTTAAATGAACAGATTACTGTCCCCTCCCTGAGCTACAATATCATTTTTCTCTTGTGCCCATTATAATACTGCCTTTACTTGAAAAAGGGCAGGAAAGGCAGGGTGAGTGATTGCAAAGGACTTGCCATACAAGGTATACTTTCCACAAATAGGACACTAAAAGTTTTTCTCTAAGTCAAGCATCTTATGACAGCAAATGCTGTATATCCAATTCTAACTAAAGAAAATAAGACAGAATTTATTACTTTATATCAAGAGTCAGAAAATTATGGTCTGTGTGTGACTACTATTTTTATAAATAAAGTTTTATTGGAACAAAGTCACAATCATTCCTTTACATATTGTCGATTACTCTCTTCACACTACAATAGCTGAGTTGACTGATTGAGACAGAGACTATCTGGCTCTCACAACCTAAAATGTTTACTATGTGGCCACTTACGGAAAAATTTTGCTAACCCTGCTCCCTCTTATATAATTAAATTCTCCAGAGAAGTTCATAGATTCAGGGTTGTTTATTGCTTGGGGTCTCTCTCGTTCTGTCCATCTGTCTCTATCTCTGTCTCTGCCTCTCTCTCTCTTTCTCCCTTCCACCTCCATCTCTCAGCACTGTATTACAATATGTTAGGTTCATTCTCATGCAGGCTTTCTCTAAATGGTCCAAAGAATGTCACTGGTAGTTTCAGATTCGTGCTATTATGTTAGTATGACTTGAGAAAGCAAAACATTTTCAAATAGATGGAGCACAATCCCATGGAGGCTTCTGGCCCAGCATGGCTAATGTTCTCATCCTTGGAATTAGTCACTGAGGCCAGTAAGACGGAGTCGTGAGATTGGACAGGCCTGCGTCACATATTCTCAGGTAAGAACATGGGTAGAGTGAGGCTAACTCAGACCCCATGTAATGACCACGACTATTATCGACTTGCGGAAGAGCGGCAGATCAAGGAGAAGTGGGGCAAGTATAAGGCACGTGCACTTCAATGGCCATGGAGAGGCAAGGAAAAGTGCTGGCAGCCCAGTGTAGCTTTTGCTTGGTATACAAAGGGTTAAAACACTAGGCCATGTGTTTAAGTCCCTCAAACCAGCAGATATTCTAGTTGATTGGCATTTGATACTAGCAATTGGACCTGCTATTTCTCTAAGAAAAAGTTTAAACCAAAATAAAAATGGGCAATGTGAGATCTAAAAAAAAAGCTTCTTACACATTCTATCCATTGATAGGCAGAAAATCTGTATTTTTTTCTGCTGATTTCATATATTCATGCAAAAAATATTTATTGGGTCTTAATCATGACTGTGGCCGGCTCTGTTTTTAGGTTCTTGGTATAAGAAGGTGAGAAGACACTAAGAAACATGTTATTAGACTATAGATAAATTTCTAAGAACTTTAATGACATATTTCTGTGACATACCCTGTAAATTCTCTGTTAAGGAGAAAGATATCCATTCTGAAATCTCAAAACAAGAGCCTGTCTCTGATTTACTGAATGTTTGTCGGATCTACTTCATATGTCTAATGCTGACAGACATTCATTTGAGCCTTCATAAAGACTGAATTTCTCAGTATTTTCTATGTTAGACAGTTAAAAAACATTTAAATATTGTTAATAAATTGGTACATAAAATTATGTGACTATTATGTATGAAAGCTATGTATATTGTGAATACACATTTTTCATGGCACTTCTATTTATTCATTTTTTTGAGGAGGATTAACCCTGAGCTAACATCTGCCACAAATCCTCCTCTTTTTGCTGAGGAAGACTGGCCCTGAGCTAACATCTGTGCCCATCTTCCTCTACTTTATATGTGGGATGCCTGCCACAGCATGGCTTGACAAGCAGTGTGTAGGTCTGCACCCAGCATGCAAACCAGTGAACCCTGGGCCACCAAAGCAGAATGTGCGAACTTAACCACTGCACTACCAGGCCAGTCCTTCATTGCACTTTAATGGAACTTGCTTTAGATTTTACTTTGCCTAAAAAGTAATCTTCTCATTTTATTCTTATCTTCTTAAATACTACCCAATGAATATTATTCATCTAATTTATTTTTATCCATGCTGTTGCCTCTTTAAAGAATGTTTCCTCTTAGCCCTAATTTTTTCCCTAATTTGAGATTTGGTACTTTTATAAGTAGATTTTAATTAATTTACATTTATTTTGATAATTAATATATTTGATCTTATTTGTGGCTATATTCTTAAATATTCTGTTTATTTATGGTGTATCACTTTTTGTAGTATTTGGTCTTTTTTTACATTCTCTTTCTATATATATACATATAATTTTTTAAATTAAACCTTAACCATTAAAATGATAAAGTAGTTATTATTTGTATATTAATTTAATGAAGCTTTCTGAAGTTAAATAACACAAAGCTTGGAAATGAAGTGAGGTTTAAACCCCAAACCCCATTCTTTTAAACAGCATATTAAATTTTCTGGTGTCCGTGATCTTCTTTTTCATTTCTATTTGTCATCTTTGCATTCATCTCATTTTATTTCCTTATCAGATTGTTATGCCTTAATCCATTGTGTGCATGAGGTTGTTTCTCTATTTAATGTCTCCCCATACAAAATTATGTGCTGTTATGATGACATACAGATCTCTAAAATTTTCTTTGATAATTTTAGTAAATCAGTGACATACTCTTATTTTGAGATTTCAGAATGGATATTCTTCTCCTTCACAGAGAATTTACAGGGTACGTCAAAGAAATGCGTCATTAAAGTTCTCTGGGAGTTTATCTATAGTCTACTAGCTTGGTTCTTAGTGTCTCCTCACCTTCTTATACCCAGCACCTAAAAACAGAGCAGGCCACAATCATGATTAAGACCCAATAAATATTTTTTGCATGAATATATGTAACAACAACTATTTGAAAATATAGCAACACTATCTTAAATAACTAATGGGTAAGAGAAGAAATTACAATGAAAATAAGAAAATAATTCCATATGAAAAATAATAAAACAACATACTAGCTTTGTGGGATATTGCTAAAACAATTGTTAGAAATTTATATTTTAAAATGTTTACATTAGAACAGAAGCAAGTTTTAAAATTAATGATCTAAGCTTCCAACTTCAGAATGTAGAAAAATTAGCACAAATAAACCCAAAATAAAGAGAACAATTTAAATAATAAAAATAAGAAAAAAAAAAACAACAGAGAATAGAAAAACATTAGGAAAAATCAACCAAGGCCACATGATTTATATATATACTAAGAAAATTGATAATACCAGGAAGAATCATTTAAAAAGGGATAAAACTTCCATTGTTAGAAGAAACTCTCTAAATACCTGACAAGAATATTATAAGAAAATTATATTTGAGACTAATAAACTGCATGAACACAATTAATTTTAACAAAAGATTTTCAAACTAATCCACATCTTTATTTGTCCAAACTGTTGATTTTGACAACGGTATCAAGGCAAGTCACTGGGGGAAAAATGGCTTTTCAACAGAGGATGCTGGAAAAACTGGATATGTGTATGAAAGAAAAAAAAATGAACCTCCACACTCTACCTGACATCATACACAAACATTAATTTGAAGCTACTCATAGATAAACTTACACATAAAGGATAAAAATATAAAGCTCTTCAAAGCATAGGAAAATATTATGTAACTTTGGGATAAATAGAGTTTTGTTAGATAAGACAAAAAAGACCTAAGAACAAAAGAAAAAAGATAAGAAACTGGACTACATCAAAATTAAATATATCTGCTCTTCCAAATAAATCGTTAAGAAAATGAAACTGGAAGCCACAGATTGAGAGAAAATACCCTCCATAAATACATCTGATGGACTTTTATCAGAATGTATAGATAACTCCTACAGATCAACAAAAAGACAAATGCAAAATGCAAAACACTTGTGAACTTCACAATATAAGACAAATACTAGACAAAAAGCACATTTAGAAGAGATTGACATTGTCACGTATCAGAAAATAGCAAATTCTAATTATGAGATATCACTTCACACCCACTAGTATTGATAAATACTGAAATCTCATTATCAAATGTTCTTGAGGAAATAGAACAACTAGAACCTCATAATTTTTTGGTGGGAGTTACAAATGTAGTGGCCACTTTGGAAATCGTTTTTTTAAATAAAGTTAAAAATAAACATTCCCTATAATACAACAATTATACTCTTAGGTAGTTACCCAAACAAAATGAAAACACTATGTCCTGAAAGAGACTTTGTTCCTAACAGTTCTAAACTGGAAATGAATTAAATGTCCATGGACAAGAGAATGGAAAAAACAAGATTGTGAGATACCCATACATGGAATATTCCTCAGAAGCGAAAACTAACAAACCAAAAAACTACGAACTATAGATAAATGCAATCAAATGTCCAAATGTCAAATTTTTTGTTTGGCTAAAGAAACCAGACATAAAAAGAGTTCAGTTATATGAAGTCTTAGGACAGATACAATTCTGTGCTATATAAATCACAACAGTGGTTGAAGAATGAGAATTGCCTGAAAGGGGTTCAAGGGACCATCTGGGATGATGGAAATTTCCATATTTCTATCACGGGTGGTAGACTTAGTGATTACACTTGTTTATGTATTTGTCAAAACTCATTAAACAGCATGCTTAAAATCTATTCATTTTAAATTCTTTACAATTTATAATAGATAATCAAACAAGTAAATGGATAAACAAATGAAAAATAAATAAAACAACATTTACTGCTGAGTGACTGTCCTTTTCTGAAAGAGAACATTCTGGGCAAGTACACGTAAATTGCTAAGTTTAAAATTCCAGGCACATTCTAGTTATACCTTTGGCCAAGTTACTCAACTTTTCTTCACCTAAATTTTCTTATCATCTCTAAAATGAGACTATTGACTGATTAAAGTCCATCAAGCAATCAAGCACATCCACGAAAACCTAGAACATAGTCTAAGCAAAATGCATAATAATTATTATTAATTTTTAAAACGACTTTTTGTACAAAACCAGAAATAAACCTAGTCACAATGTGTAGGGTTTTGCCAAAGGGCATTTATAGCTTCAAATAATTTCATTATTAAACAAATAGAAAAAGTACTGAAATACACCTTTTGCTGCACAGTTTGGAAAAGAACAGCTAAATAAGGACAACCCAATACAGAGGGAAAATAAATAAAACAATTAATAAATATATAAAGTTAAAACAATGTCAATTAAATTCAAAAACCTCTTCTTTAAAAGAAAATAAAAATACACAAATTGATGACACATTAAAAAGAGACAAAACAAAAATAAGACATGGAGTTTAAGTAGGTTCTACAAAACTATATATGTGGTTTATGATGTATTTGTTAAAAATTTGATAAGCTTTTTGACATACGTGAATTTTTGGGAAAGTATAAATTATCATAGAAATGCAAAAGGTGAATAATGCAAAAACCAACAAAGATGTTGACAAATTTATAATAGATTTAACTTCCCACAAGAAAAGAGAGTTTTACCATTGAGTTACTTCAAATCCTCAAATAGCAAATAATTTCCATAAGAAAAAATTTGCTTTAGAAGATAAGGAATCTCAAAATTTTCCAATTAATTTGTGAAGCTTACATTACACTACACAGATAACAATAATTTCTGCCTTTTGTTATATGTGTGTGTATTCAAAATCTTAAATAAAGTGTTCATCAAATTATTTTAAAAAGGTATTAGTTGAATCTTCTAAAGAAAGAACCCTTATCCCAGGATTGCAATCTAATATTACAAAAGTAACATCTTGCGGGGCTGGCCTGGTGGCCGAGTGGTTAAGTTCACACGCTCCGCTGCAGGCGGCTCAGTGTTTCGTTGGTTCAAATCCTGGGCACGGACATGGCACTGCTCATCTAAACCACGCTGAGGCAGCGTCCCACATGCCACAACTAGAAGGACCCACAACAAAGAATATACAACTATGTACCGGGGGGCTTTGGGGAGAAAAAGGAAAACAATAAAATCTTTTTAAAAAAAAAAAAGTAACATCTTGCATAAGTCAAGATATTTTGGGAATTAGTGAGAAAAATTTGTTTGCAAAAGAAAAAAATAATAAATGGTGCAGCTATTTTAGAAAAAAATGGAAATATCTAATAAAATATGAAGTGTTTGTCATCATTAATAATCAAATATATGTAGATTGTACAATTGGGCTTTATTGCATTAGAAAAAGCACAGAGAAGGTACATTAAAATTTTTTTTATCTCCCTCCAATGGAAGAGTAACTTAATACACTATTTCAGGATATCCATTTTTCGGGGCCAGCCCTTGGCTGAGTGGTTAAGTTTGTGCGCTCCGCTGCAGTGGCCCAGGGTTTCGCCGGTTCAGATTCTGGGGGCGGACATGGCACCGCTTGTCAGGCTACGTTGAGGAGGCGTTCCACATGCCACAACTAGAAGAACCCACAACTAAAAATATACAACTATGTGCCTGGGGTATTTGAGGAGAAAAAAGCAAAGAAAAAAAAAGATATCCATTTGTCAAGGTGACTCAAGAAAGTTATAAACGATAATACCCTTTAAACTAGCGATTTCCTACCAGGATTATATAAAAATAACAATAACACATATCTACAAGAACTAATGTACAAGAATAGTAAATTTTGTATTTATTTACAATAGAAAAGGGAAACAAATAATGAACAATATTTAAGAGGCTGAATAAATCAATATTTAAAACCTGATTGCTGAATAGCCAATTAAAGTCACATATTTGAGAACTATTTGTAGATAGAAAAATGTTCACAATATATTATGGGAAATCAATATATGAAAATTTGGATTAAATTAGATTTTAAGCCATTTGGAAATAATGATCAATGTCTGGCTGGTTTTGATCTAAAAATGTTGGGTATTTATCCAAAGAACTTGAAAACGCAAAGTCATAAAGATACTTGCACCCCTATGTTCATTGCAGGCTTATACATGATAGCCAAGACTTGGAAGCAACCTAGGTGCCCATCAAGGGACAAATGGATAAAGAAGTTGTGGTACTTATACACAATGGAATATTACCCAGCCATGAGAAACGATGAAATCTGGCCATTTGTGACAACATGGATGGACCTCAAGGGTATTATGCTGAGTGAAATAAGTCAGAGGTAGAAAGTCAAATACCATATGATCTCACTCATAAGTAGAAGATAAAAACAACGACAAACAAACACATAGCAATGGAAATTGGATTGGTGGTTACCACAGGGGAAGGGAGGAGGGCAAAAGGGGTGATTAGGCTCACATGTGAGGAGATGAACTATAATTAGTTTTTGGATGGTGAATGTGATGTAATCTACACAGAATTCGAAATATATTATGATGTACATCCGAAAGCTATATAATGTTATAATCCAATGTTACTGCACTTAAAAAAATAAATAAATAAAATTTAAAAAATTTAAAAAATTAAAAAATAAAAATGATAATATTGTAAGATTCAGTTTAATAATAGTATGATTTATAGATTCATGCAGAAAGTCTAAAATGGTTAGAGATATTTAAAATAAATTTCTTAGAATATGTCTAGAATTCCAAGTTGGTCAAAAACACAGGTATTATTTCTATACCAGAAGAATAATTTAAAACATACACTCTGTTTCCAAAATGGACTCATTAATATTTTGATGCCTGCTGTCTCTCTTTGTTTCTCTCTCACACACACACGACACGCACACATGCACAAACAATATATGTAGAAAACACAGAATCTATTGAACAACTTTTATGTGCTCCAAGCTAGGATAGATCTTTTAGGAAATCAAAGAGGAACCTCAAACAGAAGTCACACATTCTAGTAATTTACTGGGGAAGATGAAGTATATACCTAAAACATTAGTTAATAATTTGAATTTTACATATTTTCACATTAAAATGAAACATACAGAGATTACCATGGAGGGGTTTTACTGAACTTCAGACTTGAGTTTGTCCTTGATAAATAGGATTTGGGTAAGTAGAGATTACAAACACTTTCTAACACAAGTAGTTGGTTAAATTCTTAAGAAACTAGGCAAGATAATGTGGACACCTAAACAAAACCCATTCTCTAGCTTGCATGCTTTGCCAATGAAGAGTCAACAGAATCATCTTTTGCTGTGAAAGATGGCATGGTAATTGTGGGCCCTTCAATAAGTAACATAAAATGCAATCATGAAGCAGCCTCCAGAACTACTCAGCCAGGAAATGCTGAGATGCATTCTGCACCAGAAAATAGCAGCTGTCTTAAAAACAGTTTCTTATTGATTAGAGAGTAGGGCAGACCATTTTTAAGGCTCACTCCCTGGAAACTTTACCACATTGTTTGTCATCATGAAAATGTGTATAGTTTTGTCCCAGAAAAAATACATGTAACAATGGTAGAAATGTTAAGATTAAGAATCCAGACACTAGCTTTCTTTCTAGTCCCATATTAACAATAAGCCTATTGTTTAACACCCATCAACCCTCCTTAGGTAAATTTCTGTCTATGGCTGAAAAACACCAGCTATATGCTGAAGATTGCAAAATCTACATATCCCTTCTCAATGACTTCCTGAATCACCAGGAACAGCATCTATTTGACATATCCCTAATGATCTCTAATAAGCCTATTTTATATACTCAAGATAGCTCAGAAACTATATTATAAACCCATACTCCATATACATGTTGCTCATCTCAGTAAACACGTACCATGTCATTGATCAAGATAAAAATCTAAACATTATCCTTCTCTCAACAATCAATCCATCAGGAGATCCTGTCAATTTTACCTCCAAAACATAGTATAAATTAATCTACTTCTCTCTTTACTATTAACTTTTATATCAAACCATTTCTTAAAAGATTTCAATTGTCTCCTACTGACTTCCCTCTTTATTGTGCCCAATATCCATTTCCCATATATCTTCCAGACTGATCTCTTAAAGATGCAAGTCAGACCAGATGGCCATTTTAAAGTATGCACTAGCCTCTCATTGCACGTAGGATGAAATCCAAACAACTAACTCTTGGCTTATGAAATCTTTCAAAAATCCTGACCTCTATCTCTAATCTCACCTGGAAAGACTGTCTCTTCCTCTCTACATTCCAACACTCTCCGTTGTATTGTGTTCCTTACATTTTTCAAGCTGTTTCCTACCTAGAAGAGATACTATCAGGGTTCACTCATATCTGGCTCTTCTCTGACTCTAGGCATGTGAAATTTCACTTCTAAACACCCCTTACAATAGAGCAAGGCTTTGATAAGATCTTGCCAATAAAATGCAAGCATGAGTGACGTATTACTTCCAGGCTAAGTCAGTGAAAAGCCGGTAAGTGGTTCTTTAGTCTCTCTTTCTTTGCCTTACCATCCATAAAGGTCTTGTGTTGCACACAGCACAGCCAAAACATGGTGGATTCTCAAGCAGGTGAAGCCTAAGGTTGAGATTCTATGAGGCTTGATAAAGAAAACTTACCAACTCGTTTGAATAAGCACCTGGAGAAGTAATCTTTTATATGTTGAATAATGGTAAAATTAGCCTTTCCTGACAAATAGATCACCGTGGGGGGTCTTTGAATGAGCTATTATCTTTGCCTAAAAAATTATTCCGTTATCATACCATACCTCACTTCTTGTCATTTAGATTTTAGTTTAAAGAACATCTCATCAGAAATACCTACAATGATAACACAATCAAAATTAGATCCTTCTACCTGGCATTCTGCATAATGTCACTCCTTTAAAAGTTTTTATATATCACTGTCTGATATTTTTCTGGTTTATTTATTTATTTATCTGCTTACTCTCTGTCTTCACTAGTTCCAATAAGATGGAGTCCAGTTTTATTTGCTGCTTCCTCTCTATAACTTTTATTGTAGCCATGACATAGCAGGTGATCAAAAATATTTCCTAGTATATTTGTCAAATTAGCGATTACTATTTTTCTTATTTTGTATTGAAGATTCTAAAATCATGATTCTATTTTTATGGTACCAAAGTAACACATAAATAAAGTCAAAAAGTCAGCAATTACCTACAGAGTCAGTTCAGCTAGTTTCAGAAAATCCTGTAGAATTACATCTAGGCTTATGGAAGAGTTGCAATAGCATTTTTCATGGGGATGACTTAAACCTTATTTTTCATAGAAGAAAAGTGCATTCTCCCAGAGGTGCTTACATAAGTAACATAGTATAATCATTTTGATATTTGAATAATAATATAAAAACAGCTTGTTACAAGCCCCAGCAAGTATCCCCATAAATAAAGCCATATTATGCATGTAGCTTATGTGCATGATTCCTGAAGGTACCTTAACGGGGTACTACAAAAAACATGAAATTGTTGAAAGCTTTCTATTCCTGAAGCAGCTAAGGCGAACATCAGAGATAAAGATCACTTGAGCTATGTTTGTCTGCCTTATGGTGTTAATTAAATGCCAATATTTTTTTCTCTTGAGAAGCTTAGAATTAGATTCATATTCTCCTCTGAGAAAGACAAGATCATAAAGTATGTTTGTCACATGGTATAAGGCCTCCCATCCTTACGTGAAATACCCAGGAGGTATTTTTCGTTTACATATTTCTCAACTATTATTTAAGGTTGTAATTTGTTTAAAGTACTGTATATATTTTATCGGAGTGGCACATCTTACAACTTCATAGAATTTAATATTGAAGCAGTTAGGGTCAGATATCTTTTAATGCCATTTGGTCCAATGTTAAATCTCAATCTATATCTTTCATTGGCAATAAAACTGTCTGTTTATTTACAGAGTGTGTACTATGTTCTAATAAAATGAGCTAGGTGCTGTGGATGGTAGAAAAAAAGTAAAGCATACAATCTTGAGACTGAAGAAACTTTAATACCATAAAATCAGATTTAGCTGTACAAAGTCATAGGGTTCCAGGATAAACAAGCATATATTCCAAGACTCAGGGACAGTGTCAGGGATGTCTTTAGCAATTATCAAGACTTGAAGGGATGAGAATGGAGATATATATACAGAATTATGAGTGATAAGCATCTGAAGGATATGAAAGAAAAGCCAGTTCCATAAATGGTGATTTTAGAAGTGTCCCAAATAAGTGAAATGTGTTATTGGTGTTCCAACAGAATTTAAGTCAGTTAGAAACTATTAAAACAGCACTGTTATCTGTACTTCTGCTACTGGCCAAGATGGAGAAACAGTGACTAGAATGCCCTCCCACCTGAATCGCAAACCTCTTAAAAAAAATTAGGGAAAATCAGCTTTTAAGGCACTGGACATCAGGAAATAGAGGACAGTGTTTCCTGAAAGACAATAAGGAAAACAAAGTGAGCCCTGAGACTGTCCCAGATTACTGTCTTGAGAGAGTTTCCAGGCTGCAGCACAGGGAGGCAGAATCTGGGCAAAGCCAGACAGACATCCTGTGACAGTCCAGGCAGATAAAAACGATACAGTTTGCAGGGCAGAGTACCTGAGAGTGAAAAAAATTCTACATTTGCGCATGTGAGTATTCAGCATGGTAGAGCTCAATGTATGCCTCAGTTAATTATCTGTGTCAAGGGAAAGAACCACTGAAAAGTATTACGGGACAAATAAAGGACACTAACACATAGCTGGGCACAATGCCTGCTCTTTCCAGTATGAGTGGAAAACTACAAAATTCATGTGACGTTAGAATAACTCGTGATGTTAGAGTAACCAGAATGGTCTTGCTTCAGTAGTGGAACGTAATTAGCCATGAATTAAACACAGGTCTGGTTCTACCTAACATCTTAAAAGTGAGGCTTGGAATAACTGAACAAGTTACAAGTGCAAATAAGTACAAGTAACTTAACTGTGTGCTAAAAGAAAGCTCAAAATTATAAGAATTCAAAAATACGCAACACCCAAAAAGGTAAAATTGATAGTGGCTGGCATCCAGTCAAAAATTACCAAAGACACGGAGAAACAGGAAATGATGACTCATAGTGAAAATACAAATCAATCAATCAAAATTGATCTGAACCAAAATTAGAAAAGATATTAAAACTAACATAATTGTATTACAAATGCTCAAAAGTTGAGTAGATATAGGTAAGACATTCTTTCTAAAAACATGCAAATCAAACTGCTAGAGATAAAAACCGTAATGGCTATGATGAAAAATATATTGGAAGAGATAAGTGACAGTTTAGCTATTGTAGATAAAAGGATAAGTGACATAGCAATTGATATTATCAAAAATGAAAAAGAGAAGCAAAGGAAAAAAATAAAGCAAAAGAATAAACATAAATAAATGAACAGAGCATCAATAAGCTGTGAAAGAACTTCAAGTGTACAGCTATATATGTAATTGGAGTCTGCAAAGGAGAGGACAGAGGGAGGAAAGAGAAAAATACTTGAATAAATACGGCTAAAATTTATCCAGATGTAACGAAAATTATAAAACTGCATATTGAAGAAACTCAACAAATCCAAGCACAAAATTACGTGAGAAAATACTACACCAAGGTACGTAATAATCAAATTTCTCAAAACCAGTAACAAAGACAAAACTGAAAAAGAATCTAGAGGATAAAAAGACTATTGCATACAGAGAAACAAAGCATGGGATGTTAGAAGGTATCTCAAATACAATGCCAGCCAAAAGAGAGTGGAGCAACATCTTTAAAGTACTGAAAGGACTAAAACAAAATAACTATTAATCCAGAATTCTATATCTGGTAGGAATTTTGTTGAAAAGTGAAAACAAATGAAGTTTCTTTCAAATAAAAACTGAAAGAATTTATCAATAGCAGACTTTCACTACCATAAATATTAACGCAAACCCTTAAAGGAGAAGAGAAATTATACCAGATAGAAAACTGAATCTATACAAAGAAATGTGAGACACCAAAAGTGGTAACTATATGGATTATCTAGAACAATTGTTTCTTATCATTTAATGTCTTGAAAGATAATCAAATGCTAAAAATTAATAAGGTACTGTAGGTTTTATAGATATGTATGATAACACAAAGAGTGAAGAGTAAGAGGTAGAAGTATACCATGGGAGGGTTTATATACTTTATGAGAAGTGGTACAATATCACTACAAGGTAGACTGTGATAGGTTAAAATGCACACTGTCAATCTTAAAGAAACAGTGAAATGTAAATGATATCACTAATACGCCAAGAAATGGGTTATAATGGAAAACAAAAAATAATTAATTCAAAAAAGGAAGGAAAATAAGAAAAAGGCAACAAATAATAGATGGGGATATAACCAATAACAAGATGAAAGATTTACACCTAACTATATGAGCAATCATATTAATTGTAAATAATTTACAGGCATTACCAATTGAAGACCCAACAATATGCTGACTACAAGAAAATGTCTTAAATATAAGATATTACTAGATTAAAATAAAATTAAATGATGGAAAAAATGTGACAAGCTAACATTAATCAAAGTGAAACTGAGTGCAGATATTAATATCAAACAAAAAAAGTTACCCGGGGTAAAGAAGTTCATTTCATTGTGACAGAGAGGTCTTACATCAAAAGGACACAATAATCATAAATGCTTAGGCATCTAGTAACAGATCTCTAAATATTAAAAACAAAGTTAAAAGAACATCAAGAAGAAATAGATACATCCACTATTACCCTTAGATATTTTAATATCCCTCTCTCAATAATTGATAGAACAAACAGAAAACCTGTAAAGATATAGAAATGTGAACAAGAAGATGAACCAAGTTGTCTTAACTGAAATTTATAGAACATGGTAAGCAACATCAGAATGCACACATTCTTTTTAATTTTTGAAGATAGACTAAATACTGGGCCAATAAAAATAAAAAAACAAATAACCTTTTAATAGATTTAAAAGGGTTAAAGTCATTCTCTGATCACAATGGAATTAAATTAGTAATTAATAGGAATATTTCTGGAAAGATCAGAAATATTTGGAAAGCAAGTAATATAATTCTGTGTAATTCATGGGTAAGAGGAAGGAATAAAGAAGAAAAATTGAGGGTATTTAGATCGAATGAAAAATGAAAACAGAATATATAAATATTTGTAATATACTGTCAAAGCAGAATGTAGGGGATGATACATGAGGATTAAAGAATCCAGCCATTAAGAATATACCACAATCCTAAAACTCCATGTCTTCAGTAACGTAGTGTCAAAATATACACAGCAAAAGTAAATTAAAATATACAAAAACCAAAGAAAAAAATGAAACAAATCCATGATTATAATGGCCTATTTTAACATATTTCTTTCAATAGGCATTAAAAAAAGTAAACAAACCAACAGAAAATAGTGAAGTTATGTAGAAGATTTGAACAACACAAATAACAAGCCTGACCTAATTGACATATATAGATACTGCACCAAACAAAGACAGAATGTGGCTTCACTTCAAAGGTGCGTGGAGTATTCACAAAAATTTACCATATATTGCTTTGTAAACGAAGACTCAACATGTTTTTTGAAGAATTGAACATATTCATCATTTGATATTTTACTATAATGGATTTAGGCTAGAAATCAATAGCAAAAAGACGGGTAGGTATTGATCTACTGCTTAGAAAGTAAGCAATAAACTTCTAAAATATCTGTGACTCAGGAAGAAAAGAAGAAAAACATTTTATATTATTTATATGTAAATGGAGAGTAAATATATAAACTATGTATATCTATATATTATAAGTTGTATGCATATTTATTTATAAATAGATGGATAGAATAAATATATTTTCTTCTTTTCTTACTTCTTACTTTGGTTTAATGTTAGAAAAAAATTCGGAAAACAAGCTGTTTCTCAAAGTTTATAAGTTCCTTTCCCATATCCTTCCTTCAGTGCAGTGATGTTATGAATTTGAAATACTATAACTTATTTGTCACAGTCTACCTTCTATCTTGGGTTCTTCCAACATCTTGGTTGATGTTTTCTTTTGATTTTCATACTATAATTTATAATTTGCAGCATTCAGTTCTATGAGTTTGGACAAATGCATTCACTCATGTATACGTCATCACAATATTATAGAGATCAACTCTTTTATCCCCAAAATGTCCTCATGCTGTCCCTTGTAGACAATTAATTCTCCTACCTCAAACCCTAGCAACCACCAATAATTTTCCTATAGTTTCACCTTTTACAAAATGCTTCATGAAGTTAAAAAAACTTATAATATGTAGCTTTTTTCGTTTGACTTCTTTCACTTAGCCAAATGCACCTAAGATTCATGCGTGAATCACTAGTGCATTTCTTTTTATAACCGAGTGGTATTCCGTTGCATGGACATACACAAAACGTTTATGCATTTACCTGTTGAAGGGCATTTGGGTTGTTTCCAGTTTTTGTTGATTGTAAGTACAGCTGTAGTAAACTTCAAAGTGCACACTTTTTCAATTCACATGGATAAATACCTAAGAGTGGGATTGCTGAGTTGCGTGATAAATGCATGTTTAACTTTATAAGAAACTCCTAAACTGATTTCTAATGTGGCTGTAAAGTTTTGTATTTCAACCAGGAGTATATGAGAGTTAGACTAGCTCTACATCCTCATTGCTACTTGATGTAGAAAATCACTTTTTTAAGACTTGTTTTTAGAGCAGTTATAGGTTTACAGCAAAATTGAGAGGAAGGTAGAGAGAATTCCAATATAACCCCTGCCCTCAAACATGTAGAGCCTCCCCCATTATCAACATCCTCCAGTAAGGTGGTACATTTGTTACAATTAATGAACCTATATTGATGTGTTGTAATCACTGAAAGACTACAGTGTACTTTAGAGTTCAACCTTGGTATTGTATATTCTATGGGTTTGGACTAATGCATAATGACATGTATCCACGATTATAGTATCATATAGAGTAGTTTCACTGTTCTGAAAATTCTGTGTGCTGCCCCTACTCATCGCTCCTCCACACCCCAAGCCCTGACAATCACTGTTTGTTTTACTGTCTCTGTACTTTTGCATTTTCCAGAATGTCGTATGGTTAGAATAATACAAGATGTAAAATTTTCAGGTTGTTTTCTTTCATTTAGTGATATTCACTGAAGTTTCCTCCACGTTTTTTTTATGGTCTGATAACTCATTTCTTTTAGCACTGAATAATATGCCATTGTCTGAATATACCACAGTTTATTTGTCCATTCACCTGCTGAATGACATCTTGGTTGCTTTCAAGTTTTGACAATTATAAAGTTACTATAAACATCTATATGCAGGTTTTTGTGTGAATGTAAGTTTTCAGCTCCTTTGGGTAAATACAAAGGAGCATGATTGCTGGATTGTATCATAAGAATATGTCTAGTTTTGTAAGAAATTGTGATACTGTCTTCCAAAGTGACCGTACCATTTTGCATTCCCGTCGCTAATATATGAGAGTTCCTGTTGCTCCACATCCTCAGCAGCATTTGGTGTTGTCAGTGTTCTAGATTTTGGCCGTCCTAATAAGTGTGGAGTGGTATCGCATTGTTGTTTTAATTTGCATTTCCCTGATTACAAATGATGTGGAGCATCTTTTCATATATATTTATTTGGCCATCTATACATGTTCTTTAGTGATGTGTCTGTTAAGGTATTTGGTTCATTTTTTGCTCTTGAGAATCTTTTTAAGCCATTTTAATAGGTTTTGGCTTGCTTTTCCTTAATCATAAATCATGTTGAGTATTGTGAAAAAAGGATGAAAAATATTCTTTGTTGCCATATGTATACCTTTTTTAGTTTTGATTCTCTTTAGATATTTGGCCCATTTTTGAGTTGTTTTTAGTTATTATTAAGTTTTGAGAGTTATTTTATATATCCTGGATACAAGTTCTTTACCAGATATGTGACTTGCAAATATTTTCTCCAAGTGTGTGGATTTTTAAAAAGTTTTCTTCGTAGTAGTAATAGATTAATAATAGATAAAATTTGGCTCTATAGGCGAGAGAGGATAAAGGCCCAGAAGTAACTAACTTCTTCCTCCTCCTGCCCTGTCGTCACTCTCCTCCACAAGGTCTGCATCACAATGAACACTTTCTTAAGGCTCTTATTTCTCTGTTCTGTGAACATCTTTGTGGGGTGTGAATTTTTAAAATAACTATCAAACCATATTGTACCTAACTTCTTTACACTTTTCAAAGCAAGTTAATTATTTCATTTGATCTTCTCAAATTAGCTGTTCAGGCAACACTATTTTTTCCAATTTGCAGATATATAAACTGAGGTGCAAGAAGTTTTAGTTTAGTGATATGTTCAAGATCAAACAAATAGTGATCAACAGATCCCTAATCAGAATACTAAATGCCTTATCCATTTATTAGTCATTCAAATATCCATTCATTAAAATATTTTAAGAACCTACTACGTATCAGGTGCTAAGAATTTAAAGACTAGAATAAGGTTTCTCTTTCAAAAGCTTATTTCTCACTCAATTTTGGCCATTCTGTTGCCAATTCTTCCTAATAGTTTTAAAAATACAGCTTAAATTCACATCAAAAATGGTTGACTAAACATTTTTGTTTGCTTTGTCTCCATTTTGAGATCTTACTAAAACAATGCATTCTTTCAGTTTTTAATTTTTTTTTTTTTTTTTTGAGGAAGATTAGCCCTGAGCTAACTGCAGCCAATCCTCCTCTTTTTGCTGAGGGAAGACTGGCCCTGAGCTAACATCCGTGCCCATATTCCTCTACTTTATGTGTGGGAAGACTACCACAGCATGTCTTGCCAGGCAGTGCCATGTCTGCACCCGGGATCTGAACCAGCGAACCCTGGGCCACCGAAGCAGAACGTGCGAACTTAACTGCTGCGCCACTGGGCCTGCCCTGAATACATTCTTTTAAAAGGCAAAAACCAAAAGTAATAATTTCCTTGATGACGGTAAGCCTGTGAAGTAAGGCCAACTAAAGGAATGAGGTAAAATGCAGTCTACAATTCAATAGGGACAGAAGCAAGAGCTAATCTGATAGGATGTTCTTGTTAAAGTCTCCATATTTAGAGTTAAGATGTCTGACAGAAGGCCAAAGTAAGATTTGGGGATCAAAAATATGGAAATTAATTACAAAATTTATAAATTAGAAGGATGACCTTTGTGCCCTGCTTCCTCATAATGCTGACTGGTTCTAAGACTGGATGGTAATTTATCAGTCCTGTCAATCTCCTCTCTGGAAGAGAAGAAAGAGATAAGAACCATACCCCAAAGACGGAGGTCCCTAACTCAATTTTCAAAACAACCTGCATTGGGAGAGTGAAGAAAACAAGGGCTAGAAAGATTTTTCCACAAAAATGTGTGATTTTTAACACACAGTAACACCTTCATCAGAAGCTACAGCCCATCAATATCCTAGAATGATGACAATGTGAATAAGTGACCTGAAAAGCAAAAAGCGTCGTCAGGTGTGGGATATGTCTTTTCGCTAAACGGTCTCCAAATCATGTTGATTACACAACTGCCCATTTTGTTGACATTTATGGTCATTTTGTAATTTTATAAAGATACAAAAATCTTGAAGGCTTTGAGTGACATAAGGACGAATAACAAAAATGTATTTGTCTTATTGTCAAATTACTGAAGTTTTATCAATGTTTTAATGTATATGATAACTGGATGATGATGAATTAGGTGATGGTGTTTTTACCAAATCTAGACTGCATTCTGTGTGCCAGAAACTGTGTTGATTCCTTTATGGAAACTATATCATTTCAAAAATATTGGAACCCTAAGAGAGAGATATTTTTATTCGAATTTTACAGATGAGTAAACTGAGACTAAGGTTATATTATTATAACTTGCATGTGAAAAATCCAACATTAAAAGCCAAATAAATTCCTGTTTATTAACAGTACTTACAGTCAATAGTCAGTATCTCATATGCTCACAGTATAATAAGTGCTCAGTTTGTATCTTACTCAACCAAGTCAACATTTTGTGACATGTCAAGACACATACTTAACCAACATCACTGTAAACATATACAGCACACTTAGAAAGCTGCTTGAAATACACATGTTGTGGGGCCGGCCGGGTGGCATATTGGGTAAGTTTGCATGCACAGCTTCAGCTGTCTGGAGTTCGCAGAATGAGATCCTGGGGGGGACCTATACACCGCTCATCAAGCCATGCTGTGCAGCATCCCACATACAAAATGGGGGAAGATTGGCACATGTGTTAGTTCAGTGCAATCTTCCTCAAGCAAAAAGGAGGAGGATTGGCAACAGATGTTAGCTCAGGGCCAATCTTCCTCATCAAAAAAAGAAAATAATAATAATAAAATACACATGTTGTCATTACTATCTTTACAGTCTTACAGTAGAATGATTAATTTCCAAAAATCACGGTGGGACAATCACGACAAACATATGAAAGCTTTAACAAGTGCATCTCGGTTGGGAAAAGAATACCAGAAATTGTGGGAAGACATTGAGGGAAATAGACAAAGCACATAATTATTAAAGGTGTGTGCATGGATAGTATCATTAACTGTTGTATGTGGTATAATGTTAGGGATAGCCATGAAGACTTCCGGACCTGTGGATGTCTTTCACTCAGAGTGCCAGGCCTGAAATCTCACTCTCAGAGTGCTATACATTTCCACTTCAAACCTGATCACTAGGAAAATGAAAACCTTCCTGAAAGGAGTGACGTGTGAACTCTCTAAAGAGAATAAGCTTAAGATATTTTCTATATGACAATTTTTGAAAATAAAATAACATGATGCTTCAAGAAATATGAACTAGTTGTGTAGGCATGGAGTAATGCACACAACACACTTCTAGACTTCATTTTTGCCTGTGGCCAAAAATAATTGTAGTGTTCTGAATTTTCCTGTAGGTAAAGAATAAATCTAATTCATTCCTGAAGTCTGGGATTTGAATTAATTGTTGACAGGTTTGTATAAACTGGGTAAACATGAAAGCAGTTAGAAAACATAGGCCCATTCTATATGAACATGAGCTAAATAAAGGGAGAGAAAAGGCTTTGGTTCAATGTTCTGCTTCGCATTTTTAACTTATCATATTCATTAAAAACAGTAGGAAGCTTATCAAATAGCTTGGGAAACAAATTTTAATTATGTGCAAAATAAGCTAGAATGTAAATTCCATGAGAGAAGAATTTTGATTGACTTGCTCACCTCTATATATTCCAGCACTTCTTGGGCTTAGAATAGTGTCAAGTTCATACAACCATGAGATGAGCTATGCACCAATATGGCCCTAGATATTGTGATTATGCTCCAATTTGCTGCCAATTGCTAGCCATCTGGTCTTTGTTGAGTCTGATGACTCACTGTAATATGAAAAAGCTCGAGCAATGTATATTAAAGATTTAGTTAAGGATCTGATAAATGATAAGTACGATCTTTTTAAATTTAAGATTGTTTTTTAAATTTAAAATTTCTCTTATCAATTGCATGTGTTTTAATCTCCAGCAGCTTTGAACATTTTCACATTACTGCTTAAGTTTGTTGAGAAGCATTCTCAGTACTATTGGTCTGCTTTTACACATATGACTGAATAAATATTTATTAAATCTCTATGTGCAAGGAACGATCTTTAGCCGATATGGTCTTGATAAACTCTTTCTCAGGCAAAATCAAGTATATAAATTCTAAATCAAACTAAGTTAAGAAATTTTAATATGGGAGAGTTGAGAACCCTCCCAAGCCCCTGAGAATTTTGTCATTGCTAGCCCAATTCAGTAAAATCATATGTACCGAAGAGCTTGTAAAAACCTATGCTATGACATACTATAACCGTTAAGGCCTATGAAGATTGATATTAATTGGAGTCACAGATCTCAAGAAGTCAGAGCAAATGAAATAATTCAGTTCAAATTTCAGTAGTTACAAATCTCAAAAAGTCTGGTGCTGAGCTGTGAGGCAAAAATTTTCCATATTCTTGGCTGCATTTGACATCATGTAGCTCCAGTCTTTCAGCCTTCCCCTCACAACCCTATAAGAAAATAAGGTTTATATTACGCCCTGGTGAAGTTCCATTTCAAATCTAGGAATCAGACAGGATGGAGTTGCTACATGACTCTCTTCTCCTTAAAAATGCATTATCCCCTAATGGGTATATCCTCACCTTCCCACCCTTCCCTAGGAGAGAAGAGTCCATGGCATTTTAGAAATATGTGCTGCAAATTGGCAGGCACAAGCACCCTAAAAGACTATAAAATAAACATGAATCCCCTTTGAAAACAACTTTCTATTTTCATCACATCCCCTGTAAGCTAACACCCCGCACTGTTTACGGTCTTCCCCTACAATATATTTTGAAACGATTACCTTCTTCTGAGTCATTTGTGTCATAATGCTCTCCATAGGTACCCATAAAATGAAAATGTAAGCCGTTTTTATTGGCCACACTACATCTTAATTGAAAATATTAAAGGGGATTGCTCTCCTACTGATTTTTTCCCTCCATTTAATTGGCTAATCATATGATATTTTTAATGGAATAATCGTGAAAGAAAATATGAATCTAATTTAAATTCAAACTGGATTTGGGATATTTAAGAGATTATCCCAGAGAAGCAGAGGGTGCACGAGGCAATAAACATCTGTTCACTCCTGACCACTAGCCTTGGTGTTTATGAGCTTGGGGGATATTTATTTTCAGGAGACATGATTCTCTACATTTGAGCTTCAGCTGTTTCACTGCTGCGTTTTTAGTGAAAAATTTTAAATTTATCAGCAGATTTTTGTCAATTTTTTTAACCACTCTCTTTGTACTTTTATCAAAATGTAATTCTGACAAATGCAAAATTTTCCCATGGAATCACTACACCCTGCTGAGAGGAAGAATTCAGCTGTTTATTTATTATTGACTACAATATAGTGTAAATAGGTGACATGTAACCATGTAACAGCAATGAGCGTGTCCTTCTGTACAACCATCATAGCCATAGTGATGGAAAAGTAACTATTTCATTCATGCATTTATTCAAGTGTTTTTGAGTATCTACCATTGCTATAAGACAGAAGAAATTAATCTAAGATAAATAAAGACAAGTCCCCCAAATCTCAGTGTTTGTAGTCTAGTGAGAGAAATAGAGCCTACTCTACTGAAACCTAAAAGAATGGTTTTAAGCATTCAGGATACCAATATAAGCAACGACACAAATGATTCTATAATAATGCTCAGTAAATGGTACAGGTGATACTTGATATGCAAATCCAGAGAAGAATCAGATAATAGTGGACCCAGGTGCCTAAGAAACTGTTCACTTTAGAATATTGGCTTTGACTTTCAGGGGTGTACAATCTTCTGGGATTTTGATAAGAAGAACTCAAACAGTTGCTACAGGGTGTACAGATACCCATGGCTGGCTAGTGAATAGTAGGAGACAAAGCTTATAAATATGTCAACTGAAGTTTCTCTGGCCCTATCACCCTGTGAGTACAAAAGAGCTCTCATTAACAACAATAATGCCTATTTAATGGTTTTCTGTCATCTACCTAATTCAAATTGAAGTCCCCTGCAAATTCTTCTAGAGTACATCTAAGAATCTGGAGGTGGGATCTCGTCTATTTTTGTAATCACCACTCTGTCACGCATTATAGAACCTCCTTTGATCAAAGTTGTTGCTTCTCTGAGTCTTGCTATTCTCTTGCCAGGTTGCAGAGTTCATTTTTGGCACTCCCACTACAACACTGGTCACTGTAGTTCTTAGCTACACTTCTGCTAGACACCAGCTTCTCCTGGAGTGTTTCAGTGTATACTGCTGGTAAGACTCCAAATTCAGGGAAGCCTAAGGTGTCCACCCTCCACCTGTTTCCCAGGTAAAGTGGGGTACACCCTTTCCACTTTGAATTATAGTCACTTAGAAGAATCTCAAGAGTATGTTTATGTTCCAAAAGTCTTCGGTAAAATTACTCTCTCTGTTTCTTAAGGCTCTTTTCATAAGGCTCCTGAGGCCTCAGACTTTAAGCCTTTGGATTCTGGGCCATCAGTTAATTTGAAGCCAAAGCTTTGTTACTGGGTTATCTAATCAGGTTGGAATTCTTCCCTTTAGGTGAGTTCCAACTGGGTGCAATTTTCCTTACTTCTGTGGAAATATGTTTCTGCGGAATCTTCCAACAGGTCACCAATCCTATGTAGTCAAGCCTTAGGCCTTCACAGTGATTAACACCTGGGCTTGAGATAATGTGCAAAATGTAGTATCTCACAGGGGACACAAGATGTTAACAGATACCAGCCATTATCTTTCTGCTGGACTTAGATTTTGCTAACTGAAATATTCTCACAAAGTGTCTTTAATATATGAATTAAGTTACAATATAAGGAATCCTATTGGGGTCCCTTTGGGCACGTCCAAGTGAATTGGGAGATTACAAAACTGCTTCACAGACTGGACTAAAGATGAGCATTTGGTTGGAGGATAGTTACAAAGAAATACATGGGATTTTAAATGGCTGTAGAGAGGTGCAAGGAGTAATAGGAATGGCAATTTTTGAAATTGTTCATTACTATATTAAATAACATATACTCCATCTTTGAGTTAGACCTTTTACTGCAAAAAAAGAAACACATTGGATAGGGATTTAAGCAACCAAACTGTTATTGATTGTCAGTGGTATAAGTGGTGATGATCCTAATTCACTATAGTCTGGAGCAAAGTTTCTTCCCAAGGTGAATGCCTCATCAAATGACCATTCGTTTTAATTTGGGGCCAAGATTTCAGTGATATCCTTGCTCAGAAAACAGAAAGAAGCTTTAGAAATAAATAATATATTGGGTGAGGGATCAAAGTTAGGTTAAGTGAATCATGAGGCAGAAATGAGTAAGCAGATTTGGTCTATGACCTCATAATATTGTTCCTGTTCTTCTATATCTAAGGTCTGTGATTTAGTGTCCTCTGTGCAACCAAGACCTTGAGAAGGGTAGATAGTATAAACCTTCTAAAATGGGTTTATACATATATGCACATTTAATATTAGCTCTTTGAATTTTATCACCACTTATCTCAGATGACAGTTTAGATAATGGGGCTGGAAATTGGCTGGCATGGTTTTGTTCAAAGTGTGACTAACATTTTATGTTTTTCTAAGTATGTGTTTTCCTTGTCTGGGCCTCAGGTTCTTCGTGTATAAAATTAAGATTATTGAGGCTCCTGATCTCAGAGGTCTCCTATTCTAGCATTCCATGGTGCTCTCATGCTCTTTGTCTATTCCTATGTGTTGGCTAAGAATCAGTTGTATCTGCTAGGATTGTTTTCTGCTCCATAAGAACTATGTAAAAGATTAGGGCAGGAACTTTCTGGAACAATCAGATGTCCTTGATGCTATTTTCCTTTTTGTTGCATATCTGTATTCTTTGTGACCTGCGATTACTTATGGAAGTGTTTGGGTTGACTTTGTAATTGAACCACCTGTTAAAGTGCTTCCTGATTCCTTTTAGCTTTGCTTTCTATTTGCTCATGGTGTTGCAAGACTCAGGCCTTCCTTGACTTCCTGGTATACATATTGGTCTTTTAGATATTTATATACTACATTTCTGATATTTGATACATACTGTAGACTAGGCAATCTTGGTGCCCAGGTCTCAAAGATGATTTACATTTTTCTGCTTTGTCTCTGGCTTGTTTAAAGATTTTCTGGATTTAAGATCCATATTTTCAAAAACTCAAGGCATCAAATCATAACCACAGAGGAATGGGAATTTCATTTATTTCTTCTTATGAGTTTTAAGATTTTATTTTTACAATATTAGGAAGATAATATAAAATGTTATTTATAAAGCTTCCTGATGACTCTTGAACATCAAAAACTTGAGATCCCCAGACTATTATTTCTTGTCAGCCCATGTAATTAAAGCAGTTCACCATTTTCACTATGATATAAATACACACATTGAGGAAAATGAATATCTTTCCTTTGTTGAAATTAGAGCCCACTAAACTTAGAAACAGAATACATACACAGCCTTCTATACCACAGACAGGGTAAGAATTCAGAGAGATAAGTTGTGATACCAACAGGTAGCCATAATGCCAGTGCAGAAACTGGAGAGATGCCCTTCCAAATAGCTTTGTGTTCCTCTAATTCATAACTCCACATATGACTGGGAATGCTGTAGGTCATCATAAAAACATGCAATTACTTAGTTTATTCTTATTGGTTTTATTTAGAAAAATCTCTGCTCTTGCCTTATTAAACACTAGTGCAGAGGAAGTGTTGCTCAAATACAGCATGGAGTTGGGATGGAGTATGGCAAGTTCTGTGTATTTTAGTTACACATTCTTTTTCTGGTTTCCCAATACATATATGTATTTTTGGGGGCTCTTCTTCTTGCAGTGAGAGTCCAAGGTGTGTAAACACATGAGATAACCAAAGAAACAGTAAACAAGAGGCAGAGAAGAAAGTCAAGATAATAACCCAGGGGGCTGTTTGTTTTGGAGGGTTATATTAATGAGCGGTAGTCAAAGGATAAGAGTAGTGTGAGGGTTATAGACAGAGGACAAGAAGACTTTAATGAGAGTACAGACTGGGCAGAAGAAAAATTAAAGAAGGAGGAGAGACAGTCAATAGTGTCAAATGTTACAAATGGCACATAGAGTAAAGACAGGAGACGGACAGTAAATCTAGGAGCTTGGAGGAAATCGTTCCTGTACAAAACGTACAAAGTTGTGGGGAGACATGGTGTATTTCCTTGACTTATTCCCTCCCATCCCCACCCCTCTGCGCCACACCCAGAATGCTACAGGGAAATATCTTGCATATAGGGAGAGTTTATAACCACCTGTTGAAAGGAAAAATTGATAGTCAATGATATATCAAGTTAATACATTATTTCTCTCTTTGGGGTACAATGAAGACGTGGTACAAATGAATGATAAATTAATTCTCAGAATTTAGCTCTGAGATGCTTATCCATAAATATTAAAATCTGGTGCACATCATATGTCTTTCTCAGCCAATATCTTTGCATAACCTCCTTTTTATGGTAGAGACTGCCTCTAAGTCTCACTTAAACTTTTACATACAAATGACTCATCTTCTTAGAAAGCTCATTACTCTATTGAAACTTTATAGGACACGAAGTGACATGGAAAATTTAGAGTCCCCCGCTGTCATTATGATCACATTAATTAAGCAATAAGACCCAGCAGTACAAGAACTACATTGCATTAATTCATATCTTGGGATAAATGTTCAAAGTGGTACTTGGGAATGAAGCCACAGGACGCCCATTAACGTCATGAAGCTATGTGGATTAATGCTGGACACCTGCTCTTCAACTCTGCCATTGCTGGTAACTATGAGTCCTGACTTATCTTAATCCTTGCGGAAATATAGCTGTGCCTCATTTCTCCTCTTAATACTTCTATTCAAGACCATTTTATTTTCCAATATTTTTCCTCATATTAAATGAGGATTCAAAAATTTTAGGTAAATTCAGATGCATAATTAGAAACTCACAGATGTTTGGTAGGACACCTTACTAATTTTATGGGAAGACAATTTAATAATGTCATGTTCACTTGAGGACAGAAGCAAAATAGCACTGGAGTAGAATCCCATTGAGGATATATTTAGAAGACTGTAGTTTCAAATAGGAATCTAGACCACTAAGACTGGAAGGTGTAGCAGGTGTCCTATGTATGGACAAGCAAGGTTCGGAATCTTGGAATTTATGAATACAGTAGAGTTTCAGACTTCTCAAATCCCATGAAAGAATCTCATCTTTGGGCAAGTCTATTTTTTCTCTGCATGTTTTCTTTTCCCTCTTTAATGTTGGTAACTTTGGATCCATTCTTACTAGTCGTACTTAGGAGAAGTTTTACTCTAATTCAGGGGTTCTCAAATTGTGATCCCTGCCCAACTTCATCAGTATCACCTGGAAATTTGTTAGAAATGCAAATTATCAAGACTCACCACAGATATACTGAATCAAAAACTCGGAAGTGGGTCCCAGAAATATGTGCTTTAACCGGTTCTCTGGGTGATTTTCAGAAGTGCTAAAGTTTGAAAAACAAAGCTATAATTGAAGCAGTAATAGAAATGCTGTCATTATTTCTGTATAGTCTCAGCCTTTTTCTGTCTATCAGAGATAGGATCTTGGTTATGGGTCTTCTAGAAAACTTTTTTAGGTGTTTCTGCTAAATTTTAATATTGCTTTAAGTTGAATAGGATTCAATAAGTCAGTTTAGATCTCTCTACAAAATGTGCCCATCAGGATCTGCCTAGTTCTTTTCCCTTAAAAGTCTACAGTTATATAGACATAATGAACATAACTCGAGCTCCACCAAAAGCTTGGTTTTAAGATGCAATTATTTCAATTGGCTCAGCATCATGTCAACAGTAGTTCTGGTATGTCTGTGACTTTTTACTTTTTTCTAACAGAAGATGCCTGTATTGATCCTGAGATGCAATCAGTAACTTCTTTCTCTTTTGTGATTACTGGATCCCTGCTTGGTCATCTCAACCTCTGTCCCTGTCTTGATCCATCACTTCTTTGGAATCAGAAATGTACCTTCCTCTAATAAGTTTCTCTGACCCGCCATAGAACTGAGCTTCAAATACATACTTTCTTATTGGATTTCTGCATATGATTCTTTTCCTGAAACGTGTTCCTGCTCCATCAGCCTGGCCAGCTGTTCCCCCTTCTCCTTTTTGGATCTACCTGACAGTAGCTGCTTGTCTGGACACATTGTGTGAAGCTCTTCTTTCTAGATTCAGTGCCCTCCTTCATGCCTGTCTCCTATGGTAAAGCCTGTCTCCACAACTAGACTTTCCCAATGGTTATGTATGGATCTAGCCTTCCTCAGCTGGCACTGCTCTATTCTGGTTAGTTCTGTTGTTACTAACCCTCCCCTATGAAAATGCTATGCAGACTTCCATCTAAGACTCTGTCCATTGACTAGTTAAGATAAACAGATTTTTTACTGCAGAAATAGCAAAAAGAATCTCCACTGCCAAAGGCTAGAGTCAGGTCAAGACCACTACATTCGTCATACATAGGTTAAGAGGTGAATTCAGGAATTACACAGTCTTGTTTCAAAACCTAGCTCACGTTCTTGGTGGCTATGTGATTTCAGCAAGTTGCTGAAACCTCCTAAACATCATTGTTTTGTTTTTTGTTTTTTCTACGAACCAGGAATAATACTACTACTTTTGACATAGGACTATTGAGAAGAGTAAAAGAGCCAAGGATCACCTGACATGTATGAGTCCTCAGTAAATTTGCATCATTGTTGTTATCCTATTCAGTTCCTGAGGATAGCCAGGAGTATTGCATCATGGTCCCTGTTCTCAAGACGCTGACAATGAAGTAGGGGAAATTAAATACATGTTTAGATAGTGATAAATATTAATGGAGGTGCATAAACAACATTTTGTATTAGATTTAGGGAACAATACTTTTGACTAGGGGAATTAGGAAAAGAATCTTGGAGGTGTTAGGATTTTCTCTGAATCTTGCCAGTTGGAAGTGATTATCTTTTCAGCAAATCTAATAATGATGGTTGACATGAGGGGTGGGTATTACAATGAATTCCAGATGCAGAAGTAAGTATTGTTAAGATACTATGTAATTTAGTTCCCATGACAAACGAATGAGATAGATTATATTATCTTCATCGTAAAGATGAGGAAACTGAAAGTTTGAAAGTCAGTGGGAGTCATAAGAGGCTGGGGAGATATGGCTGAGAACAGGCATCCTGGAGTCCAAACCGTGTTTTCAATCACAATTTCTCTTCCAGCAGCCTGGAAGGAACAAACGGTTCACCCCACCTCTCTCTGAAAGTCTTCACTAACAGGATCCTCACAAGGGGATTTGTTCTATCACTGAGAGTTCTGGTTTGTAAAAAATATTCTTTTTAGAAATAATGTTTCTCCAGTTTCTTTAGGTTCTTTCTCTGATTTTTCCAATATTATGTTAGGAAAAAACCCTGAGAGTTCAGGTGTGAATCCTTGTGACTAGACTGGTAGAGCTTATTGTATGAGTCACATAGAGCGGGACATTTTGACAGTTTTGAAAGTGAAATCGATTGATTTGCATAAAGTGGATAGCATATACTTTTGATCAAACACAGATATTGGGTGTGGTATTATGAGATGGAATATATGCAGCCAATATACTTATTTTCAAAGACAATAATCATATTATAACACAGCCTATATAAAACAAGTGAGAGGGAAGAAGAGTGTAACTTTTGGATTTACCTGAAGAAATCTGCTCAGATGCTTTATATATTAGACTATTAGATAAATTGTATGTATGAAGAAATGTGTTCAGATCAAGCGGGCAAAGAGCTAGAATGTGGTTAGACTGTGTTTTAATCCAAGATATAAATTGCTTCGGATTGAATTTTAAAATAGCATTAATATGCGCTATGCCATTCTCATCATTCAGTTTAAATGTTTTATCCATGCTGAGGGTGTTTTCCTGCCTTCTTGCCTCTTCAAGGTACCCCTCAAGGTTCACTTCATGCCCCAATCTCTCCTTTGTTAACTATTCTAGACTCTATCTGATTCTCATCTTTATGATACTTATTGTCTCTCCACAAAATCTAGCAGCGGATTAGAGTCTAATTTTTCTCCAATGTTTGTATGTGTTTGCTTTTCTTCCCCAGATGATTATAAAATAATCTCAAGCAAAAGTTCTGTCTTTTGCTTTTTCACTGTCTTTCAGTAAATATTTGATTGAATGATGGAATTGATGGAATGAAATCATGTGTGTGTGTGTGTGTATGTTTGTGTTTAACTTCTCAGTACATAAAGTAAAAAATACAGGGCAAAGTGAAAATCCACTATAACCTATTACAATAGAGAGAGAGTAGGTATAGTTAGCATGCATTATGTAAAAATGTAGAAGTTGCTAGGTTTCATTTTTTAAATGATTTTATCTTAAGATAGTTAAAAATCCCACTTGTAAGGTTGTATATTAAAATTTCTTTATTTTTTAAACTTTTTTTCTCATAGGAATGACATTAGCATTTATTTCAGGCAGTGTACAAATGAGAATAACTTTAGAATTATGATCGTTCTTTATGATTGTGATTGGGCATGAGTCTAGTTCCCAACTGGAGGGAATGGTGGGACCATAAGATTCCACCTATTTGGTAATAGCATTTTTCCTCATGCAGCAAAATACTGTGTGATGGTTAATTTTATTTCAACTTGACCTGGCCACGGGTATCTCTAAAGGATGGTGGTGAAAGGAAATCCTCCCAGTTGGCGGAACTTTGGGCAGTGTACCTGGTTGTTTACTTTACCTGAAAGGAAAAATGACAAGACATGTAACTGTATACTAATTCATGGGCTGTGGCCAATGCTTTGGCTGATGGTCAGGGACTTAGAAGGAATATGATTGGAAAATTGGTGGCAAGGAAATTTGGGAAAGAAGTATATGGAGAGACATCTCTGAATGGACAAAGAATATGAAGATATTTGTATCCCTTGTGAAGGCTCACCAAAGGGTGACATCAGCAGACAAGGATTTTAATAATCAAGTAGATAGGATGACCCATTCCATGGGTACAAGTCAGCTTCTTTCCCCAGCCACTGCTGTCATTGCCCAATGAGTTCGTGAACGAAGATGGCAGGGATGGAGTTATGTATGGACTCAGCAGCATGGACTTTCACTCACCAAGGACAACTTGGCTACAACTACTTCTGAGTGCCCAATTTGCCAGCAGCAGAAACCAACACTGAGTCCCCAATATGGCGTCATTACCCAGAGTGGTCAGCTAGCTAGCTGGCGGCAAATTGGTTACAGTGGACTGCTTTCATTATGGAAGAGGGAGCAGTTTGTTCTTACTGTGAGAAGGTTTCTGGATAAAACTAACATTTGGATCAGTAGACTGAATAAAGCAGATTGCTCTCCCCAATGTGGTGGGCCTCATTTAATCTGTTGAAGTTCTGAATAGGATAAAAGGCTGAGTAAGAAAGAATTCTCTCTCTCTCTCTCTCGGTCTGCATAATTGTCTTCTAGCTGAGATCTTAGTCTGTTCTTCCCTTTGGATTCAGACTAGAACTACATCATTGGCACTCCTGGGTCTGTACCTTGTTGACTGTAGATCTGGGAACTTCTCAGCCTCCATAGTTGTGTGAGCCAATTTCTTAAAATAAACCTCTTTCTCTCAATAGATAGATAGATAGATAGATAGATAGATAGATACAGATATAGTTATAGATATCACTATATATCTAAATATAGATAGATATATCTATATATCACCTGTTGGGTCTGTTTCTTGGGGAACCCAGACTAATACCTAATGTGAACTGATTCATACTAAATCTGAGTAATTCCAACATAACTTCCCCGGGGACAGATGTTAAATGCCCCAGGGATTGGTACTCACCAGCAGGTATGTCTGTGGATCAAGAGAGGATACCTGAGGTGCTGGCCTGGTGGTGTAGCAGTTAAGTTCACACGCTCTGCTTCACTGGCTGAGGGTTCGCCGGTTCAGATCCTGGGCGCAGACCTAGCACTGCTTATCAAGCCATGCTGTGGCAGGCAGCCCACATACAAAATAGAGGAATTCTTGATGGGCACAGATGTTAGCTCAGGGCCAATCTTCCTCAGCAAAAAGAGGAGGATTGGCAGCAGATATTAGTTCAGGCACAATCTTCCTCAAAAAAAAAGAAGAGAGGATGCCTCAATGAGCTCTTCTGCCTCCCTAGTAGTACTTCTGTCAGAAAAAGTTGTTTTCTACTACAAAATCCTGAATGAATTTGCTTTATTTCCTTCTTTGTGTTTTAACTCTTCATTGGTCTGTAATTTCTGTTATTTCCTTAGCTGCTAATATGATATTTTTCTCAATAATATTTATTATATTACATTTTAAAATTATGATAGAATATTATAGTTATGTTGCTTAAAGTAGTTTGATAGTATGGAAAGTTTGCATGTGAGCATGTGTGTTTGTTAGACCTTATACATGAGAGCAGGTCTAATTGACGCCAGGCAACCAAAAACACAATATACATACATTTATTAACATATAATTGCATACATCCACGCATTTAGATTAAAAATATTGTCAAGGGCTGGCTCTGTGGCCAAGTGGTTAAGTTCACACACTCCGCTGCGGCGGCCCAGGGTTCGGATCCTGGGCGCGGATGTGGCACCACTCATCAGGCCACGTTGAGGCCGCGTCCCACATCCCACAACTAGAAGGACCTGCATCTAAGATATACAACTGTGTACAGGGCAGCTTTGGGGAAATAAAGCAGAAAAAAAAAAATCTAAAAAAAAAAAAATCTAAAAATATTGTCAAATTTCTCTTTATAGTTAAAAAAATAAATTATTGTACTTCAGAATTAAGTTTTAAAGGAAGTCATAAATGCTTTTAAATATCTCTTTGTTTATATATTAGATTAGGTAGATCAAGAAAAATAAATGTCTTTTCCAGGATTGCACTGTTACATCTTGGATTGAACTAAGAACTTTTGAACTCTACTCCATTATCTTTCTAAAGTACCATGATGTCTCAAGCAAGAAATAATAGAACACCTAATATGTATTAGATGTTATTCTATGAAAATGGAGAAGTGTAGCTATTGATTTTAAGAGTTTTACAATCTAGTTGGGTGCATAATTGGTATTTTCTCATCCTCATTACATGCCCACTGACATACATGTATTTCATTATTTAATCCTTCTATTGACCTACAAGGCAGATCCCATATATACATTAACACACTGATGTTCGGTCAGGGAAACCATAGATTCAAGACAAAGGATTTAAGACTGAACCCAGGTCCTTTTCTTCTCACTAAATCAAGGTCTCTCAACTCTGACCAAGAGTCAGTTCCAAATGAGGCAGCTATCTTCAGTATTCAGAGAAAATGGTCACTAATTTTTTGTTTTCGAGCTGGGCTTTTTGAAATTGGTGAAGAATGAACCAATGCAAGGATTCTGTATACAAAGAAAACAGCCCTGTTGTTTGTCTCTCCAAGTCAAAGCCACACTAATTTCCAAAGCTAGAACATGTCACAAGCACCATGTAGAAGTATGTTGCTGTTTAGCATCTTGACCTCCAAAGGCCAAGTAACTAGGGATCATATAACTCATAGTCCCCTGATAGAGTATGGTCACTTTGCCATTGATTTGGAGCAAACCATATTGCCTAGCCTTGGGCAATGCTGATTGACCTATTACAAAGTTGACACTTGATTGCAAACATACTGCTCCCCATATATGAATGCATACGATACTTTTCATTTAGGCAAATGTAATGAAACCAAACCTGACAGGAATTTTCTCAAGCCAAAAATTGTCTTGGGGTTAGAGAGAATCAATTTATAATTTGAAGAGCAATTATTTAGGCCTCTAGACTTCCAAAAGAATAAAGTGGAACAAACACTCATAGCAAGAAAAATCAAGCATTTCACCTCTCTTCACATCTAAGCTTGAACCTCAGCTCTGGGGCATAACTCAAGATTTGATATTAAAGTGTTTCATTTGCAGCCAATTAGGCCTAGGATTAGATTCTGCAACCTCCTTGCATACGAGGACAACAGCGAGATTTCCAGCAACCTTATTTCCACTCCCTTACCCGCTCACACATCCCTTCAGAACCATTGCAGCCTTCATCAAAACAATTTCATTTGTACTTATGAAAGCGTTACAGGCGGTAAGCGGAAGGTACGGAGCAAGCTTAACCACGGTAGCTTTTTTCCCATCTGAATATCAGGAATCTTGTATCTCACTGTGGTGTAAGGTCTCTGATTACATCAACCTCTCCAAATTATGCTGAAATGAAGGCCATTCAATTTGCTACAATCAGTAACTTTCGAAAGAGCCCACATAATTGATTTCACAGTAATATAGGCAGAGGTGACGAGAGCCTCTGCTTCATTTAGACAATGTTTTCTTCCATTCCAAAGTGCAGTATTCAATAGAAATCAAATTTTTTTCCCAACAGTTGGCAGCTAAGCTTTGGCACATACGAAGGATTTTTTTTTCCTTTTCTTTATGGTGCAGAAACATGAAAATTGAAATTAATGCCCAGGGTGCTCTAATAGAATTCGACAGGCTTTAGGTGAAGTAACATCTTTTTGGAGCGTTCCCTGATGAGGATTTCAGCCAGCAGGCAAGGAGCCATTCTGAATGCCATTCAGACCTCCAGTGGCATTTGTTACTGGGGTAGTTTCTCAGCACCCCGCCGATGGGGAACATTGATGTAAATGTGGCTATTATTTCAAACATTGCTTGCCATTGTTTGCCTATTTAGAGCGTGATCTGATTTTCACTCCATTTTTGACCTATAACTGCCGATGATCTCCACTATTCCCAGAGGCCCACAAGACTTGGGATCAGCTGAGCTTCCTCTGCTGGCCTTCAGATGGATAAGAATGCACACTGAGGGCTTACTTTACTGCCCAGATTGGGGACTACCTGAAAGTTGTGGGAGAAAGAGTAGCTTCTGACCCAAAGAAGTGTATAGTCAAATCCTCCCTAAGTCTTCATTTAAGAGTTAGGCATAGAATGAGTTGTTAAATTCATGATTTTATTGGGCAGATATTTGATTGGAGGCTGGGAGAAAGGATGCCTTAACCTCAAGAACCTGGCAGCTGTGGATTCTATTCTCAACAGTAACTTTGGTACCTACCTGGCTTGGGGGAAGTCACTTCTCTGAATCCAGTTTACTCATCTGTAACATTAATGTGATACTTATTTTATAAAATTATTGTGAAAATTATGTCCTCAATAGTGGATATTCATCATGACTATACAGTACATACTGAGTACCAACTGGGTGATCTTGGGTAACTTACATAATTCTCTGAACCTCAATTTCCTCAACTGTAAAATTGAAATAATAATGCCCCTTACAGTTTTTAAAAGGATCAAATTAAGAAATGTCTGCCAAATTTTTACCACAGTATCTGGCAGTAATCATGAAAGAGTTCATAGTTATTACTATTACAGAATAGCATTTCATTGCTCCAAATCTTCTTGCTGGATGACTCTCAGTGAATGTGAGTAAGCATGGGTGACGTTATATGATTAAATTCCACAGTTCCAAATCATATCATGCCTTACATTTTTAATGTAAACATAAGAGAAAAGGAAGCATGTTCATTTAACTTATTACAGAGTATTAATGTATAATTTTCAATGGTTATTTCCATTAGACAATCAGGTAATGAACGAACAATTCTGATAATTAGGACGTTTGCAGAAGTCATGGATGGCTCTGATCCATTGGGCCAGGGAGGCTGACAGCACCAGAATAAGCCTGATGGTAAAACCACACTCAGATGTGGAGGTCAAGCAGTGCTGTGATCTCTCCGTGGCGTCTTCCATGGGAGAGAAACATGGGTGACAGTGCAGATGCCATGCCTCTTCCATTCCTGATTTGACTTCGTTTTCTCTGGGTATCATTAGGCTTTACCACACAGAGCATCTGAAAGTAAACCATGGTTTCTTATTTTATTTGTTCTTTCTTTAACTCTAGTTCCTCTTCTCTAGTGTCCCTTAATGTCTACCACACTGAAAAGATATTAGTCTCTATAAGTGACAAAGAAAATATTCAGTATTAAAAACCTTTACGTGGTTATGCGGTATCAATAAAATCAGAGCTATATGCTTAATGAGAGAGATTTACAGAGTATATTAGACAAATAGTCTAGGAAACAAATGTGGAAAGAGTCATTTTTAAAAGGACAAAATTTAATATGGCCTATTTAAAAAATAAGCAGTTTGTGCTATTATTTATTTAATGTCAGTCTGCTAGCATGAAACAAAAGAGGAATGCCCAGAGTATCAATTTTTCCTGCAGTAAATAACCATGGCATATATATTTAATGAGTTATTTACAAACAATAACGTAGTAGTTCTAAATAAAAATCAGCCATGTCATATCATTAGAAAATAATCTTTTTACCCAATAACCTCAATGTAAAGTGTAGCATAAGCCTCACGGCACGTAATCTGAGGGCAAAACAGGAGTTAGCTCCTTGATTTTGAAAGTGGAGCCTACTGTGGTAAGGAAAGCAAGAGTGTAAACAAAACCCTAGCAAAATCCAATCAAGGATGTCACTGATATTAGGGAGAATTTTCCAGGGGAATTCCACAGTTCATTCTCTCATTCAAGTATTCTTTTAAAAAAACTTCTTTTGAAAATGTCTTACTGGTGAAGCAGCTCAGGTTGCAAAAACTTAGTCAAAATATATTTGACTAAACTGAATGATTCACATGGTTCAAAAATGCATTTAACTTCAATGTAAAATCAGAGATATTCCATAGTAAATATTTATATCAGATCTTCAGCATCATAATTTTTAAATTCAGTGAAAAAAATTGTATTTGGAAATATATAATTTTCTAGAGTGAAAGAGTTTCTAACTTTTCCAAAAGTTGTCTCCTGGTTTCTGCTATTCACTCATTTCTCGTTTGTCTCTCCAGACCCACTCTCACCCTTCCCCATAAGGCTTTGTGCCCCAAGAGATCAATCTTCATAAACTAAAGTAAAGGGCACCTGCCCTCTTACTTCCCATCAGGTTTGGCCAGTGGAAGATACTTGCAGAAGATACAAGGGCAGATGGAGTATTGAATTGGGGTGTTTATTCTTCTTGTTTCTGTCTGGTCAACTTGCCACAGGTTAGCTGGGTCCCTCTACCAAAGGTCACACCTCCTGTTTGGCATTCCTCCCCCACAGCTTCCATCTCTGAGTTTTGGTGACCACTTACTCCTCTGGCCCTTTCGGAGGTGGTAATGACTCCTCACTGTCAATAGTCCTGGAACACTGCATCATCACTTATTGGTTTCTCTTAGTCCTGCCTGTAATTTTGTAAATACTCTCTTTATTAATCTCTCCTCTGTTACTCCATTCGAGTGCACCATCTGTTTCCTGAATGGGACCCTGAGTGATACCCTGAAATGAGAGATGCTAATTCCTGAGGTATAGCCTCCCTTGCCCCCACTGCCCATTGTCCTACGGACTAATCTAAATTAACATTCTCAGATGCAAGATGAGGGACACACTAGAAGCTACTTCTAATAGCAGAGCAAAACCTCTAGGCTCTAGGAAATCCTGGAGTAGAAAGGATGGCCAGGAGGAAAAGCAGTGACAGATTGTCATCCCATATGCACATAGCAGGCATCATTAGAATAACAATTTTATATCTTGCTTTTTCACTTAATGTATGATTTAATCATTTTGTCATATTCTTAAGGCTTCATTGTAAACATCATTTTGGCTATATTTTATTTCAAATGAAAGGCTCAGTTTCTAGGATTCATAAATTCTGGAAATACAGAAAACATCTTTTAATTTTATTTGCTCTCCTTCCTCCATTCCTAGCACGCATTGTACAGTGGTACCTGTTGACATCTCTCCAAAATAACTCAATGGATAAATGAATGCAGAAACTAAAGTTTTCTCCAAAGATACCTGTATTCATACCCGGATGAATTTCTAGAGGATAATCTGGTTTTGTTTGTTAGCAGGTCTGGAACTCCATCAACTTCTTCAAAAAATGTTTAAAAAGGATGCACAAAATAGAAAACAGTACTTTGGAATTTTATAAAGGACCAAAATTCCCTGTGAATATCCATAACGGCTCATAAATTTGGGTGCAAACAAAATGTGGCTCCTCTCTAATTGTTCTCTCCTCCTAGGACTGGGCCAGGCATCCACTGGTTTGAAATGTTGGTAATCACTGGCCTTTGTGTTCCTGGATCAGATGTGCAGAGACATCACCACTTTCTAATTCTGATCCATTACCATTCTGATGTATTTACCATCCTCACGCCCCCTCCCTACCCTAGGAAATCTTTCTGGGTGTGCAAAGCTAGTTAGAGAAATCAACCTTCTCTCACATCTGTCCCACATTTAGATACATTTGAGAATTGTGTAAATAAACAGGTCACCCTCTACACTGGAGGCTTTGACCTTAGAACAGTTGATTAAAAAAATCCTTTCGTGAAAAACTTCCGCATCCTGCTTGGGTACAGAATATCTGTTTTTTTCTGTACCTCAGTCTATGAAAAGAACCGTTTAAGGGTTGTTTGTTGTTGTTGTTGTTGTGTATGTATGTGTGTGTGTTTTGAACATGGAAGTTCAATTTTAAACTAGCCAGGAGATATAGTTCTACCTAGCAAATTTGAGCAGCATTAAAGTTTATGCTATTTAAATCACTTCAGATTACGGGATGTTCAGATCTCTGAATTTTATGATAATGTCAAGAGAGCTTCTGGTGAGTCCCATTAATTTTTTTGGTATTGTTTAATTTTACATGAGTAAATATAATTACTCCTTTTGTCATGAAGAGTAAGTTCTAATACCAATTTATAATTCATGGAGCTAATTATGTTAACGAGGAAGCAATCGTTCCTCAGCCATCTCCCCTGTAATTTTAAAGGATTTTGATTTTTTTCCCTGTTCCTCTACAATTTCTCTTCCAGCTATGAAAAGGAAGTGTACACAATTCATCTGTGATATAATTATTTACCATGGCAACAGTTTGTGAATGGGATTGGGAAGTTGCACAGAAGGAGAAAGCCGCTTAAGGGAAACAGACGAAAAAATCCTTTCAAGACAAGTGAAGAGGCCTTTCAGGTGGGGACAGTTTTTGTTTTTCTGACGTTTTAAGGAGGAGCTCAGGTTTGCCTAACATTGTAAAAACTGCTGTTGATCCTAAAATAAAAGAGTCTGTTTTCTACAGTTGCATTTCAGAAAATCATTTTGATTAAGAGTGGCACAAAACGCAGACCTACGTTTTCCCTCTGCATCTGAATTAACAGCCCCCAGGAAGGCAGAGGGAAAGTTTTTGCTGCTAAATTATCAGATGGCATTGCCAGGGGACATTTGGGAAAAAGAAGACTCTTGTTCCTTCTATTCTTAAGACCAGCAATAAGCTCCAACGCCACTCAGCGACAAAACTCTTCCTTCTTGGGTGATACACAGATTCCAAGAAAAGTAAAGAAAATCCATTCAGATCCAGTGGTCTAATCTTTGGGCATCACCTGAGGTGGCCACAGATTCTCTCCCCATCTCCCCTGTTCAATGGGATGTTGATGATTTTATCCCCAATCGTGTAATGCCAAGGAATGTAATCAGTATACTGCAAAAGAACACTAACGTGTATCTTAAAATAATAATCCCATCAAAATACAAGCCACCCTCTCTCCACCAAGCCAGACTTATGTTCTTTTTACCTGTGAACAATGTTACTCCTCATATTCTTCCTTTCTTTCAGTTTTCAGCAATAACTAACATCTAACGCTAGCTGATGTATTCTTGATTGCAAGATAAAATTACTTCTGTTCAATATTCTAGGATGCTAATTGCATCAAAAGCTGTGGGGATAGCTCACCACTGAGAGCTGTATGAGTAGAAGCTTCCAGACAGCTTGATTTCCTCAGAAATATACTTAAACAAGGTGAACTAGAAAGAATCTGGCCATACAACATTTTAGAACGGAAATGTTAAAAAATGCAATTTGATTCTGTCAAAGCACAGAGTTCTTATGTTGTGGTTGCACAACCAGCACAGCCAGTTCATGAGTGGATTGCACTGGGCTGAGCTCCTGCTGGTGCTGCTGCATTTGAAGGGCTGTCATTGGATATGCCTGTGGTGTGCCTGAAGTCTAGTACGAAGCATTGCTCTTGCGGTGGTCTGCTTATGTTGAATTGAACACAAGATTGTGTAAATTAAATGAAGAAAAATACATTTCCCTTCAAGGAGAAGGACAAAGGAAGTACAACCTAGTTTAGTAGACTATAAGAACCAGAAGAGACATTTGAGGACCGTATTCCTATATCCTCATCTTAATAGATAAGAAAATTGATTTTCCAGGAGGTTAAAAGACTAACTTTAGATCTCAGAAACTTCTTACCTCCAGGCTATAGTTGCTCATTCAAGCAAGATGTATAAACAGGAGACACAAAAAGAACATTAAAACCAAACACAGATGATACATTTATACTAGAAGGATAACTTTTACAGAAATTTAAGATCACCTGTGATAGTTAGTCAGGGGGGACTTCATGGAAGAGGGGGCCTTGAAATGAACCATACATGATGAGTGAGATTTCATTTGGAGGAGAAAAGGAGGAGGTCTTTTCCCAGACATTGGGGAACACAAGGACTGTCCTTCACTTTGCCATGAGCAATACTGCTGATGGAATCCCTTATTAGTTACAGCTTTGCCTTTTTGCCTGTGGCCTAGACAAGGAATAATTGAGGTTATTCTTCCCAAGTAATGATAATTGATGCCCATGGGAAAAAAGAAACTACTTTTAATCCAATCTTTACAATCTGGGCAGTTGATATGTGATATAACAAAAAAAGTGAGTTTATTCTTTTAACCACACCTCATCTAACCAACCCAGACACCTCAGTTTCACTGCTGGTGGACTCGTCATTTCAGCAACCACGCATTCAAGTCACTCCTTACTCAATCTCCATTATAGGCATCATTTCAGTCCTCTTGATATATCTGGGGTTTTTCTTTCTTTTGTCCCTCTCCTTTCTTCTGTATTTTTCTCCTTTGCTTGTTCATGTCCTTCCCTCAGGTATTCTCATTCTGGTACTTTATTGCCAAGTTTCTCAAAGCTCAATTACCTTCCTAGACTTTTCTGTGTTCAGAAATTCCTGCTTTGGACAAGAAATCCTCCCTTTAAGGTGTCCCATTCTGTCAGTGTATTTTCTACAGGAATGAAAGCAAGTAATGGAAACATTTACCCGAAGCTGTTTATGTCAGCAAGTGACTGGAGAAGCAGGAAATTATGACTGCCTTCTGAAAACCAAGCTCTGATATCAACACCATCTCTCGCTATGAAGTGGAGGCTGGGCAGAGGGGCTGGTGTTTACCCTTGAAGACCGAACAAAGGAGATGAGAGTCAGCCGTGGTTGGCAGTGCCATCTTGGCACTAGCCAGGAGAAAGGGAGCTTTACATTAAGGATGCTGACTATCTCAGCTCTTATGGCCATCCTGGATTTGGTGAAGACAGCCTTGGCTACACTGACTCTGTCAGTAAGAGGGCAAAGAGCTCGACTCATCTTTACTTTCCTGGTGATTCCTTGGTCACCAGGACACGTTCTCTTTGGAATTTGGCTGGTTTACCTGTAATGTCTGCACTGGTCATGTGACCTTGCATGTTCGAAATCCTCTTGCATTATTATTTCTCACCACGCATTACATAAATCATTCTTGTTCCAGACATCAATCCCACAAACTTAGTGGATGTTTAAGTGATGGGACGTCTCCGTAAGTGATAGGACCGTAATCAACTGATAGAAATCAGGTTTCAGCACTAGCAAGGCTGAGAGTCAGTCCCAGGGCCAAAGTGAGTCCCCCAGAGAAATGAATGCTAATCCTTGAGGCATTTTGGTCCAGAGCCTATTGGCCTTTCCCTACAAAATTTCTACCATGATTTATCTATCTGTGTTTGAGAGGTTTTTTTTTTCCAAGAAATAATGGTGACATTTTGGAACCCTTGGAAACACAATGTTTTTATTTAAGTGAATGTTTTTCTAATAATAGACTTTTAGACGTTGAGGGAGATTAGTGGTAGAGATATCTTAGATCAGGCCAGTCTGCCCGCTTCCCAGGACACAGCCAAACCCTAGTGCACAGGCAAAACTCTTCTGTCTGTACATAAAGTTACCTCTGGTGATCATTTTACCCTTCCATGAACATGTAGCTTGTGACTCTTCAAAATGTTAGATTGAGCCTGTTAAGCCAGACATCAGGGATCCTTCTGGGCTTAATGGAGTGAATATACAGCCCGTACTCCTACCATGACGGGAAGCTTCCATGCCTCAGGGTAGGAGTGAGGGGAGAGAATATGGATGGAATCGCAGCATGCCTACGTGCAAATCAACAGTTCAAGGCCACTGTGTAATTAAACTAAAATGACCCACTGTAAAGCATTTCTCTTGTCCTTTTCCTGACCCCCAGGTAAAGAAGAAGTGGTTGTTAAGTGGCATTGACCATCTATGTCCTCATCCATGTAGCAGCACACGCTATAGCTGTTGCAAAATGGTGCTTCCCAGCCCCGTCTCTGTCCAGATGGCTGGTTTAAAGCATCATGGAGTGAAAGGAAAAAAGAGGAAAACATTAGCACAGACAGAATTGTAGCTTGTTCATGGAAAATGAGAAGATGCACCCTTTGATTCCTTTGTGGTTCCCTATCTCCACCCCCAAGTGGTTTAAAATTAAAATGGGGACAAAAAATATCTCTAGATTTATTTGGCTCTGCCATATTAACCATAAAAAAGATCTAGCCTGTTCCAATCCTAACCCAGCAGTAAACTATAAATCCAACTTCCCCTCTCTGCTGGGGAAATAAAATCCAAATACAGTAGCATCCAAATAATTATCAAGAGTTGAGCTGTGGCTGGCAGGGTGCAATGTACAAGATTCAATTTTAACTAGTGATTACAGACCGGCAACCTTCTAGCCCTGAATGTCAAACGGCCATGTCACTTTCTCCTGTCATAGAGTATGTCAGGACTCACTGCAGCCTGGTGACTTTTCATCAGAGGTAATGAATCTTGTACTCCTGAGATGGGAAATGTCACTGTGCCTCCCCGCCCCTCCTTTTCCCCCAACCTCACCCCTCATTCTCTTCCCACCACCTGTCCAGGTCCCAATAATTAGGAAAAGGATGTTGTGTGTAACATTGCTTCTCACATCCCCACCAGGGCCCTGCTGCCGTTGATTTAAATTATGTGGTCAGTAGTCAACTTGCAACCATAAGTGAAGAAATGGCTACCTCAGTAGGGTTTATGGGGCCGGAGTCTCATGCATCAAATTCTTTTGTCCTTGAGCAATAAAATGGAAAAACAGTTAAGCTCTGACCTTATAGCCTATATGGTTTGGGGCTCCAGTCCAATTCTTGATAACTTGCCTTTAAATCTTGCAAACTTGGAGTTTTTGTTTCTGACCTTTCTGCTGCTGAGATGCCATTCAGGAGATCAACAAGGAAGGAGCCTAGTAAGTCTGTGTGTGTGGTGACACAGGAGAAGAGTGCATGGTTTGCAATGGCATCCTTTAACTCCAGAGTTCAGTGTCCAAGATAAAAAGAAACTGGACAAGCACTTTCTGTTTATTTTTTTTCTTAAGAAGATTGACCCTGAGGTAACATCTGTTGCCAATCTTCCTCTTTGTTCTTGAGGAAGATTTGTCCTGAGCTAACATCTGTGCCAATCTTCCTCTATTTTGTATGTGGGTCGCTGCCACAGCATGGCCACCAATGAGTGGTGTAGGTCTGTGTCCAGGAACCAACCCAGGCCGCCGAAGTGGAGCACATAAAACCTAACCACTAGGCCACAGGGCTGGCCCTTTTATGGGTTTTTTTTTGACCCAATGAAAACAAAGATACAGCACTGGTTTGTGAAAACAAGTTCTTGCATATCTTAAATTCATAATATAAATCCCAGAATCTTGGAGATTAGAAAGGAGTACATATGAATTGAATTAAAAAGAAATATTTCTATTTGTGATAAGAAAATTCCCTTTACTTTTCATCCATTTTATTATGTTTTTAATATCTCAACCTTTTGTTTTCAACATAATATACTAACCATTGAAAGATATAATAAAGCAATATATGGCATGATCCCTGACTTCAGTTAATGTGAGAAAAAAGACACATGCATGATAGGTATAAAATGAGGAAATACATAGCAAGTGGAAGGAGGTAGTCTGCCCTTTATGAATAACGAAGCCCACAGGGTACATTTAGGTTTAACTCACCTCAGATGACAGAAAAGATACAAAATTAAATGTGTTCCAGAGTCAGCCAAGGAAAAGGCATCAAGGTAACACAAGGCACACCAAGACAGGATCACAGCGTTTGTTAGTGCTAGGAGCATCTCCATATTTGGCTGTGATATTAGGTATCCCACGAACACATTAAATTAGAGCTGAGGTCAGTTAATCCACTGTCATCCAACATAAATAAGACAGATGGGTGGCAAAATCAAAGTGAATCATAGTGCCAAGGATGGTTCCAAAGAGCTGTGAGCCAACTAGCTTCCCCTGCTAAGTAGCTGTTTTGTTTTTCCTGAAAAGCTCAGGGCTCTCTTATGAGTCAAGATTCTAGAAGAAACACTTAAACGGACCAGGGCTTGTAAGAGAAATTTGATTACTTCTAGATGTAAGTCTTTCCTTCTTTTTTTCTTTTTTTTGTTTGCTTGCCTTCCTTCCTTCTCCCATCCTTCCTTCTTCCCTTCCTTCCTCCCACATTATGTTTCAGACATTCAGCTAAGCACAAGTGATGACATAGTAAGCAAAGCAAACAGGCTTCTTGTCATAATGTAGCCTAAAGCCTGATGGAGAAAGTGGGGAAGTATCCAGGCAATTACAACCCAGTGTGAGAGGAAAATGAGAGAGGCTACCACGTACTAATAGGACCCTAATAGGGGCCCTTGGTCCAGATCCAGGAGGGTACAGGGAGAGCTTTCCAGAGAACGTCCAAAGGTAAAGAGGAAGTCCTTACCATTGATGCTTTAGGGAGCCATGAATCTCTGAAGTTTGAGGTTGAGGTTCTTGGAGGCGGGTCTGAAATTTCCTTTCTCAGTCACTAGAATGGGTCTCCTCACTGGGGGAATGGAGGATTACCATTATTGTCATCAGTGTCTTTATCCTCAATGATTTAATGTGGCTTTAGAGGAGACCTTCAAGGAAAAAAGGGGGCTGAATTTGAGGCACATATAATCGTCTGAGCAAGGTTTTATGCCATGATATTGCAAGGCATAAGCATACCTTTCCCTTCCTTTCATCTTCTCTGTGCCATTACAAATTTATTAGGAGTGAGGATTGAGTAGTAAAGTTAGAAAATTTTTTAAACTGTCTCCTTGAAGCATTACAGAAAGTTGGCTTTCTAGTTTATTTATTCTCCCCTTAACTGTTTTTTAAATTTGTTTTTATTTTTGTGCTTTAAATTGATTCAGAATTTGAGACTCTATCATGCGGCAGGCAAAGTTCAAATTGTTGAGGGACCCAAGAGTAAATAAAAACAGTACTTTCTTTCCATTATGTAACTTGCAGTCTAAAAGGGGAGGCAGATGTAGACAAATAATCACAAAGCAATTCGTTGCCTATTGATATGAGAAGATTGCCCATGTATATAAGTGGTAACCGTGGTTCAGCAAAGGCTCATGGATCTTTAAAAAACAAAAAACATATGCACGTAAGTTAGTAGTATATCTGTTTTGGCTAAATAAACGGCAAGCTAACTTTCCAAAATATAGAGGTGACCCTCCAGTAATGATTACTAGAATCATCTGTAGCTTCACAGACAGACTAAATGCTACTGGGGATCCTGTGATGATCCTGGACGGTGCAGAAGTGAGGGAGGTGATAGATCTGGCAAACAAAAAGAAGGTGCCAGAATGCTCCCTAATTGGACAAGATGCAGGGCAGGAGCGTGGATCGGAGAAGGCCTCTTATACGTCAAACTGAATTAAATTGCAAATGTCCTCCCTTCATCACCAACGTAGACCCTTGTCTTCTCTTCAAATCGGGTGGAATGAAATGCATTTCTCTGGGGACAGAGAGGCTTCCTGCTCAGTGGAGCTGAGAAGACTGATGTCTCAGTGTTTGTACAAGCAGTCGCCAAAGGGACACAACCTCCTTGAAATGCAGGTGGGTCTGGGACAAAGGTGAGCGGTCACAGAGAAGTCAAACTTGTATTAACTGACACACAAGAACATATGACAAAAGAAACTATTCTGCATGCTACTGTAATGGTGGATAAACGTACTTAGCTATTTGTCAAAAGACAGCCTGGAATGTACAGCATAAAGAGTGAATCCACATAGAAACTATAGATTTTAATTAATCATAATGTGTCAGTATTGGCTCATCAATTCTAGCAAATGTACCACACTAATGCCAGATGTTAATAATAGGGAAAACTGATGAGGAGGTATTGTATTGAGGGAGTATATGGGAACTCTCTGTACTTTTTCCTCAATTTTTTTTTTTTTTGTGAGGAAGACTAGACCTGAGCTAATATCTGTACCAATCTTCCTCTATTTTATGTGGGATGCTGCCACAGCATGGCCTGAGGAGCAGTGTGAGGTCTGCGCCAGGTATTGGAGCCTTCAAACCCTGGGCCACCGAAGTGGAGCACACAAACTTAACCATCATGCCACCAGGCCAGCCCCCCCATCAATGTTTTCGTAAACATAAAACTGCTCAAAAAAGATGTATTAATGTTTTAGAAAAATAATTGTTATACTATAGAGTGATTGTTCATATTTTCTTGGTCTTCTTGTTAGTCTATGAGCTATGAGATAAAGGTCCATGCTTTTGTTTTTCAAATTTTCTATTTGGCAACTTAATAAATATTTGTTGAATGTTTTAAAAAAATCTTTGCGGTTAGTGCCATTGAGTTAATTACAACTCTGAGCAACCCTGTGTGCAGCAGAGCAGAGCCCTGCCTGGTGCTCTTTGCGCCATCCTTGCACAGTCTGGCACTATATCAGACGATGCGCCACTGCCATTCATAGGGTTTTCATGGTCAATTCTTTCAGAAGTGAGTGGCCGGTCCTTCTTCCTAGTCTATCTAGTATGGAAGCTCCCAGGAAACCTGTCCATTGTGGGTGACCCTGCTGGTATTCGAAATACTGGTGGCATAGCTTTCAGTGTCACAGCAACATGCAGCCACCACAGTATGACAACTGACAGACGGTGTGGTTGCCTGACCAGGAAACAAACTCAGGCGGAGGCGGAGTGCTTAACCTTAACCACTAGACCATCAGGGCTGGCTAAAAGGAGAAAGAGTCAAAGGTTTAGGAAACGGTTCTTTGTTATAAAATATAAAACTGAGATACATGGGAATTGGCAGCTGAAAGAAGAAGGGCAGAAGTTTGAGTGGCAGTCGTGGGCAGAGATGACACCCTGTACAAACATTTGGGTGCAAAAGTGGGTTTATTCGATGAACTGAGAGTAACTCTCATGGTCAAAGGCCTTTGAGGAAACTGAACTGTCACTTTGGTCCATTGCTGTAGGAATATGCAAATGAAGTTCCTGGAGACCCCATAGTGGGCATCCTGAGATAAGGTTTCCTGGAACGTCTATTCAACTATACTCATCCTACTATCTTTAATTCCTGAAAAAAAAAAATTCTAAGAATTATAAAAAAAAAAATCTGTTGTATTTGATTCCAAAAAACACCATCATGAAAATTCTACTTAAATGCAAACTTCAGAAATTATATTTCAAATAGTCCTAAGAGGACTAATTAATAATTGTAAAGTGCTTTGAAGACGGAAAGTGCTAAATTAACGTCAATATTTATTTCTTAATAATCAGAGGAGGTGATGCTGCCATCTCGAAGTTGCCTCTTTTACAATCAAGTGCTGACTACTACCACGATTTCACCCTCTTAATTGCCTTCTCCAGCCACCGTTGCCCTGTGGGAATTCCAGACTTTATACTTACGTTCAGTATTTTGTCATTTAAAAATATTGCCAGCTCTACATATACGATCGGAAAGAATTTCTGCATTTTGTGTGCAGTGAAGCTGTGCTTTACAATAAAAATCGAAGCCTCATATAAAAAAAACTGCGCTTAAGAGTTACTACTAAGCATAGTACCCATCACCGAGTAGGAGCTCAGTAACAAAGTTTTCAGTGAATAAATTAATGAAGAACAAAGTAATCCAGTCTCTTTTATACAAAGTCTAAGTGTTATCTTTAGCCTTGCATCATATCTATTTGTATCATTTGGAAAACTACTTCATACATTGATTGGAATTCAAAAAATATGCTACTCTTTTCATTTCTTGAATGCTAGGTTGTAATCTTCACTGTCAGGTATATTTTTTTAGCAGTTCAAATGTACGTTGTGTTACTCCCAATTATATTTGAAGGTATGTCAGTGGAAAGAGAAGTTTAAAAAAAAACAACTCAACAAATAATTAAAATATTAAAAATTCCCAGGGCTGGCCCGGTGGCCCAGCGGTTAAGTTCGCACGTTTGGCTTCTTGGCGGCCTGGGGTTCGCCGGTTCAGATCCCAGGTGCGGACATGGCACCGCTTGGCAAAAGCCATGTGGGCGTCCCACATATAAAGTAGAGGAAGATGGGCACGGATGTTAACTCAGGGCCAGACTTCCTCAGCACAAAACGGAGGATTGGCAGTAGTTAGCTCAGGGCTAATCTTCCTCAAAAAAAAAGAAAAAAATCCTGAATAGCTGGCTTCACTGATTCAAACCTCAAGAGGGTTTCTTGGCATTTTTACTTTAGAGTTAGCTGTTTTGCATTGTCCACAGTGGACGTTCTTGCAATAACTGTTGGCACAGCCTGGAGTCCATGGTTTGATCTTGGAACCTCCTGCTAGCTACTGACCAGAGGGAGTCAGGACTCTGGTGTGAGAAATACCAGCCAGGACCAGTGTTTGTTCTTAGTCAGAAATTGCAACCCTTTCTTAGGAACAGCACATACCTTTAGTCAACTAGACTTAGGAACAGGGAGAATGGCACTGGCAAAAGGACAGTGGATAGTCAGTAAGAATGCATCTACAATTTCAAGTTGTGGTCTTCAACACCACGGTTCAGATGAATAAAGAAGGGAAGTGTGGGAAGCGGAACAAGTGGACAAGCAGAGAAACACCAGTTTGAATATGGCATATCAGCTATGTATTTATATAAAATACATATTTGATAAAAAGCCTTCACAGGTAAGGGAAAAAAAGAAGTGGGAAATTTTAAAGATAGGTATATAGAGAAAGTATATACCTCTTGATAAAAAAATGATTCTGGAGGAAGCAGGAAATGTTTGCAGTCATTTTCGTATAGGCAAATTGGAGAGCTTCCCCAGAGCTAAGCATGCCCTCTCTGTGACCAGCAATACTTTGTGGTCTAAGACACCATTTATTTACTATCATGTGACAGCAAGTGTGAATTCTACATGTTGGGAATAAAACTGTGATGGGATAATCATTTATGTTTTTCATATTTTTAAATTTCATCTCATTTACTAGATAACTAGTTCCTTAAAGACAGGGGCCAATTCTTGCTCAATACTTGTGCACAAGGCCAGATACACACTCGGAATGGACTATGGTTGACTGATCAATATAAAACAGACAGAATACAATATAAGACAGTCTATAGCTAAATTCTAACATCAGTGCTGCAGATGCATGGGAAGCCAGAGGGAGAATTTCCAATTTTACTATTTTGAATGGTCCTAATGCCCAATATTTAGTGTGGAATTATGGAATGAAGTTAATTTGTATAAACCAAAGTGTAAGTCTTATAGCCAACTCAAGTTGTACATGATGAAGATGATACTATTAAACTGATTCTCCTCTCTACCTATCCTGTTGTAAGGTTCAGTGTAACTTCCTGTACCAGCTGGATGGTGTTGATGGCTACCTTCCCACTCGCAGCAGAGACATCCTCTAAATATTCACTGCAAATATCCTTTAGGAAATGCTTGGCATCTCTTCACTGTCTGCCACTTCTACTTCAAGCTTTCTGATTTCCCACATATTCATCCTATTGATTAAAAAGTGAATTACTCTAAAACAAACATTTAAATAAATAGTCATTTCTCTCCATTTTGGTGTCTCCCTACGATGTGGCTTTTCAGGCACCCTCTTCCTCCACATATTCACAAACTATATGCAATGGTCACCAATATGCAGCTGCAGGGCCTGACACCATGTTCCAGCCACCTTGCAAACAAATCTGAGGAGTATGGAGGGGCAGATGAAGAGGAGGATGGGGAAGGCTGCTCGAAATGCCATCATAGAAATTTCCTTGAATGATAAAATTATGTCTCAACTACTACTGAGAAATTATGTTGAAATAAAGTTATTAGGGATTCTCTGGAATTTTTTTTTAGGAAAACATTGTTCCAGTTTGAGGGAATTTTTTGACTACAGTCGTACCCACCATGCTTTGCTCTTGTGTTTCCTACTAAATAAGATCTCTTGCCCATTGTCTGCCATGCATTTTGCAGTTTTGTAGTGAGCACGTTTCCTTCCAGAAGGAAATTAACTATATTAAACTACTGGATATTTCACCTCTCACATCCCTTATGTATGTATTATCCTCAGTTATATCCTCTTTTTTAAATTGCTAAAGCACTCCTGGAAATTCTCACATTGTCATTTTAAATTTATGCATCTAAGAAAATGTTTATTGGGTTTTACACAAAGGTAAATACCAAGCTTGGAAAACTTTCTTGAGGACCATAGCTATATCCTATGCTTTCATACCTTCTACCTTATCTGGCACAGAACTGGGTATATTAGAGATGGTCAGATTTGATTTGACATTTGATTAACAGATTATTGATTGGCTGAATTTCTATGGTAGAGAGTACACCAGAGACAATTGTTCTTTCAACGTGTTGTGGTTCTATGCATGGTAGATAGACGGTCCAAGCAGAGTCACAATAGAATTCTGAATAGAAGGAAAGAATTCTAAGAACCAGTATTGGAAGTTATGTGACACAGTCTATTATGAAAATAGTTTCTATCACATTTTACAATTTCATATAGGTTAATATAAATTTGTTTTTTTTTCTTACTTTCCAAAAGAAAACAAGAAAAAACTTTGATTGCTAAGGTATAGGACAATTGTACAATCTCTCTGTCTCATATACACATAAATTTGGACACACACACACACACACCCTCTATATATCAAATAGTTACCACAGGAAACACTAAGCATCTTTGTTGGGGTTTTGACAACTAAATTGAATTAATTTAATTTAAGTTAAATCGAATACCTTGCATTGTATATTTAAGTTGCCATTCAAACAGTACAGACTTTTCTGCCTGTCATTTAAAATGAATTCAGTACCACAAGTTTTCCACTGAATGAACAGAGCTAACTGAGGGCATCCAAGAAGAAACCTTCATAGATAATTGGCTAGCTCGGGGAGCTAGTGTAGCAGAACATGATTCCAGATTGAATCAAATCCTGGAGCTCTTCTGAAGAGAGCACTAAAGGATGGGGGAAAACAAGGTTATATGCCAATTAAAGAATGACTTGTACTTTTATTTTTATCAATGTTTATTTTTTGCCTGATACAAAAATGTCTTTATAAATGTATTTAAGAAAACTTGGTCTCTGTTTTTTACATATTATGAAATAGAACAAGGGCAAACTTCTGTGAAGTGGAAGAACAATGAGCACATAAATGAATCAGCATCCTATTTTCCTATTTTTCTTTATTTTGAAAAAAATTTTAGCTTAATGGAGACTCTGATAGAATTGTCACCATGACATTCATCAGGCACAAGGAAGTTCTATACTGAAATTTACCTTTTGTGAAATTTAAACACATCACTGACAGCATCAGAGGTTAAAATGATCTTTTGGCCCTGACAAACATCATTATATTTGATGCTAAAAGTTGAAATAAAATTATATTTAGTCAATGAATCAATTCTGTTTCATATTTGTGATATAACTAAGATTAAAATCAGTCCTTTATCATCTGCCCCAGATATTTTTCTGTCTCTCTGTCACCTATCCATCAATCTATCTGTCTGCCTATCTATACATCTATCCATCTATCATTTATTTATTTTTCATCATAATCTTTCCACATTTCTAACAATGCACTGTGTTCACTGTTCATATTTATAAATTTTGTGTCTATTATCTACCTAAAGCCACATAATATCATATCTAAAGACATAAAGAGTTATCTGTGCCAAGACATCTGAATGCTCTGTGACTACAAGGCTGTTTATCATCAGTTATGCTGCTGGTCTGTATTATATGTGGTCTACATCACAAAATCTGTGTTTCTGTTTTGTAATCCTGAGGTTAGATACCTCTGTGATCAACTCACACTGCCCCTCTTCTCTTTCATCACTCCATCAAATGTGTACTTATCTCACTCTTCTGCCGGATGCCTGGTTCCTTTGAAGGTACTGCCTTACTCATCATTGAATTTTCCATAACATTAGCAGAATGAATTGTACATAATTTACGCCTATTGTGTCTTTGATAAATTAATGAATCATTCATGTTTGATTTCAGTGGATGGTAGAAGATTGAAATTTCAACTTTAAACATGCTTTTCTAATTTTGCTATAGGCATACTAATGTTACTAATCTGGTATAATCTGAATATTTCAGGCAACCTCCTGTTCTATGTAGCAATGGTATGCTACCTTTCTTTAAACAGACTCAGCATTTAGGTTTGCTGTATTTGGCCAAAGAATAGAGATGGTACAAGGCCTCCACTGGTTTGCAAAGTCCCATTCACGACAGTCTTTGGGAGTGTGACCCCTAAAAGTCATGCAGTGCTCAGGCTGACAGCCCTGGCTGTAGCGTCTTCTCCTTCCTCACAATTCATCCAACCTCACAATTCAAAAATGAAGCAGGTCTCAACTGACTGAATCTGTGTTATGAGCATTGCAACCTTTGTTGCATGTTACTGCTACAGGAAGACATTTCCCTCTCTAACTTTGTGCAGTTGGAAGGTAGAAATGCAGGAATTTACCAGACTCTTAGAACACTGAAGGCAAGGACAACGGAAAAATAAACAGCTCTGCTGAGTTGAATAACTAAGCCATATGTAATGATGGTTTGGGGTATTCTGTCTGATAACATGAGTGACATTAACCACAGAATGACCTTTCCTTTGGCAAAATGGCTAAATGGGAGACTTTATTGTAAATGAAATATGCTGTAGGTATTTAAACAAACACATTAGTGAACGGAATGTTTTAAAAGGTATAGTTGTCTAAATAAACATATCAGACCAGAATATCAGTGGTGATCCATGTTTCTTATCAATTTTCAAAGAGGATTGAAGGAGTAGAAAAGTATCTTCAAGTTCTCCTGTGAGACAATCAGTGGAAAGATTTGGACTTAAAATTAGGCAAGATGACTTGCCAGATGGCATAATTTGAAATATTTTTATTAAGAAAGTATTCTCCTTTTGTAGGCAAACAGAAATGATTAAAAGGAATTTCCTTTCTTGCCACCCTCAGCATACTTTCAATAAATGGAAACCCTACCTTGTGTCTTGCCATGGACCATGATAAAGCTGGCTGGCAAGGTGCCCTTGCTATTTCTCATCTCCCGTGTGCTCCCAATAAGCGTGAGGGTTGCCTTGATTTTGTGGGTCCAAAGGCTAGGATGGAAGATTGTGTTTTTTAAACTACATCCATATATATAGTGTATCCTTTCAGTTCTAAATAATTTATATTGACACTTACAAAATATTGTCATTCCTTTCTTCTCTTCCATCACTTCATTACATGTACAGTTATCTCTCTCCTGACAGATATGAGGTTTCTTTGATGATAATGCCATAATCACTATTAATTTTTCCATTATTTTTACTATAATGCATTGATTAGTATATGTCTATTGGATCTTTGATAAACACATGAATCATTCATGTTTTATTTCAATGGATAATTAGTATGAGACAAATTTCAATTTCAAATAATCTGTCTTTTTTATAAAGTGTCAATACGCACAAAAGCACAGCTGAAAACTCTAGCCCTTGTCTCTTACACCATCACCTAGGCCACACGCAGTTGACTTTTCCAACCTACTTCTCCCTGCTCCAGTATTCTGCAGCATTTCACACACCTTACACCACAACCACTCTAGCTTTGACTGATAGTTTTTCTCCTTAAATACAATCTAGTATTTGACTCTGGCTTGACTCACAGAGCTCATATTAGAGAAATCTCTTTCGCTCCTTCTTCTCCCCATCCACATTGGACAGTGTGCGTCAGTCTAATCTTAAAAAATATGCATATTAAGAAACGTGGAGTCAAAAGAGACTTGGACATGTTATTGTGAATATGAGAGATAAGATTGGTATAAATAAGAAGAAGATTCAAATGCAATACCAGAGGGAGGGGGATGCCGAAGAATTACCAGAAACCAAACTACATCGTGGAAAGCCTGGAAGTTTAGGGAAGGCCAAAGTAGGTTGAGTTAATAAAAAAAGGAGGACAGAAGGGAGTTCTGGGAGGATTACGAAAATCATGCTAGTGTTGGTGCTGGACATTTGGAGTAGGCACAATTCATACACCCAACCTAGTATGGATGTAAGTACCAATAAATCACCCACAAGCACTTATGAAAATGTTTTTCAGAAGCACCAGATGTATTCTTACAAGAACTGAGGAGAACAACTTGGAGAATAATTATAGATACAGAAAACTACAAGAATAAAACCTGAATTCAAGATTCTTTGAGATACATCTTCTAAAATGCAAACAGAAAACCTACTAAAATATTTCAGTTTTTCTGATACTTACTACTTTTATTATTTCTTACTTTCTTCTCAATTAAGTCATTGCAATCAGGTATGTTCAAAAACAGAAGTGTTAGTTTAATTATGGAATATTGCATTGGTCATATCCAACTTTTACCAAAGTCTAGTTAAAAAAAAAAAGATATGGCAAAAGGAACGGCTGTTGATTCAAATCCTGACTTCCATCTGCTTTCCATTTTCCTACGCTGTTCGTTGCAAATGGCTTAAAAACCATGAAAGGATGCTGATGTACCTTGTGTCTAGGAAACACTAAAAGTATCCCTTAGTGTTCGAGCTCTCCCAACTCACACGCATTGCTCTCAGTGAGAAGATAGTTGATGACCCTGCAGATGAACAAAATGCAACACAGCCCTTTGTTTTCTGCAAGTGCACAGGGTGAGCTCTGGTTTAACATGGTGATCAAGTGCCTGTGTTTGCCTCCACTTCTTACTAAAATAAGAGAGATTAAAAACAGAATTAAAGTCATAAACCTTAATAGGAAAGAGAATGGGAGAAGGGCCATCATTCAAGATTAGATTTCAAAGCATTTCTGGGAGATGGAAAATGGATGAGAACCATGTAATTGAACCACAAAGACTGAGGCATCTACAGCCCAAAATGAACACAGGAGGGGATGGCAGAAAAAGAGGGCGCTAATCTTCCAGGTAGAACCCCAAAGACTTTTTGAATAAAATGACTCAGCATATGGAGGGTGGGATCACGAAAGTAAGCCAAAATTGGTATGTAGAGAGGAATAGAGGGTCTGCCTGAAATTATGCCTCTAGAGCAAGAATCCAATCACCTCCCTGCTCCTCTCCTCTCTCACCCACATTCCTGGATGTAACAGGAGTACAGGAAACTTCGCTTTAACCCAAGGCAAAAGAAAACAAAGCAAAACAATAATCACCATAATAAGAACGATGTCCCCTACATAAAAGAAATGTAATGCATTGCTTGGGGAGAATTAAGACCACTAGCTGGTGCTGGCACCAAAGAATAAATTTCTTTCCTTTTGGTAATCTCTCATCAAAAGCCTGGGTCCCCAGTGATTTATGGGCCTCCCTGACCAGGTCAGCCTCCTGATTGAAGGAAAAATCTTTCAGGGAACACAAGCCTACACATACAGCAGCAGAGAAAATCCAATCCACTACGGGAAAAAGTCAACTCAATCCCTCCTGTTTTAAATATGTACGAATAAGTTATAATCACCCAGGCATATGAAGAAAATTAGCAGCACTAAAACGGCAAAATAAACAATCCCAGTGGAAACAGAAATAATTCATGGAAGAGAACCAACCTGAAGTCTAATTAGTATTCTCAGAAAGATTTGAAGGATGATGCCAAAGAACAATAAGAGAAAGTCAAGAAAATCTACCTAAAAGAGAAAAAAAGGCAAATCAACAGAAAATATGTGATAAAACATAAAAGGCATAGGAGAACAATCAACGATTCCAACCTCCAACAAATATGAGCTCAACAAGGAGAAAACAATAGAAGGGAAGAAATAAGCAAAATAAAACGCAGGACAATTTTGCATATCTGGAAGAAGACGTGGATCTTTCTATTTCAACAGTACCCTGATTACACGAAAGGATGGATGAAAAAAATACCTACTCCTAAACATCATATCTGCAAATTTCAGAGCATAAAGAGAAAAAAACAGCCATCTCAAACTTTGTCAATTGCTCTGGCAAAGGACTGAGAGCTCTGCATTAAATGACCAGGTCTGAGAATGACTCACTTCCCCACTGCTCAATTCATGGGCCAAAGCTAGTCTCTTGGCTTCATCAGCCTCAAGGGGTCTAAAGTTCAATAATCCTATGTTCACAGAAGGCAGAGAGCAGGAAAAATTATTTGTGAACAGCACCCATGCCTGCAACAATTACGTCTACATTATTTTTATGAAAAGTTTATACATGAAGTTATTCTGGTATAATGAGGATGAAAATTGAGGTCATGTGCAGAAACATGTTGATTTTATACAGAAGAAGTCAAAAGATAAGATAAGTTGCATAATAAGGAAATATTTTTTATTATGCCAAAATATACATTACAAAATTTATCAGTTTAATAATTCTTAGGTGTACAGTTCAGTGGAATTAACTATATTCATACAGTTGTGTAAATATCACCACCATTCATCTCAGGAATTTTTCATCTTTCCACACTAAAACTCTGTACTCATTAAGCAACAACTCCTTATTGCCCGCTCTCCCCAGCCCCTGCCAACAACCGTTCTAACTTTCTGTCTCAATGAATTTGACTACTCTGGGTATCTCATATAAATAGAATCAAATATTTGCCCTTTTGTGTCCACGTCACTTCACTTAGCATAATGTCTTCAAGGGTCTTCCAAGTTGTAGCATGTGTTAGAATTCCAGTCTTTTTTAAGGCTAAATAATATTCCATAAGAACATGGAATACTTCACAAATTTGCATGTCATCCTTGAGTAGGAGCCATGTTGATCTCTATACCATTATAATTTTAGTATTTATGCTGCCAAAACAAGGACTAAAGATTTAACCAACTGAAAGACTGAAATATTAATGCAGAGTTGAGTGGAGAAGGGGACGTTGGGGTCATATAAGTGAGCTAAATCTTCATTTTCAATAGATAGGAAACGATAATGCCTGTATTTCATAAATCAAGAAAAAATCATATCAGCACCTGGCTTGGAGCTATGGGTGTAACCTCCACAGGAAGAAAACTTTTAAAAAGTAAGAGGAGTAGGGAGTAGGTAATTGAAGAGGTAGAGTGGGGGAGTGGTGTTATTTTAAGACATTCTGCATTAGTTTACTTTATCTTTGTTTATGTTAAGCTAATCATAAAAAGTGTCTCCAACTGCAATACTACTGAATAACCAGAATTGTAACCCAGAACTCCTGATATTTGCTAGCTGTCTACTTCTCATTGCAAAAGGACACCTTTCCCAAGTCACTTTTTTGAAGACTCTTATTGCCATGGACATCATTAATCCACATGGAAAACGGTATAGAAAGGTACGGCAATGGCCTGACTCCAAAGGCCCCCTTTTTGCCTGGTCTGTATGTTTGACTCCTTACATTACTGATATTATTCTACTATGCATTGTATCACTTTATACTATATCTATCACTTTTACTACTATTTTCCTCTTTTAACGAGTCTATTTGCTTCTTTTGGTACTGGTCTTGCTACTCGCCTTGAATGTGTATGAGTTCCTTGAAAGCATACTATTTTATTTCTCCCACCTACTCCTGGAGTTTTCTCAGACCTACTCTGGTTCAGGACAATTTCCACATTAGCATCAGAGCTTTCTTGAGAGTTCCAGGCAAAGTCTTCAGCAGCCAGGAACCTTTGCAGTGGCCCGACTCTCACTATAGCTGTGGGAAAAATTGAGTAGGAAATTATTTAAACTAAGTTCTGTATTCAGTTTTATAGAGAAAATGGTGGTGTTTCAAGTAAATAAAACGAACCCTTCTGATCTGAAAATAGAGTCTTCTCAAATGTAAGTATTTTCTATCTCCTTAAAGTTTTGTACTTTGATGTTCTTCTGATGTCAATTATCATCTTTGCTATTAATAACATTTGCAGATGCAGAAACTTGATCTTGAAACGTGATGAAGGGTGGCAATAGAATCTTCTATGTGCTACAGTTGTCAAACTACATTATCAGTATTATTTCCAGTTCAAATGTCCATACATTAGGAAAGAAAGCTAAAAACTTCTAAAATAAAATCAACTGTGATCATGTAGTGACTGAAAGTCATATTAATGAAGGAATGCTTAAGGGAGCTGGCACGTGCAACCCGGAAAAAAAGGAGTGAGAAGACAATGTATTTTGAATATGTAAAATGAAGAGCTAGAAGCTTTCTTGTGTGTCCAGTATGCAGAGCACATAAGAGAGTGAATTCTGCAATCAAACAGAATTGAGCACAAATCCTGACTCCATTTGCTAGTTGTGTGACCCTCAACAAGGTCACTCTAGCACTCTGGGTCTCAATGCCTCTAAAATAGTGGCAAATAATAATGCCTATAACATAAGATTTTTGTGCTAATAAATAAAAACATAAACACATGCAAAATTTTATTGCATGCCTAGTATATAGAAAAAAATTTCTACTCATAATCATCCTCATTATTATAATTGTTTTGATCATATGTTGTTATTATTATTCCAAAGGGGAAAGCAAGTACTAATGAATGAATGTCCTAGATCAATGAAAGGGTGACTTTCTTAACAAATGAACAACTAACTATAGAATGAAGAGTTCAATGAAATAATGAGCTCCCAATGACCATCTCCCAGGAATTCTGTAATTAAAAGGAGTTCTGCACTCAAAAGAAGGTTATACCTGATGATCATTAAGGCACTCTTACTTTTCGGATATAATGTAATGATTAAGTTCCTGCAGCTCATTACTGCCAGTAAGTTTGGGGGTGTCAATGTGGTCCCAAATTGTTCTTCCTTCTGGTTAATAAGGAGGGAGGTTGACTGGGGAGTTTCCAGTTACTATTTCTGCATAATGCTGCCAAGTAAAGTTGTTTCTTATATCCCACAAGCCGGCAGGCTTCACTCCTTTTTTCACCCTGAAAGGCTTAGGAAGCAGGGACCGCCTGTTCGTCCCTCCACTCCCCCAAGAAAATGACAAAATGACATTCTTTCCTACTCTCTGTGAAACGATTTCTGTTAACAGCTCTGGAAAAATGCTGCAAAGATGTGAGTGAAATGATGGCAGGATTTGTTGACAAGAAGGCAAAATGAGGGAATCCAGAAAAGATCACCCCCATTAGAGACGGAGCGGCCTGTGGCCTCCATCTGCTTCTCTCTCCCCTGGCCTGGGGTAGTCTCAGACCCATCTCAAGGGTCGTCAGTCTTCTTTGAAATGACTCAATCAATGAAGCTTCTAATAGGGTCTAATGGATCTCACTATTAGCAGATTTTTTGTTTTATGTTCAGTCTAAAATTTCCTTTGATTAATTTAACCTATTTCTCTTCATTAGATGGTGGCAGTAATTTTGAAACAAAGGAAAGGATGCAAATTTGAAAAGAGTCATTGTAGAAACTTCTGCTTAAAAGATGTTCTTTTTGCAGCAAGACAGGGCATAATCACTATTCAAACATCCTCCAGAGAAGTGAGGTTTTCCAAACAGGAAAGCCTACCCAGGAGCCCACCTTGCCCGGACATGCATATTTCTACTTTGAGGCTGTGATTAGACAGATCCAAAGAAAGGTTACCTGCCCACCCACATCAGGCCAGTGTGCCTGACATTATCTGCTGAGACTCACTCAGGACCTTTCTAGACTCTTTTTTGTTTGTTTTACTAGAACGTCTTTGAAAGCTGATACATGAACTAGTGAGAGGAGGAATGAAAAAAATTATCACTTCGGGGAACTGTCAGCGTAATGTGAGATAGACATGGGCTTGGGGACAACGACTTGTGGGTCCTGGCTGTGCCACTGGCATTGTCTTAGACAATGTATTCATCTCTCAAAGCCTCAATTTTTGTCCTGTGAAAAAATGGTCACAATAATCGACACTTCACAGACTAGTTTCAAGGCAATTTTTGAGAAGTCGCTTGCATGGTATAAGGCAGAAGTCTTGCACTCAATAAAGGTTATAAATAATCATTTGTCCCCTGATGTGAATAAGGTTATTATACATATAGGTGTTAAATATGGGAAAGATTTATTGAAAATGTTTCAAGATGTTTGAAAGTAGGCAATGACAGGTAGAATGTAATTAATTGTGAATTTGCATGAAACTGAGAAAAGGGAGCTCATTTAGGAGCAAAGTAATCAGGGGAGGGTCCCCCGGAAGTCTCAATTTTGGTATTCAATGATAAGAAGATAAGGAAAGTGGTATTCCAGACTAGGAAACAGATGGAGCTTTAAGCTGAGCATGAAGTATTCAAGGAGCAATGAGCAAATGATCCGATTTAAACAAAGATGAGTATTGGAGAGTGAGGAGACAGAAAGATAGAATAGGTGGCAGGAGTCCAGAATAGGAAGAATATGAGAAGCCAGGCAAGTGTCATCACAACTTGAGTTATCCCTTTTGAAAATGCTCATATCTTCTGTAAAGAAGCCATTGGTGTGTATCCTAAATATCGCAAGTGTATTACCCTTTGTCATAGGCAGAAAGGCAGCATGTGTAATATAAAAGCTCCAGACTTGGAATCAGGAAATCTGAGTTAAGATCTTTGCCCAGCCAGAAAAACCTGGGCAAGTGACTTAACTTCGGACAAGTCACCTAATTCCTCTCTGCCTCAATTTTTTCATCTGGAAAATGAGCACAAGGTTCATGCATGGCTCATGAGGATCTTTTGATGATTAAATGAGATCATGTCATGTACGTAAAGTGCTTTGTATAGTTCTGGGCACAAAAACAGCACTCAGTAAGGGTTGATTTAAAAATAATTCAGAGAGGCCAGCCCTGTGGCCCAGTGGTTAAGTTCACGCGCTCTGCTTTGGCAGCCCAGGGTTTCGCTGGTTCCAATCCTGAGCACGGACATGGCACCACTCATTAGACCATGTTGAGGCGGTGTCCCACATATCACATACCACAAGTAGAAGGACTCACAACTAAAATATTCAACTATGTACTGGGGGGATTTGAGGAGAAAAAGCAGAAAAAAAAAAAGAAGATTGGCATCAGTTGTTAGCTCAGGTGCCAATATTTAAAAAATAAATAAAAATTTAAAAAAATACAAAGAAACAAAATCTTACTCAGTGGGTTGAGCTGATACTTTAGATGTGCTCATCTCTCACAGAACCACATGAGTAACTCATAAAATAAGGCTGGTAAATCCTTCAACACAACGAATAGTAAGAGACTGTGTTGACTGTAGCAGGTATGTGGGAGACAGAGAGTGATAGTGGGGCCAACTCTGCATGATTGTCCTGTGAAATTTGGGATATAAGGTCTCAGTACACAAAGCAGATGCTTAGCACACTTTTGTAGAATCTGGAGTTGAATAAAGTAGCAAAGAGCAAAGTACCAGAAAAATAGCATTCCTTAGGTGTCACATGGTACTACACGGTGTTACATGGTTCTACAGTGGTCACTGAAAGTTTTTATTAAATACTATTTGAACAAAAAGGGTTGTTGTAGCTGCCTTTTCCGACCACTTTGATGGTGTTTTTACTTCCTGATAATAATCTAGCCTCTTTGTCTCCGACCTAGACAGAGCTCGCCTTTCCCCTCACATTATCGTTCCTCCCATTCCCCAAAAGTTTCTGAATCCATGAAGTTGATTGGACGGGCTTATTAATTTACCACGCAAGTGTTTTGCTGAAGATAAGATTCTAAGATCTGTTGTAAAACAAAGAGTATTCTTATGTTTTATGTAATAAAACCATTGATCACCAATAGAGAGCAAACCATGTTTATCCGGAGCCCCTTGCTCTCAGAGGATTTATTCATAGCAATAATACTTACCTATAGGAAACTAGCTGCTTCTTTGCTTTGCCAACTCTGGCCAGTAATGCCCTGTGCAAATGAATTTAGAGATTTTCTCAGCTTGTGTTCATATGCTACAAAAGGGAAATAGCCCAAATTGTACCTACTTGGGCCTGAATTATCGACTTCAGCTTTGAAGTGCAAATGAGCTGAATGAAAACATACTTAGACTGCAACACAGGAACTATTCCCACCAGCTGATTGATGGTGCATTAACTGTCTTGTAAGGAAAGCTTTGTATTGCTATGGATTTGCAATCCCCTGGTCCAATTATCCCACAGATGAAGGCAAACACAATCCACTGTATGAACAAGTCAATAGTGGTCATTTCTGAAAATTCTTTACTTTCTCTTTTTTCTAACAATTCGAATTACTGGGTCGCCCATAAAATAGTTCTTTTGTGGTTGATCGGCCCTGCTGCTTCTAAAGCTAGACTTATGGACTTGATCTAGGAAAACAAACTGCTATAAACAACTTCTCAGTAGGCTAAAATCATCAGTATTTATTGTGAATGCAAACTCCTTTGGAAACTTCTAATCACCATAATCCGTCTATATAAAAATAATCCCTGACTAAATGAATATGTCTGGAAGGACAAATGAGCAGAGCATTTACACGGCCACACAAAATGCCAAGTGCAAATTATAAAAGGGTCTTTGATATTTTGCAGCTCCAAAAAAATGAACTTTTATAGAGCTTGACCATATATGATTGAGTTTGGAAAATAACGTTAGGACTTCTGGTAACTCCTTCATGAAATCATAGATATTTAGATGAATAAATATATTCTTTGTTTATCATTTTCCATCTGTACCATCTTAAACCGTTATCAGGCATAATTGAGAGACTCTGCACCAAAGTGTCTCGAGGGAATCTCTCAGCTATGTTAGCACAGTAGAATTAGCTTCAGAGGAGGGGCCCATGCCTTGTTGAAACGAGTAATAGGTAATGTTTAACATCTGCTTATGTTAAGGTACCATAAACATCTTTTTGTAAGATTATGATTTTTAACAACTCATTTATTCCCCTTTACTAGTCATCCAAGAGGACTTTATTTTATACTCTAGAAATAATGCATAGAGCTTTTAAGAAGGGGAGAAAGGAATCACATTGAAAGGGGGACAAATAAGGTGACATTCATTTTCCCTTTTGCAGGCTCTTATTTTAAGGCCAATATTTTAAGATTCACATGACATTTTACTACTGAAGGATCTACCTTTTTCTTACACAGAGATCCTTTCTCTAGAAATGACAATGGCCCCAAGGAGTGTTCAGGCACAGTCTCTCACATTGTGTTCCCCACTAATAAGACAAATGAGGAGGTCTAGAAGTAATGAAATGCAGAGACAATCTTCCAAATTCATTGTCCTTCACCCAGTTAACTTTAACCAATTCTCTCACAGTATATTCAAGCGTACATGTGAGAGAAAAGCAAGATTCATTGCGTCAAAATTCCTATTGCTCACAAAAAAAGGACAGAACAAAGGGCTCTCTCTAGCCAACAAGAGAACTAATCAGACTCCAAATAATTAGCGGGTATCAGCTCAGTGGTGCTGAAGTTTGAATTCCTTTATAAAGGGGTAAAATTATCATGCAATGGGAACCAAATGAGAAAGAAGGAAAGAAGATGAACCCATTTGACTATAAAATTGTACCTGAGCCATTTCCCCAGATTAGATAGACCTAAAAATCCCACTTTTTGCAGCTTCAAAATGGTTTCAGAAAAGTTTTTATTATTATCATTGTTCAATTTCATGCGTCTCTGCACTTGAACTTCCAGCCAGGAGCAGGAGTCGAACTGCCAGAAATGTTGTGAAGAAACAGTGTTTTTCGTGGCATTTCCAGCTAACATTTTCAGTCCCAGGAGGTTTGAAGACACATCCAAACTTTTGAGTGCTAATATGATTTGAACCTCTGAATCTTCTGAGAATTTTTTCTTTCTCAATCAGAACCAAATTATGAGCTAAGGAAGCAGAAGAATGGAATACAATTTCAAAAGTTATTTTCTATACTGGATGCAATATCTGCAAGCTTCCAGATTTCTGGTATGTTCCTTCTCTACTCTGAACATTAAGTGCAATATCTATAAAACTAATTATGATGCATATTATCAAGAGTGACCAATGTTTCTTGTGAATAGCCTCTTTGTAAAATTTCAATCTCTATTTCAATGAGTATTCAGTTTAACAAGAAAATGGATAAGCTTAATGATCACCATAGAACAGCTGTGTTCTATATAGAACATATTAAATTATCATTTAATTTATCTGGCGTTATAAGGGGACAGGTATTTTCCAGATAACCAGAATCTAGTTTCACAAGTCAAAAATAAGCTTACTTCAACATAGTGTGATGGGGTTCTTTCTAAGCTGGCTGATCACAGAGAACGCTAAAAATCATTTAACCATTGCCTAAGTCACCGTTACTACTATGATTATTTCCTTGCTACCTGGAAATATAAACTTTATCTTTCCTCTGACTTTTTTGTATAACACTTTATTGTCACTAACTATAATTTCTTGCAAATGTCAGTCTGCCTGATTCAAACAAAGCCTCTCTCTTCTCTCTAATTTGAAATTTAAAATATGCTCTGTTATGAATAAGCAAATAATCAAGTGTGGGATGTTAAATCAAAGTTGTTAGGTGTTGAAAGAAGAGCCAAAGTACCTGCCTATTATGATGGAGTTTTTATGGCAATTAATTTGTGTTGTCAGAGGATTTCTTTTTTCTGTTTATTTCCAGAAATGGGTTTATATCCCCATGAGACAGGATTACTGCAAGAGTAATCTCTGTACACATGTATTTAGCATTCATCAGTGACGGGCTTAGTTAGGAGGCTAGTGGTACAAAAGTCATATACCTACATTTTAGAAAAAGGAATTGAGCCTACGTTCACAAAGACAAAGAAGATAGCTCTCTGCAGAATGTGACTGGAGGGACACTGGCATGATCACACCTGCCCCTGGATATCTTACATATCTTTTGGTCATGAGGCGGTCTTCAAAATAACCTCATTTTGTTGGGTATAACAGTAGGCCTTTGCTACATAGAGTGAAGTATTGTCTTCAAACTTAAAATCATCATCAAAAGATTGCAGTTTCTGAAGTCAGCCTGAGTTCAAACGCTAGCTCAAACACTTCCTAGTGTTTGAGCACGTGCAAGCAATTTAGTACTTATCATTAACGTTGTTTGCGGATGAAATAAATTAAATTGAACATTAATATAAGTAAACCCTACATGCACTCTGCTATGTCAGGCATTGTTCTAAGTACTTCATGTGTTGGGAAACTGAATCCTATAATAGCTCTTCAAAGTGGGTACTATTGGCACCTACATTTCATAGCTAGGAGAATTGACACAGAAGTTAAATAACTTGTCTGATACCATGTGGCTAGTAAGTGGAGTAGTCAAGATTGGAACCCAAGAAGTATGATTCTGAAATCTATGCTCTTAACCATTCATCCTTACTATAATTAGGAGAGTGCTAAGTAATTATTTTTTAATTGATTAATATTATGTTACCTGGGGAGGAAAAGGTCTGCTCTATCATATTACCTTCACCTTCTTTTGTGACCTGCTGGAAGATTTTGTCATGCTGGTCAACTGTTTCCTTGAGGAGCCTAAAACTCTAGCGAAAGGAGATTGAAAACAATCTGATAAACATTCCAGGGCTGCCATTGGATATCAAGTTGAGAGGAACAGGAGAAAGACGAATTGAAAGTGGGGAAAAAGGAGGATAGAAAAGAAAATAAATCTACAGTTTGCAGACAATATATGAAGGGGAGTTGGAGGCTCTCTGGAGTAGCTCTTGGGTAGGGAGGGGTCGTGAGCAGATTGGTTGGGCACAGGGAGAACAAGAGGGAATGAGAGATTTGCAGGAAATTTAAAGGCCCCCAGTAGTCATTTGTGTCTTACCATGATCTTGATTCATTGTAAATTGATATTTGCAATGCTTCTCTTCCCCACCCGTGTCATGCACAACAGACGATCAACAAATTTGTTGCTTCGTGAACACCTAATTCTACCTACCAGCGATATCTCTTAATATAAACAATGTCTAATTTGCGTTTTGAAAAAAAAGTTATTGGGTTAGTTAAATTAATGATTACACCATATATTTACATTAAATTTAAAATTATTTTTTGAGGAACAAGGCTATGTATAATTAAGATACTAAAAATCTTATCTTAAGCTTATGTATAAAAGATACGCACACATATACATACTCATCCTACTCACAGATGCAATTATTATAATGAAAAATAAAGTAATTTATAAGAATACATTTTTAGAAATAGAAGTAATGCTGCAGAATTGGTATTACCACAGCAAGATTCTTCTCTTTCATGGTCTGGACAATACACTTCTATATGTGGAGAGTGATTCCCTGTGAGCTTTTAAGAAAGCATATTACTCTCTGAAACTAACATCCAGAACTTCACCTAACTCCATGGACATAAATCATGCTGTTGTCACTCTAGGGAATAAAAATTGCATTTTGTACATGCAGTGAAACATGCTCCTTCCTTCTTCATCACCATCTTGATCAAATAACTGTGAAGAACATGACAGTATAATCATGGTCACATGATTGAGCGATCAGGAAACAAGACTTACATATATTTTTCAGTTCTTCACCTTACTTTTGTCCTCAGATCTTATTTATTTCATTATAGGCTTTCAATTTACAGTGGGGCTTCAAGTAGCCAAAAATGCATGAACACAAAAATAAGAGGCCTACATTAGAAGAATTTATGTGTCAAATTTCTGGGATATCTTGTGTCTTAAAGAAATGGTAAAGTTGGTTACTCTCTTTCCAAACACATTTTTAAGTATTTTTAAATATGAAATTCACGAAAAAAGCGTCAGGGAAATAGTGGTGGAAAAGTTGCTAGTCATATGACAGCTTAAGTCTTGTTTACGGAAAGGTTCTTTTCAATTTTTGACACACACTCTAGACCCTCCCTTGTCTCTGATACGTCTTAAATGGCTCATTGAACATAGAGCATTCATTTTGATTTTTGTGATCCTTAAAACAAATGTCAAATGTGGAAAATACATTTAATTGGAAAATGAACTGGGCAGAATATAGACCTCCTGGGTTCTAGACTTGGATTTGCTGCAAACGTATTTAGCACCTGGCTTCAGTTTACTTATGTGTCAAGTGAAGCTGGCAAACATCCTCTCTCTGACTATGACAGCCTTTTTGAGCATGGGCTCAACTAACATCCATGGATCCATTTTGTAATACACTAGGTATGATAAAAATAGCAATCTCTGATTGTTATTGTCCTTAATTCCTAGAAACCAGCACAGGTACTGGCATACAGAAATTGCCAATAAATATGTGTTTAACTGAATGGAATGAAACTGTGTAAAAAATAAAAATGCAAACAATTAAGAAAGCAGCTCATTCACTTAAACGACTTGGGTGAAATGACAGTTTAAATTGTGGAGTATGATTATCAGAATGCTTTTACGGAAATGCAGTATTTCTGACACATTCAGTAATAGATTTAACATAGCACTACTATGTATAGATTCCAGGGAAACCATCTTAAGAATAAATAATATTTCACATTTAATAAATCAGACCAATACAATGAAAATTGGTGCGTCTAAAACATTTGGAAATGATTCTCTGAAGTTTTTTAGAGATTCTTCTGAGAACTTCATTAGATTTGAGTACACCGAGCAAGTCCCTTTTTTTAAACAAATGCTTTAGCTGCCCCATCCCTGATTCAGAATATTAGTATATTAATTCCCCAAATAATGGAGATATCAGTGAGGGAGGTATTTAGTAGACTTCATAGACTTCTCATTGTTTGGTATTTTCATCAGAATAGTGATGCCTTACAGCAAGGAGAAGATACTAGAGAAAATCAGTGGATCAAGTCCCTTTTGTGGATGATGTGGGAAAGGGTAAAAGTCAACACTCTTCCTGCTCCTAAAGAGAAAAGCAAGAATGTTAGTGATGCCCTCTTAGTTTTCTTTTGTCAGAAGTGCACTTCAGTGGACTTCTTTCCTCTTTTTTCCTCCTCTTCTTTCCCTATGCTCTCACCAAAGGTTTCTCCATTCTGTATAAAAACATTCTGCCTTTCGTTTGAGTCTCTGGAGACCTAAATCTACAATCTACCTGTGGACCAAACCAAATCAGCAGACAGCAGTGAAATGGCTATTTGCCATGTTGGCCTGTGCAGAATGGCTTTAACTGAAATAAACTTGGGACTATTATATCCATTGATAGTTGAGTCTGTGTCCATGATGGCTATAGAAGCATGATTTTCTCAGGGTAAACTGAGGGTTAATATATAATTACCTCCCTATGAAATATATTACTGCACTTAGTGAAAGATCTTTATGTGTCTTGGTTTACCATATTTTACAGTGTTTAGGCATTGTTTTTATTTTACTTAGTTTGATCTGGCAGTCTCAGAAATCTCAGAGTTGGTGTATATTGGCTCCAACTGCACATGTACTGGAGACTTGAGGACGAAGTCTGTGAGACAAATGAAAGAGAGCACCAAAGCTCAGTTTTTGTGTAAGAGTGTATACAACAGCCTTGAAGGTGAAATACAGGTAACCTGGTTGACTTTGCTTATTTGAGGACTTCTTAAACCAAGAGAAGCATATTGTAATAAGCCCGATGCCTTCCGTCAAAGCTAAATTACTCAGTCCAGAAAGAGCTGATATTTGAAGAATGGTGATCATGAACAGTCTATTAGAAATATTATTTACTTGGTCAAAAATACACAACATAATTGAATGTCTTTCTGACCTTGAAATTTGTTAATCCTTATATCCCTCTGAAATGAAGGAGGTTGGTGGAAAAGAATTGCAAGCCATTTCTTGGGAAACTGAAAAGCTGACAATATTGAAACTATTCTGCTCCTAAACAAGCTTACCTAATGTTATATTTATGGCTGAATTCATAACTGAACCCTATACAATGCGATTGCCGAACTTCAAAGTTCAGATGTTACTTTGTAATGGCAGAATTAATTTCCTTGATTGCTAATCCATCACACCTAAGTGTGATGCATGCAGTATCAAACATGGGTATTTCTGCTATCATTAATCGCGGCATATTGTCACAACCGATAAGCAAATGCAGTAGGAGAAAAGGAAGAGAGGCCCTGGTATTGGCAGTTTAGCCTTGTTTACTCATAAGCCGTGGCAGAGCCCTCAAAATAAAGGGAGGGGACCCTTGTGACTCTCACAAGGAGAAAAGACAGGCATCCAGAAGCATCAATCACTGGGCGAGCCTTGCTTTCCATTTGCAAAGCTGTTGTTTATTGCGAGCTAATGATTGATAGGGTCTAAACAAATGCTAGGAGAAATCACCAAAGGTGCAGACGCTTAGGTGTGACATTTGGCCACAGGAAATCTGCAGGGAACAGGCCAGCTGGCAATGAGGACATTCTGAGGAAATGAACAGGGCTACATTACAAGAAGAGCAAATAATGAGCTGTGAGTTAAACGACAGCAAGGTAAAATGGCAATTATGGGTACCAGGTAGACTATGTGCCAAAGAGGAAAGAAAGTGGAAGAAATAGGTCAATAAAAACTATTTGATCGGATTTCATTAAGAAAAGATCATCTCTTAAAGCAGCCACTCAATAAAAACAGAACATTCAGTTAGGAGGGCAGAAGTTTTGAGAAAATGCAGATAAAAGGAGTAGTCTTAGAAAATTTTGTTATGAATATATGCACATTTGAAAAGAGGAAAGAGTTTGAATTATTGATATATATGTTTTTATCCATTAAAATTCAATGAAAGGATGATGAAGAAAGACAGCAAGTCTTGTCTGTCAGCATCAGAACCATGGACTCTTCTTACTGCATCCCCGCATCCAGGTACTGAGAAAGGTCTGTATGATGATGACGCATGGACAAACATCCACATGATTTATTTCTTTTATCTCTTTACCAGGGGAGATGAGCACTGTGCACTCCAAGACTCGGGTGGTGACTTTAACACAGGGCCTACCTTAACACTGGTTGAAGAAGTCCTTTCTCTACTGCAATCTGTTCTTTTCAAACACCAACTGCTCAGTTTAGTCATGGATGGCTTTCATCAATAGCTACAATTAGCTCAGCTCTTCCTCACCAATCTTGTTTCATTTCTCCCTCAAATATGCGTGTCTCTTAAGAACCTATTCTCCTTGCTGTCTCTTGCATATGGCTTTTCTTTTCTCTGTCACCTATTCCTGGTCTACCTCTTTACTCGTCCTTGTTCCATTCCTTTGTCAAAAGGTGAAGCCAGTTTTCTTTAACCGCTCCCATTTTTGGTTTTATGTTTCTTAGATGAGACAATCTGGAACCTACACAGAGAATTATGAACTTTGAATGAGTTAAGCTTTATAAAACTTGATGCACAGTTCCTGGCTCAAGAAATATACTTTTTTTCTGCTATCTTATATATTTAAGATATTGTAGTTAAGGCATAGTGGTGAGGCTATCAGACAATTTATTATGCTGACCTACAATTCATGTTTTTACATAATAAGAGCGATAGAAGTAGATTCTATTTTATTTCAAATCCCTCTTCTGGTAATGTTTTTTCCAGGCTTTGTTTATTGTTGGTCCCGATTCTTCTACAACAGCAAGTAGATCTCATGTCTGTACCTGCTATTATGTTCCTTCGGCAAGTAAGGTTTCAGTTTGTGCTGTGTTGATGGGTGTTTGATGGGCCATCGTGAGAGCTTTCTTCATAGGACAGAAGCCAAATTCTTCTCTGAATCTGACATGGAATCTCACCCATCAAGTTGTGGTCAGAGTGATCAAACGGGATTTGGGAGGTATGGTGCCTAACCAAGCCTAATAGAAATTTTCTGAAAATACCAGGGATGTTTCTGCTCAACAAGCTGCTTTTTTGACACCTGTCTCTCTTGTTTTTTCTCTGGATTTCATTTAGAAAAAAAAAAAGAATGCAAATGAACCCATGCCCTACTAAAAAAAGAGCAGGAGGGAGGTCACAATCAGGTAGGCAAGATTCAGAAGTTTTTTGCATGAACTTCAACTTCTTTTCTGTATGAGCTGGAGAAACAATTACTTAACCTTTTTGAATTACAGCACAGTACATGGTAAACAAGCATGGAAATGAATCAACATCTTTCTACAAACAGAACATGTTATTGAGAAGATAAAATAAAACCTTTTTCCTAGAAGATCTTTGAAAATTAAAAATAAAAAAGGAGGAAGGAAGGAAGGAGGGAACACAGTATAAAACTTTCAGTTGAACATAGTTAATTAAGCTTTTCATTGTATCTTTTCTGTCTTCCAAACCAGCGAAAGAACTAGAACAAGTAAAGAAAGGCAAATGGGCAGAATATATGACAAAAAATTACTGAAAGGTTTCATCACATCCCTTTTTCTCTAGTTCCTGCAGACCCCTCCTAGATTCTACTTTCCAGCCTTCCAGTTAGATGTGGCTGTGCTCTTGAGTTCTGAGTTCTAGAATGAGGGTGAAAGAGATGTGCATCGATTTCAGGCTAAGTGCTGAAAATCTTCCCTAGTAGCAACGACGTTACCAGTGAGCTGATAACTACCTCCAGCAATGACAAAATATTGAACAGGAAATGTGCTCACAGTGCATTCATGGCTGAGTCATGAACAAATTCTACAGAATAATGTGCATAGTGAGGACAGTTTGATGTTAGACAGTGCCATACCCATCTTGGGAGGTAGAAGAAAGGGGGAGAACAAACATGAACTATGTAAGAGCACTGAATCCCCACCTCCAGGCATAGACAGCCAGTCATCACAGCAAAAATTGCCATTGAAATATAGCCATATAAGCAGATTATTTGAAAGTATGTAAGTCCAGAGAAATACAGCTTAAAGAGTAGGAATCTGTTGCCCAGGGAGCAAGAATTGGGAAAAAAGTGGTCCTACCATTTATCATTATGACTCTTGCACTATGACTTGATTTTTAAAAAATTATCTAAATACATTAATTGTTTCAAAGTATTCTTTTAAAGGAAGGCAAAATAAGATGCAGAAAAATATTATAGCTAGAAATATCGAAAGTATTACAATTGAGGATAGGTACACCAAAGATACTCATGAGGTGTAAGGTAGATTTTAGCCTAGCCAAAAGTAGCAAGCTAGAAAATTTAAATATTCATACAAGTGTCTTAATGTCAAACCATGACTCTCAGATCCTGAGTATCAACCCTGACTGTGCCATAGGCTTAAATATGACCCAAGTCTCATTTCTTTCTCAGCTCCTCGTAAAAAAATAAAAATAATAATAATAACACTGGGCAGAAGGATAATGTGCTATGAATTTTGAGAACTGAAAAATGCATTTGCCCATCCAAGCTCAATGAAAATAGTCCTTCCTATTGCCCATATCCAAGTCAAAATACTCCCAGGATTTATTCTCAAGAAGGTTTGCTGGGAGTTTTATTTTACAGTGACTAAGGAGCCTCATGAATTCCCTAGAACTCTTAACCACATCCAATCTTCTCAGGCCCCCTTTCATTTAGTTCTTGGATGTTGGCATCAATTGAACAATATTCTGACCTTTTTTAAAGGCCAAATATAATACAACATCAGCTTGGTTTGCTGAACTTTAGACTCCTCTGAATGGGAGAGTATTTGGGAGCTCCTGTGTAGATTTCATATCTAATGTCATGGCAGAATTAATGATTCATTTCTTATAGGAATTACACAGCTTCCCTTTAAAAACAAGTTCAAATATATACCATTTAAGCTTGAGTATTCAGACCTATTGTTGAATCAGCAGCCCTCAGGATAAGTGGAACTAGATTGAAAAGAAAACAATGATTGGATCAAGAAAAATATGCAAGATCAAAGGCAGATTGTTAATAATTTTAGGGAAGGAACAGGAGTGGCTCTAGGCGGAAATAGAAAGTGGTTAGCACTTACCAGCAATTTGAAATACATTTTGGGGACCCTTCACTTGTTTTGTTCTTCCCTCTCTGGCCAAAATTTGTGCCCTATCCCTGGCACTTCAGGCTTTTTCCTAAAGTAGATTGTCCATTATTGAGACTTACTCTTTAAAGATCTCATCCCATAGGTCTTTCAGGATTCCAGAGTGAAATACAAGCATTATGATAAACATGATAAATCATGATCATCACAATCCATATCTCAATCATGTTTTACTCTCCCCAGGATATTATCTCACTCAATCCTCACAATCAGCCTGTGAGGGCTGGTGTTAATAATCTGTTCATTTTGAGGGTGATGTTGGTAATACATGTACAATTCTAATTATAATATCTGACATACAATAAGTGATTAATAAATGCCTGTATTAATTTAATTTAATTTTCTCATCTTCCATGACACAGTAGGGAGAAAGGAGCTGTGTATTTAAGAGAGAAACAATTCTTCCCTCTTTGCATGCAAAGAAAATAATATATAGCCCAAGATGTGTTAAAGGAGGCATCACCTGTTCAAATTAGATGCAAAACAATTTCAACGATCATGAGTTAATGAGTATTTATTGATGCTATTGGTACAAGATGTGCCATATGAGGTAAGATGAAGAAGAGAAAAATAATATCATTTCTAGCACCAGTAAGCTCATAGTCTAGCCAGGGAGTCAAGGCATATCATGTAATACATTAAATAAAAAATAAAAAGTAAAAAGCAGAAGACAAAGAACACCATCCTTTAGTGAATACTTTATTGATAAATGGGTGGAAGATAAAATAACAGTGAGCTCAGGTGGATCTACTGCAAACTTGAGTGGCGTGGGAGATGTGCATGAAGAAGACAGAGGAACTTAGCAGGGACTTGCAGTAGCTCTGTGCTCTGCTATCTCACTGGAGGGGTGTGAACTGGAATGGGGCAAGGAGCTTATCCATCTGACTCTAGCTGTGCTGCTGGGGAGCTCCTTCTCTGTGTTGTGTCACCTAAGCCCACTTTCTTTGGACTAGCTCTCCAGCATTTGAATGACCCAGCCAGCAGCAGGGCTGTTCCAGAAGTTAAGATGTCCTCAGCCATGTTGGCCACCTTAGAAGGATGAGACAAAGCAGTCGTAGAGGGCTCTCTAGCTAAGAGATGGCAGCTGCTGACTTGTGTTTGCAAAAATGTGATTGGATGCTTGTCTAGTAGTTGGTGGAGAGAAAGGAATCCTTGAATCATCTGCTGTAACACTACAGAGCCAATTTCATACTAAAGCTCCTCTCCAAAAGGAGAAGAGATGGTCCTTGACTATAGGGAGTTTCCATGTTGGGCTCATAAAACCCAAGAGAAAAATTAAAATATTTCTGCAGAGTGGGGATAAAATCAGACCTTGCTCTGTTCTCAACTAGTGTTTGATGTTGGATAAGTCTCTTCTAGTCTGTTTGCTCATTTATAAAGTGAGAGATTGAGTGATGCGGTCCTTGGCATCCTTGGTTATATTACAGTCTTTTAATAAACCAAAGTGTGAGATGGAGCAGTACAAGAAGTATTTGGCTTAGAAGATGTGTACAGGATGACTAAGAACATTTATATTATTGAGGCTTTCTGTCATATAAGGTGTTCAGTCCCACTTTCCCTGAAGGGAGCTATCAAATGGGTGTATAGGGCACTGGAAAGATGCCACTATAATAACTACCTGCTGCAGGAATTAATTTTCATAATTCTAGATATTGCTAAATTCCTTGCATTTGAGTGGTATAAGTTGGAACCACACTCGTCCTCCAGGAGAGCTTTTCATCTTTCATTATATTCACATGCATGTGCAAGGAAATAGCAGAGTCGTCTCAGGAATGCACAGTGGAGGCTGGATCCTTGGCCTGCAATGAGCACTGAGGCAAGCCTCCTAGTCTTATCTATTGGTCCAGGGTTTACCCAGCTTCCCAAACTGAAACCTCAAACCACATTAAAGTCTAATATTCCTGACTGAGGGAGAATTAAATCACAGCCCAGGAGAGTTCACAGGAGAAGTGCGGGGGAGGAGCTGTTATTTGCAGGACATAGCAATGAACCACCACTTTCTCTTGGTTATGAAGCTGAAGAGAAATCCAAAGCAATAAGATTTGGACCTACAGGACTTGATCAAAACGAGAATGAAGCTACATTTTATAGACCAATTATGCATTTCAGTAACCCACCTGCTCTCCCAGAAGTTTATCTGCCCCTCTGTCTCTGATGCCTCTGCAGTACGCAGTCAACGCTCCTAGGATGCTTCCCATTTGTATTCTCACGCAGGCCTCTGCTTAAAGCCCCCAGTGGCCTTGGTGGCTGGTCCAAGTGTAACATATAGTAGCAGGAACCAGCCAGCATGCCAGGTGGTTCTGAGTTATTTACCTTGATGCAGTACTGCCTAGTGATGCCCCTTGAAGACTGTTGGCATTGGGGACTCAGGGGAGAAAGGACTGAGTACTTCTGAGCATCTACCAAATTCCAAGTACCATGCAGACCCTTGTAGAATTTTATTTGATATTATCTTCACAATTACCCTGATTTATTAAATTATTGCCACATTTGCCTCCTCCTTAAAGAGTCCTGATAAGTTCAATAATACTGACAGGAAGCAAATATTCCCACCTAGGTGTATTCTGTTATTTTTATGTTACAACTTGTTGCCTTTGTGGTCACAAGACGCTTGCATAACGGGGACATATTGAACTACTGTCCTATTCATGACGTCACTTCTCAGGTATTATTGTAAGGATTTCTCTTTCTTCTTCAGCTCCCCCCCTTTCTGCAGGCATTCAGGGTTATACTGTCTTTGCCCTGTGCTGATAGAAATCTGCCAGAAAATTAGCAAAGTTTGGGCTTGTCCTCATGGAAAAAAGATGGGCATCAATTGAGGTCTGGGGCACAGAGGACACTCTTGAAGACAGATCAAAGGGCACAGTCCTGGATCCCCTTGAAGTGAATTTCATAACAAAAACCATGGGAAGGAGATCACTGGTAATCTCTTAAGTAAAAGTAAGTGATCTGTGGAAAAGATACAGCCATCCCACCTGGCTCTTGAGTACTTGAGTCATTTTCCTCATCCATGTAGTTCTGTGTCCAGCCCTTTTCCTTGCATTTCTCAATGTCTCCTCTACCTCTCTCTCTTATCTATATTTCTCACCATAGAAGCCTCTTTAAAGTCTATTTTAAAGTCTCTGTAAAGTCTATAAGTAAATATGTACTCTGTGCCAAACCCATTTTGGGTGAGCCAAGAAAAGCCAAAGAAGTGACTTAATTTTCAAGATATTACCACGTCTTTGGATTAAGAAAGGCATAACCTCATGAAGTAAGAAGAGGTTGAAAAAGACTGTGTTGACACAAGGGCAAGTCATAAGATTCTAAATAACCCAACCCATCAATTCTACCACTCTTGTCCTGATTTACGCCTTGTGGAACTCAGGGACCCTGAGATCAATGTTCATTAGTTATATTTATATTTAAATATAAATATAATTAATATAAATATTTAAATATTTGAAGTATATTTTTATGAAAGCTCACCAACATCTAGCAGATATAAACTTATTCTATCTATAGCATTTCTGGGTATTAACTGAGCTGTGGGGTAGTAATCTGAATTATTAGTGCTTTTATTTTCCATGGGATCCCACAAACAAATGTTCATTTATGCATTTATAAAGAGTATATCTAAAATAGACAGTCGAGAAGATCAGAGAAAGAAAAGGCTTGGGATCAGATTATCCCATCAAGGTATAAAAGATTCTTTGCTATGTGTTTCTGACCTTGACTTGTCTGAGGGCAGTTTTTGACTAAGCATCTTTCCCAACTATTGATATGAGCATACATAGTCTAGAGGACAAGGATTGGCGCACAATGCACAATGAATACAGGTTTATGGAATGGCTGAATAAATGAACACCAATCATGAAACCTGTCTGTTCTACTATGATCAGATTATTCCATTACATCACCATGAATATATTCTTGCATGTTTTTACATCAAGTACCTCCATCAAACTTGTAGATATTGACACAACCCCCCTTTACCTTCTTTCCAACAGACATATCCTCCGTGATATTATGTTCATATCTTTATGTATTGATTGGCTGATCCCTTTGTTTTTATATTGCTACTTAATGTAAATTAACCTGTGATGTGGAAGGTCCATATTCCACTGTGTGTTTAAGCTGAAGAGTCAGGTCAGATCTTCTGTACCAAACTCAATCACACACTTATTCTCTTGGGTCTTCAGTTTAGTTCTTCACAATTGTTTCCTTCTGTATCTCGACATACAGTCTTTCCCTTCATTACCTCCATCATTCTAGACTCTAAGATAAATAGAAATGTGCTTTTTGCTTGTTCAATTCAGTGTATTTCTTTTGAGAATCTAATACATTCTGGGCACTGTGATAGTCATTGGGCATATAAAAATATCTATGACACTGAACATAGGCACTTGCAGTTTGGTAGAGGAATGTGGACAAACATTATTTCAATATAGTTTGATACGTGAAATTATCCAGAAATGAGATTAAGATGAGCATAGGGCTTAAGAGAGCTACACAAATTAGGTAGAGGCTCCTACAGGGGTTTCATTCAAACTAGTCTTGAAGAATGAGGAAGAGTTAACTAGGTAAAGAGGCAAGGATGGGGGTGGGGGAGGCGGTGGGCAAAGAGCTATTCTATGTAAAGGGAACAATTAGGAAAACAGCATGTTGTCGTGAAGCCACATGTGGAGAGAAAAACATGCTGGGAGAGAACTCTAAATAAATTAACTTGTTTCTATCTTAACATCTAGTTGACAAAGGGATTCACTGTTTCTCCTCTTATAGCCCTAAGCAACTGGAGGGTAATAATAACAGCTAACACTTTATAGCACTTATTATAGGCCAGGTACTATAATACATGCTTTACTTATATCCAATTGTCTATATTAACACATGTAAATGTCACCTATGATATAAAATAACCCTATGAAATTAGATGTTATTATTAATTTAATTTTACAGATGACTTAGAGTTTAAAGTTTTCCAGATGTCCAGGGTTGAGATTTGGGGAGGAGCAAGGTGTACGTGTCGGGGAGGTATAATTATACATTCATGGCAGTCTATCTGTAAAAATTCTCATTCAAACCAATCTTATGTTGTGGGAATTTAATTGGCAGAATTATGTGGAAAAATAGTCTAGTTAATTCCTTCAGTAGCTTTGTGACTGAAGGAAGAATCAATTTTATATCAGTTTTTTCATTTACAAAATAAGATATTTGGCATAGGAGATACCAAGGTCATTCCAAATAGACCATTCCATGTTGTAATGCTGCAATGCACTTTTCATAGTTAGGTGCCTACATACAGTTTCCATACTTTGATAGTTGATGATACCCCCAGTGACGAAAATCAATAAACAAAAAAGAATCTAGAATCAGTAAAGAGGAGTGATGAAGTTAGATCCCAAAGTTAAACATATTTCATTCTTTAGATAAAACTCAACCTAGGTATGTCACAAATACTTACTCAATGAGCTATATATAAATGAGTTCAATATATCAAATATTTATATTTTCAAATCCCAGGGATCATACATAAGAGAGAATTGGTGGCAATAAATAATCTTAAGTTGAGGACTCTTTAAATGCTACCTAATATCATAATGACCCTGCCTCATCTGCCCACAGTTGTTCCAGAAGAATAGCTGCAATAGTAGAGATGGGGCACCCTCTACCCAAAGAGATGTAAAATACAGATAGAGATCTAGGCCAATAACTCAACCAACCCCAGCAGTCCAATAGTGTTATGGTACTTGTATGCCCTTTTCTCCTCGTTTGCATGCAAGGCAGGCTACCTAGACAGAATGTGTGTGCTTGAAGAGCTCTTCCCCACATGGCACAGCTGAAGAGTGTGCTCTATGGTTGTTCCCCAACCCAGTTATAAATAAATAGTCTCATGTAGCAGAAACCATCTCTCTACACACTTACCTAACATCTCTCCCAGAGATATGAAAAAGATAGACATTATGAAGGATGACTCCTCTCTGCAGAGTCAGAAGAAGACAGCAAGGTTTACATGGAGATGTTAGATATAGCACCATTTTCAATTAAATCTCTTGGTTAAATTATACTGTAGAAGTAGTACAGTATTGTACTCTCTGATGTTTTTGCAAAAAATGCCCTTCATGGGACCATGTTTGAAACATCCCAAATCTGTTTTGCTAACCCTGTCCAGAATGCATCATGTCTGCCAAGCTGGCATCTAGTGGTGATTCATCAAAATGTGGTGGAAATGTGATTTGTGTGGGAGTCAAATAGAAATCAGATTGGACCCATCCCTTATATCTATATCTCTCTATATACATTTGGCTTTGACATTCATCAAATTACTCTGTTCTAACAAAGCTTTTTTGCACAAAGTAATCTCAAGCGACAGTGCATAGCAATGTGTATAATATGAAAGGAGTTGAATGGCTAAGTAGTCAGCTTGACAGTATCGCTGAAATCTTTTATTGCATATATTAGAGAGTTAAACATTGCAATCTGCTTTTCCTGTGAGACCCAATAAGAAAGGAAAAAGCCAGGTTTACTCAGGGTTAGACTGGTTTTCCTTTGTTTTCTTGCCAAAAAAGAAAAAGTCTTGATTAGTTCATAGAAGACAAAATTTGCATCTCTATGCTTGGAAGGGTGAAACTTTTCTGCTAGAAATCCATTTTCAGAAGGATCCTCTTGAGCTAGATAGTTCATCCTACTCTTCGGTCTCCTAAATTAAAAACAACTTTATTTTCATTTCTGACTTTGTAAATGGGAATTTTATCCACTTCATGAGAATGACTCACATATGAATCATACTCTTTGGGGAACTCTGAATGGAACAGTCTTTTTGTTTGTTATTTGTTTATCTCACTCCAGAAGCAGCTCTTGTGCTCAAGCCTGCTCTCCTGGACATGTCAGCCTCGACACACTCGGATAATCAGATGAATATAAATTATAACAATGACAATGGAGAACGAAGAAGAGAAAAGAGCCGCCAGTTCTCAAATGGTCACTGGCAGTCTGTGACCAGAACATCAGTGCATTGGAAAAAAGAAGTGTATATAGACACATACACACACACACACATACAAACGAAATCCTCCATAACATATGCCTCTTCTTTATCTTGAGATGGAATTTCTTCTTTGGAGAAGCTATAATAACTCTTATAACATTTCTATAATTTTCTAGAAACTTGACTAATTTCCTAATAGTGACTTAAGCAAAAGTAAGCTTAAGCAATTTCTGATTCAAGGTTCTGTGATTTCTCTGTTGCTGTTTTTTATTTTTCTTTTCTGAGAGCAAAAATAATTTGGCATTCTTATGTTATTATATGAACCACTGTCACTACACCAAATCCAGAATGAATTAATGTATTTTAGTTAACAAATCTTGTATAAGACTTGTGAGGGGCCGGCCCGGTGGCATGGTGGTTAAGCACGCACATTCCGCTTTGGTGGCCTGGGTCCCCTGGTTCAGATCCCAGGTGCGGACACGGCACCACTCATCAAGCCATGCTGGGGCAGGCGGCCCACATATAAAGTAGAGGAAGATGGGCACAGATGTTAGCTCAGGGATAGTCCTCATCAGTAAAAAGAGGAGGATTGGCAGATGGTAGCTCAGGTCTGATCTTCCTCAAAAAAAAAAGGCTTATGAGATGCCAGGCACTGTGTGTTCCAAGTCTTTACCAACTATGATTCATTTGATCCACATAAAGCCTTGGTGGGGGAAGTATGATTATTATCCTCAAGTGAGGAACATGAGATGCAGAGGGGTTAAGTAACTTGCTCAAGTTCACATAGGTGGAAATCTCAGAGCCTCACTTGCACATAGTCTGGCTCTGGAGTTCATTATCATAATCACTCTGCGCAGCTTGGAAACTAGGAAAGCATACGCAGAAATTAAAAAGTAAAGAAGTAGAAGGTTGGCCAGAAACACGGTCTCAGAGACTGATAAATAAACCTCCTGAAGAGTATGTCCTCCACCCATCTTTCTCATTATTTTGAAATTATATTGTTAAACATGTATTATGGAATTATAACATTTTAGAGTTAAAAGGTGGCAATTCACCTATTCTCTCGGCAGATAAATTGAGAACTCCAGAAGTTGAACAACTTACTCAGGATGACGTGGCAAATAAATCGCAGAACTGGAATTCTATTTTTGTGCTTTCTATTCTAGGAGAAATGTCCAAAAGGAATCAGGTGGGACTAAATTAAATCTTCATAATTATATATTTAAGTGGAACAGTCTAGCTATTTTATACATATTGAGTGTCTTTCTACCTTAATTATTCATAAATAGTGCCTACTACCGAAGCAAGCTAATCACATTTTTTGAATTAACAATAAAACACCATGAAGACATATTTGATATGCTCTAGAATGAATGGTTCATAGACTAAAGAAATACTTTAAAAGACAATTTTACTTGTAGAAAAGGCACTCTGGGAAATTATGGAAGACTTTCTCATTTCATTTCATACAGTTTGCGTTTTAGATTTTTATAAGCGTTTAACTCTTGTAATTAAAACAGCACTGTAAATGACAAGTTATAAGGACAAATATTCTAAGGAGGTAAAAAATAAGTGACAAGTTGATAAATCAAAGAACGTGACCTAGAAGTGAAAATAATTAGCTTTCTTCTTCTTTTTACTTTTCATTTTGAACTAATTTTAGACACAGAAAAATTACGAAAATAGTAAAAACTATTTTTTTACTAAAATAAAAAATACACCTTTTTTGTATACACCTCACCGGGCTCCCTCTAATGTAAGCATCCTATGTGAATATAGAAGTATCAGAACCAAGAATTAACAGTGGTACAATACTATTAACAAAACTGTGTCCTTTGTTCCAATTTCACTGCTTTTTCATTAAAGTTATTTTCTCTACTCGAGGATACCACATTGCATTTAGAAGTTAATTCTTATTTGTCATCTCTAATCTATAACATATCCTCAGTATTTCCTTTTCTTTCATGTTGTTGACACTCGAAGAATATTAGTCAATTATTGTGCAGAATGTCCTTCAATTAGGGTTTGTCTAACATTTTCTCATGATTAGACTGGAGTTACGCAATTTTGGCAAGAATGAAGCAGAAATGATATTGTATTCTTCTCAGTGCATCATACCGAGGGGCTCATCATATAATTCACTATGTCTTACTTTTGGCGATACTGACTTTGATCACTTGATTTCTCTTATCTGTCTGAGTTTCTGCACTATAAAGATACAAACTTTCCCTTTCTAGTTAGCAAATATTTGGGGGCAGGTACTTTGAGAATATACAAGTCCTGTTTCTCCTCAAGCCTTCATGCATTGATTTTAGCATCCATCAAGGGACCTTGTCTAAAACAACTATTGCTTTGCTATTTACTTAATGTTGATTTTCTTTCTGTGTTTATTAATAGGAAATCTGTAAGAAGGAATTATTTCTTCTCTTCAATTTGCTTATTTATTATTTATGTCAGAATGGACTCATAGGTATTTATTTTATTCCATAAGATAAAATTCAGTTCTTTCTTATTTATCTTCCCAAATTGTTCTAGCTTCGGCCATTAGCAGCTCCTTCAGGTTGGCTCCCATATTGCTTCAACAAGTCCCTATTCCTTCTTGAGAGCTTCCTTACCTTCTAGTACTACAAGATGCTCCAGGCTCATCCTGTATTTTCCCTGCCCAAGACCTGAAACCAACCACTTCTCCAAAGAGACCTTGCTCCTGTTTACTGGAGATTGGTGTTTAGCAAGCAAGATCTGTACGCTCAGTGTGCCCACTGCTACTGTGGTGTCAGGGCCTATAAGCCTTGTCAGGAGAAAAATGTAAGAAATATATGTTTGTATACTAACTCCACACATATACGCTTGTTTCTCTCTCTTTCTCTCTGTGTATGTATATGTGTATACACATACCTACAAACACATGCAGGCATATCTGTATTTATATACATATACACATAGATATATCTGTATCTATATGCGTATCTATCTACATAGAGATACCTATATTGATAGGGATGCATACAGATATATGCATTCAGAAATGGTATCTCAGTGTTATTTTAAATGCATTTCTCTATTTATAAATGAGAACAAACACTTATTTCATAAGGCTGAAGGTCAATTTCATCTCTATTTTTCTTTTTTTTTCATTTTTTTTTTTGAGGAAGATTAGCCCTGAGCTAACATCTGCTGCCAATCCTCCTCTTTTTGCTGAAGAAGACGACCCTGAGCTAACATCCTTGCCCATCTTCCTCTATTTTATATGTGGAACGCCTACCACAGCATAGCTTGACAAGCGGTGCCATATCCAGACCCAGGATCTGAACGTGCAAACTTAACCACTGCACCACTGAGCTGGTCCCTCATTCTGTTTTTCTGAATTGTCTGTTCATGTCTTTTTTCTCATTTTTCTGTTGGGTTTTTGTTTCTTTGTTCCTCAATTTTAATGGTTTTATATATTGGGGATATTAACCCTTTGTGGGTTCTATATGTTGTGAATATTTTCTCCCAATCTGTCACTTAACTTTTGACTTGTTGATGGTGTTTCTTATCATTTGATTTTTACTTTTATGTATTCAAATTTACCAATTTTTTTCTTTTATTGTCTTTGGATTTTCAGTCACCATTAGAAAACATTTAATCGACCACAATTGAAAGAGGACACACTCATGTCTTACTATATTGCTATCATGGTTTCCTTTTGCACATTAGATTGCTAATCAACTTGGACCCTAACTTCACATAAAGCATAAGATATGGATTCAATTTTATATCTTTTTCCAATTGTTACTCAGTTGTCCCAGCATTGTTATTAGAAAGTCTATTTTTGAAGTGACATCTTTGTCATACAATAAACTCAATACATAGTTGGCTGTAGTACTGGATTTCCCATTCTATTTATTGCTCTATAGGTCTATTCAAGCCAGACCTAGTGGTCTAGTGGTTGAAATTTGGCACTGTCAGTGCTGTAGCTCAGGTTCATTTCCTGGTCAGAAACCAGACCACCCATTGGCCCATTGTCATACTGTGGTGGCTGTGTGTTGCTATGATGCTGAAAGCTATACCACTGGAATTTCAAATACCAGCAGGGTCACCCGTGATGGACAAGTTTCAGCAGAGCTTCCAGACTAAGACAGACTAGGAAGAAAGGACCTGGCCACCTACTTCCGAAAAACCTGACCATGAAAACCCTGTGAATAGCAGTGGAGCACTGTCTGATATAGCACCAGAAGGTGAGAGGGTGGCACAAAAAGACTGAGCAGGGTTCCACTGTACAGTACACAGAGTCACCAGGAGTCAGAAATGACTCAATGGCACTAACAACAAAAAATGTCTATGTCATGTGCCATAGTCATGCGGCTTAATTACAGAGGCTTAATAATATGTTTTAATGTCTAGAAAGGCTATTCACACTTTTTAGTTGGCTGAATGGTGGCTTCAAAAAAGATATGTCCACAACCTAATGGCTAGAACCTATGAATATTACCTCCTATGGACAAAGACTGGATATTGGCTTAAGTGACAAAAGACGCAATTGTTAAGGATCTTGAGATGAGGAACTTATACTGGTTATCTGAGTATGCCCTAAATGATGTCACATGTATTTTTATAAGATAGCAACAGAAAGGTTTGTAAGACAAAGAGGAGAGAGTGATATGAAGGCAAAGCAGAAAAAGATGTTACCACAACCAAAAAATTCCGATAGCCACAGGAAGCCGGAAGAGCCAAGGATCTGCTTCTCTCCCAGAGCCTCCTGGGGAGCACAGCCCTGTCGGTGCCTTGATTTCAGTCTTCTGTCCTCTAGAATGGTGAAAGAATACATTTCTGTTGTTTTGTTTTAAGCCATTCAATTTTTGGTAATTTTTTACAGTAGTCACAAGAAAATAATACACCCCTCATAGTTTTATTTCCAGTGTTTTCCGAGCTATTCTTGCATATTGTTTTTCCAATGTGAACTTTAATATCAACTTTCCTAAGTTTATAAAATAGCTTATTGACTTTTTAAAATTGAAATTGCATTGAATTTTATTAATTAATTAGGAAGAACTGACATCTTTATAATGTTGAATCATTCTATCCTAAAGCAAAATGTCTTTCCATTTGTTCAATTTTCCTTTTGTATTTTTTAGGGTTTGATAAAACTTCGTTCCCATTAATTTATTCCAAAGTGTTTAATCTCCTTTGTTTCTATTGTGAAATGAGTTTACATCATACTTGCACAAGTTGCAAATGTTTCAAATATTAAAGTTTTATTCAAGGAATTTTAAAATAACTAACACTATGCTGTTTAAATGTGTAAAATATAGGGTTGAAAATATTTGTAGCAAAGAGAAAAAACACTCTAAAGAATAACAAAGCAAACAAAAAAGTAAACATAATTTCTAAAAACGTTAGATGTAATAAGTAAAATTATATATTTAACAGACCAACTTAATAGCCTAACATTATAAATATAATTAATATTATAAAATAAATTTAATAGCTTAATATTAAACACAGGTGAAAAGAGAATTAGTGTAAAGTCATGAAAAGCAATAGAGACCTGGAGAAGATTTTCTGAGTATAGCAAAGAGACACAAAAGTGAAATATGAAAGAAAGCCTAAGTAACATGGCAGATAAATGTCTAAAACTTGTCTAATGGATTGAATAAGAAATAAAATCATTAAGCATATAGGAGATTTTAACAGAGTTGTTCTAAAGGAGATTATATATATATTTACCCACACACATCTGTCATATATGCCTGTACATATGCATATGTGTACATGTAAATATATGGATGTTAAATTATTTACAATTGTTAGGTAAAGTGTCATATATATGACATTTATGTATATGTGACACATATTACACACTTACGTCACATATACATATGACATTTTACCTAAAGACTATAAAGTAAATAATTTTTACCTGCACATATGGAAATTTTACAAAAAATCACTGTGCACTCCAACAAAGGCAAACTTCCACAAACTCTAAGCACAGTGAAGGTAAGTTTAAACTGCACACTAATAATATAGAAAGAAAAGTTGCATATGTTTGAATATTAAGAAATACATGTCCAGATGTTCAGTTTCTGCTTCAACATTTAGACATTTTGGGATTGATCATGCTCATCCTTACAAGAGAAAGCTGGACAAGCTGAATGTCAATAACTTTTCTTTGACCCCTCAGAGAACTGAAGTCACAGGGCAAGCTGCCATCTCATCATCTGGAGAAAAGCAGTTTTCAGAGAAGTATAGGCTCTGAGATTTGCTTACCTAGAGCAAAAGTGGCCAGATACTATAAGCTGGTAGAACATTCAACTAGTAATTTTGATGACTCGGTGGAGCCTGAGTGTGAACTAGCATGAGAGAAGCTCCCATGGGCTGCAGCATTACTGGGGCCCCACACCTTCATAGGATTTTCCTCCTAGAAGCCCATCAAGCTTTCCTGGGAGGAACCAAGAAAGTGGGACCCTGGCAGAGGAAGAGACAGAGAAGCCATTGTGAAACCACTTCCACCCTAGTCTCTTCTCTCTAACAAAGACTTCATCTCCAGGAGAAAGGACTTCACCAGAGGGCAATACTAAAATCTCAAGGGAAGGAAACTACCCCACTCCAGTCAGTTTAGCTTTCTTTCTTATCTCATCAAGGGAGGGAGCCAGTAACTTCAAATGTTGCCCAAACTATTTAGCATAGGATAAAAGGATACACCCCTCAACTCATTTTATGATAGTAGTAAGACTTTGATGTGAAAAGTCGATAAGGCAAAATGAGGAAAGATAACATAGGCTAATTTTTTTTCTTAAATGGTAGTGCAAATTATTAACATAACATTAACACCTACAACGCAACAACATATGAAGGGAAAAATTCTGGATATCCATCTTAAATGTTCTCTAGAAATGTCACAGGAGTTTAATGTTAGGAAATCCGTTTAGACTGGATCATCAAAGAAACAAAAACCCCAAAAGTATAGAGCCCAGATTTGCTTAGATTCATCTCTCTTCTGTGATGATTAACACTTTACTACTGTTCAAAAATATAATGTCTGAGTCTCTCTTCCCTGAGATGGTAATTTATGAACTTTAGTGGGTTAAAAAAAACCCCGCTTACAAAACTAATTAAAATACAGATTCAAGATCCTCCACACACAGAAATTCTGATTTAATGGACCCGAGTGGGGCAGAGAAAGCTACAATTGTAACTGGTATTTTAAGTAAGCCTTACATTTTCTAAATATTTTAGGCTGTTTCGTAGAAATTCAGTTGACTCCTGTGTATAGACCTCATGAATTGCCACCTTACCAAACTCCTAGTATAATTAATTTTGCTATAGACACTGATGTTCTTTCTATTTAGATAATTATCTGGTGTAATTAAAGTAATATTTCCACCTTTCTAATGTCTATTTTTTTGTTTGTTTCTTGTCTTACTGTGCTGGCTAGTGTCCCTAGTACAATGTGGAACTGAAGTAGTAATAGATGACATTTTTATCTTGTTCCTAATTTTAAAGTAAATGCTTACAAGTTTTCCCCATTTAAGATAATGCTTGGAGTTTTTATAGTGAGACATTTTTTAACCAAGTTAAGGAAACTTCCATCTAGTCATACTTTTCTAAAAGTTTTTAATCAAGAATTTATGTTGAATTTACTAAATGATTTTTTTTCCCTGACTATTGTGCTAATTTTACAGTTTCCTATTAGTGATTTTTAAAAAAAGGTTTTTAGACTTCATTTTAAGAAACTCCCTTAAGAAAAAGTGTTTTCTAGGAGACTCCTTAGAGTTTAGGAAGCCCCAAAATGTTTTCTTGAATCTATTATGCCAGTTTACCAGACATGCCTAAAAAGTCTAACCCCTATAGAGGACAGATAGAGCCTAAACTCAAATTGGGACTGAGATTTATGCACTAGATTTAAAGTATTTTTTTAGGAGCGGACACTCTGTTTTCAAATGATAACTACACTAGATGTGTCAAACATTATTTAAGACTGAGAAAACCTGGGTCTTCATTTTAGCTCCACTGCTGGCTTGACCCCATTTAACCCCATAGAATCCCAGTTTATTCTAACTTTATTAAAGAGAGGTAATCATATTCGTCCTATTCAAGGTATCATTCAACTGATTAACTTCAATAACGATTATGACAGCTCTAAATGTATAACCTGCAACAGTGATTTAAATAATTTGTTTGGCAGTAGAGGGAAGAAACGCTGGCGAACCTGAGAACATAGGTAAGTTGGAGGGCTAGCATGAGTTTAGAGGAAGTGCAAGATGAAGAGCAGAAAAGAGTTAGCAATCCAGGGACACAGGTAAATTAGTCCATCTATTTTTTTTTAATTGCGGTGGTAGAATTATTATTTCGGAAGAATTTTAGTCATACTCTTTCCTTTATTCACATCCATGTCTTTCCCCATCATTCCACAGACGTGGAGTTGAGCCACAGGTATAACGGACGCCAGCCAGGATGCTTCCCAGACATAAAATACAAAGGCAACTCCAGTACTCAGCTTCTTAAAAATTAAATCTCTGAAAACTCGTAAAAGCCGGGAGTTTCAATATACTCACAGGCAGCGGAAGCAATTTCAGTGATGGAGGTATTGTTTTGGAGATTGACATGTAGCTTATAAGTATTAGGTGAAAGGGACAAAAAAAAATCTTTATTAAAAAAAGGAATTAATGAAAAACTAATTAAAGTTTTATAAGAAATTTTCCCTTCAGCTAGAACTGCTAGTATTCAGACCTGGAGATAAAACAGTAGGAAGGGCCTGTCCGGAAGAAATAGTGGGAGTGACCAGGGGACAGATCAGCAGGGAAGAGGCTCAGGTCCCTGGGTCCAATTCCGAGCCATGGTAATTGTGAAGAATTTGTGTTGGCTCATTTCTTCACTCATGAATTCACTCATTCAGTACATGTATTCAGAGGGATTATTCTAACTGCTAAACAATGCTAAACAAAGGCAGACAGGGTCTCTGCCACAAGGAAAATTTGCATTTGAAAATGAAGTCAATTAACAAAGAACTTTAAATAACGAAACCTTTTTGGAATACCTCTATGTTCACGGTAGACACTTTTCTTTGGTCGGCACCACTTCCAATCTCAGTGCCTTCGCCTTTGCTCACCTCCCACAAGTGGAAATACGAAGTCATATATCTGATCTTCCAACCTCTTTGCAGCTAGAAAGGCATGGGATGCAGTTCTTGATAAGAATACATGTGTTAAAAAGAGAAATGTCTAATGTTTTCTTCATTTCCCAATTAGAAGAAAAGAAGCAAGAGAAAGCTTGCTGGCCCCATCTCTTTCCCCCTTTCTCCACCTTGAATATAAAGTTATATCAAGATAAGTCAGCATTCACGTGACCTTGGGGCAACAAATAGTAGTCAAAAGCCATTGTGGTTTGGATAGCAGAGGAAAAAACTAGAAAGTGACTTTGTTTTTATTATCCTAGAACAGGTTACCCAATGCCAGCAGATTTTCTATAAACTTGTTTCTTGATAATACTGGTGGTTGGGCTTTTTTTATTGTTAATAACCGATAATTGGGAATATACTCCTAACTGACACAATAGCTTTTCATGTTGGCCTCTTTGAAGAGGACTTGTCTTCTTTGAATGGGTATATTCCACTATGTTTGCTTGAAAAAGTCAATCTCATTATATTATAATCTCCCCTCAAATACCAACATCCCTTTACCAACACAGCACCAAGTTTGCAATCCCTGACTCCATTCCAGTGAACGAAGACTCTCTGCTCTCCAAAATAAATATTAGTGTAAGTTGTATTAAAATCATAGAAAATTAAACAAGACTTTATTTTTATGACTCCTGTTTTGATGGTCTGTGTAAATATGGAATTGGGTTTTCCCATTGCTTAAGAAGGCCCAGGAGGTGCATTTCTCTATGACACTGCCCTAGGGAGTCAACAGGATAAATTCTGTTTAGAAGAGCAAGGCAGCTGAATTATGAGTGAAGCTATCCCATTTCTTTCTGTACAGGAGAAAAAAAGAAGAAAAAATTTAACCCACTACTCAGACTTGTGCTTATTAGTATTAGTTCCAGACTCAGTGCTAAGTCAAGTATTTTGAGATGCTATTCCATGAATAATAATGTCATCGTAGCACAATAATTAATAGAACAGGAGAATGCTCCCTGAAGAGGAGACGCAGTATTGCAAGGGGAGAGAAGACCTCGCCTTTCAAACGCGTCTGATACGGACACTTGAACTTTGATTTCTAAAGGTGGGGGCGACGAAAAATGAATTACTCTTCATTAGCAATGTGGAGGGAGACGCAGCCTCCAGTCTCTAGAGCAGCAGCCTTTAATTGTCAAACTCCCAGCATTCTTTGGTGTATGGCAAGGCAGATTCTCTGTCCTGATTTTGCTGAACACAGGTAGCATTTTTTTCTTTCATGATTGGTTATAATTTTCTTCTCCTGTCATCATTATTGCTGTTATTTATTAAATTATGCAGCACTGTTCCTACAGAGAATGCAGGGCTTTTTGGCTGAATTAGCAGCTGATAAGCACGTGCGCATCTGTTACCCTCTAACACCCAACTTCAATTCTGGTTAGGTGCCATCCCCAATCATATTATCTCACTCAGTCTCAATGCCTCATCTGTAAAATGGAAAGGCACAGCGTCATATTTGTTCATGCTTAGTGTTATGTAAAGAATGGTGTTCCCTGTGTTTATTTGTTTTTATTCCATTTCATTACAAAATAGATTTTAGGTAGCCTGTAGAACATATGATGAAATAAGTATGAAGTCTAGAGAGAATAAGATTGAAATAAACATCTAAAGAAGCCAAGGTGAAAAAGAATAAAAAGACACAATGTGTAAAATTGGTGTTCTGAGATATGTACAATGAAAATTTGCAAAACTTCTGGGAAAGAAGGGTAAATTTATCTCTGAGCTACTAGTAGGAAATCAGAAAAGACAGTAGATGCAGAATTCACAAATGAAATAAGACAGTCAGTCCACCTCTCAAGAACCTAGAGAAAGGACTGTGATTGCCTCATAAGATACTGTTGTGCTGGGTCCAGTCTGGAAAAATATATGCTATAGACCCTAAATTTTAAGTGACCTCAAGAATTTTAGAATGGAAAATTTTCAAAGTAAGCCACTTTGACCCTCGAAAAATATCAAGCCATGGATCCATAAAGTTTGTATCTTTTAGTATTTTCTTGACGAATCCTTGATGGTAAATCGCATGTGAACTTTACCCCTCAGTAATTAAATGAATAAATTAGTCTACGCTATGTAGGTTTTAAATATAAGCCTAATACATTTTAGAGGAAATTTGACAGCAAGTTTGTTTGGGATTTTTCAGTTTTTAGTCTCAAGCTGTTCTTTCAGAAGAGGAATTTGGTAGTATAAGGAATCACTCCTCCAGATGATTTTGAAGTGAAGACAGTAACACCATATCATAAACTTTAATGGGAACAATTAACTCAGTAGTTTCTATAACTGGATAAAGGAGGTGAGAGATAGAGGCTAGGATGCATGCAGTAGATACATTACACATGAAGACAGTCATTTTTTTTTTTAATTGGCACCTGAGCTAACAACTGTTGCCAATCTTTATCTTTTCTGCTTTTTCTTCCCAAGTCCCCCAGTACATAGTTGTATACTTTAGTTGTGGATCCTTCTAGTTGTGGCATGTGGGACACTGCCTCAGCATGGGCTGATGAGCAGTGCAATGTCTGCGCCCAAGATCTGAACCAGCGAAACCCCTGGCCACCGAAGCGGAGTGCGTGAACTTAACCACTCAGCCTCGGGGCTGGCCCCAAGACAATCATTTTAATGATGCTATTTTGATGCATAGAACTTTGATATTTACAAAAATATCATTGCTGCCCAGATACACCAATCTTTATTGTTATCATTACCTAACAATAGTCACAATATAAAACTTTATCCAACTCTGACTCATTCTCCATCCCTGAGCCTCAGCTCATCTTTGATTCCATCCTACACTGACCCACCTTATAACCTTTACCTTCTCATTCCACAGAGCTGCTAAATCGACTTAAACCTACTCGCTCTTATTTGAACATGCCAGGATCTCTCACACCTCCTTTTCACATGACTATCTTCAGTGGTTTTCCTCTGTTAAGTTGGCCACCTTTGCTGACCTTCTCAAGTGTGCCTGTGACTTCCTCAATGAAATCTCTGGAATTTCCTTGTGCTCCAGTAGCATTTTGTTCATATAGCTATTGGAGCAGCTATAATCATGTTTTGTAATTCTTTGTATATTTTATCTCCATTATGCATCTTTGCCTTTAATGTTAATAATACTGAATAATTCATCTTTGAATTTGCAGAACCAAACAGAAGCCATAAAATATGATTGTTGCTCGAAGAGTTTTATAAAAGTAAAAGAACGAATGAATGAAAGGAATGAGAGCCAGTGAGATCTTTTTTAAGTAATGCCAGAATCAACTTTCCTGTAGGAAAAAGATGCAGGTGGAGTGGGGAGAGAGATGTCGGAGAGACCCAGGAGAAGCCCGTTGGAGCTCCTAAACTTCCATAGCTTACCCTCTCCACTTGCACATATGTTAGTTCCTGACCAGGGGCACTATCTCTTTCAATGAAGGATGACACATTCATTTACTTACACCGCTGGATACCTAATGATTATCAGGGTTTTCATTTTAAAAGCAACACTTCTCTTACCTCAGTGTAAAAAACCTGAAACATCGCTGGCATTGGGCAGGTGGAACTACAAGGGAAAATGATAACTTCTAATGAGAATGAGGGTATCTGATTGAGCATAATGAAATGTTTTTAGGTGAAGTCAGTAAAAAGACATTGTAGAAAATATAGTTCAATGATATGGTATAATAAAACATCCTGGTTCCAACCATTAACCAACTTCCCTCGAAGTGAAGACGTCTCCACTGGATGACTGGCCTTGAATGAGGCCATCCGTATAATGCACAGTGACATCAATTGCCATTACAAGCAAATGAACATTTACAAAGTGGGACATGGGGGAATAGTCACAAAGCTGGAAGGATAGGCCTAGGAACCTTGTATCTTATGGAGATGCTTTTCATAAAAAGACAGGGGGACTATAAGGGATCACTGACACTTCTAAAAACGGATATTAATAGCAACATTGTGTTTATGTGTGCTACTATTGATTTTAACATATTTATATTCTGAGAAGAAACCATGCTGTTAAAAATAATTAAATCATAATACTTGACATTTTAGGGGACTTTATATTTTTCAAAAGGATACATACATATAACCATTTTCATAGTTAACAATTTATATTTTCATTTTAATACATGAAAATCATTGCATGTTTTTAGCAAAATTTACTTAACCATTTGGGAGGATGCTTTGCATGAGTTGTCTTTTTGTTGGAAGACGCTCCAAAGTAAATCCAGCCTGCTTCATAAGACGGGAGTCCTTCACCACCACATAAATTCAAGTGGAGGAGAGATGGAGAGAAATTTTAAAAACCCCTCACATTTGTGATATATTGACGACATAATTATTATTATATTTTGCTAATTTATATTGAAGCTCATGTAGTCATCAAGATAATCTGATATCTTTTCAGATGAGGAGACCTGAGCTCTGAGAGGTTGAAATACAAACGCCAGATCTGAGATTTGCTATGTAACTAATCCAGCATTTGGAGACTGGTTTTTCTGGCTTCAAATCCAATATTCTTTCCATTACTACTTTCTGCTCCTACATGTTTTAGTGAGATCAAAACTATTTTCCTGTGTGAGAACAAGGGACTACGTATGCCATTCCTCACATCTATTCTTCTCTCCACTGCACAACAAGACTCAGGACACAAAATATAAAACAAAAGAAGAGAATAAATCTCAAGCCAGATGTCTCCAATTCCTATTACGATGTCTGGAAGCAACACGGGTTTTTTCCCACGTTGATATCCATGCCAATCCTCTCCCTCACATCTCCTGTAGGAGGCCTTGCTTGGAAGTTTTCCTGCAAAGTTTGGGTGCAAACTCACAGTCCGTTACTGCCATGATTCCAGGAAGGTCATAACAGTGCATCTAGGCGACCAGGTATAGCCTGCCTACCTCTGAGTGTAGTCCCAGCATCCACTATTTCCTTTCCTCTTCTTTCTTCTCTACTATCAGGATGCCAAGTAGGGAGTCCTGCTCTCTGGTCAGTCATTCAAGTTCTTTATTACTATTTATGTCTTTCTTATAAATAGACATTTTTGTCTGAGCAAATCAGTTCCATAATTGCTGTCAAATAAATCTTACACTTTTTCATTCTTTACCTTTTTGCAAGGGTTTTCTGTCCACCTATCCAAATTCTACCTGCCTTGGAATCGGTCACACTCAGTTCCACTTTTCCAAGTGTGCCTTCCTGGTATTTGGAAAATATTACAATGTTTTCTATATCTTGATGGTGGATTAGTCAGCTCAGGCTGCCATAACAAAATGCCATAGACTGGGGGGCTTAAACAACAGAAATTTATTTTCTCACAGTTCTGGAGGCTGGAAGTCCGAGATCAGGGTGCCCCAGCAGGATTGGGTTCTGGTGAGAGCAATTTTCCTGGCTTGCAGATGGCTGTCTTCTCGCTGTATCTAAGAGAGGGATAGACAGTAAGAGCTCTAGAGTCTGTACTTTTCTTATAAGGGCACCAGTTCTATCAGATCAAGGCTTCTTTGGACAGGACTTCTTTGAACGCTCCTAAACAGTGAGCTCACCAATCAGCACTCCTTAATTCATTGTGTAGCTATGCAATTCAGGCTAAAAAGTAGCTTCAGAACATCATAGTGTCCAAGTAAAATGTTCGAAAGGGAGGTCAGCAGCACAATGCTGCTGATCCTATCTCACATTCAATAAATGTCTTTTATTGTTGGTTGTTGCCAGTTTTTAAGGATAGACATATGGGTGCTTGTTCATTTCCAGTTCTGTTCTGGCAGTTTAGCATTTTAGGTCCACTTACAGGAGGATGGGGAGTGGTAGGAGCAATGTGTGTATGTGCGTGTATGTATGTGTTTGTGTATGTCTGCGTGTTACACAGTCACACCCCCCTGCCCGAACAGTGTAATATAAATGCAAATAAACTGATTGATTGACAAGAGGAGTCTTTGCTTAAATACTACAGGGAAGTGAAACTAAAATATAAAGAAGTATTTTTTGAAACAACAGTTGATAATTTAAATAATGCCATTCTAACCAAAAGACATGAAATGAATCCAAATTGTTATTCTGATAACCTTTATAACTTCGACCTAACCAAGAAGATGAAAAAAAAAGGAAAATATGTTTCTGAACTCCCGTAGGCTGCAAAGGAAATTATTCACTGAGGATAAGAGAAGAAAGCTGTCTTTCAAGAACAGTACCACAAAATATTATGCAGTCGAGTAGACCAGGCAAATATAAGACAGGTAGCATTCAACATCAGCTCTTATTCATATTTAAAGGGCAACTGGGTCGAAGCTAAGATGTCTGGCTCTAAGATAAAGGATTTCAATTTTCAGAAAGTGTTCTACAAAGAAATTAAAAAGGAGGAAGATAATGTTATCAAATGAGATTCTGGCGTCTTTGGGGGCCCTACAGACAAAGCCTTTAAATCTCCATTGTGTTCTGCACCAGAGGGGATTTTGACTCCATATGACCAGACCACCAGGTCTGCTGTCTCACAGAAAGCAACAAGGCCCGGTTGCTGTGAGAGGGAGAGGGGTCCAGCTTATTAAGGAAGAGGATAATGGAAATCTCTGAGGGCTTTCTGCTGTCACGCAGGTGAAATGATTAACCCTCGTTCCCAGATTCTTCATTTTTTTTTCTTTTTCTGCCAAAGAAAAGTCCTCAGCAGGGAAAGACACACTCCAGAAGTCCTCACCATACCAGCTAAGAAGAAGAGACACATGAGTTACAAGGAAGCTGCTCAATTAAATGGATTCATGAGTTTCAGAGCTTAGTAGGCCAATAGATTCACTTATTATTTTAAGATTAAAATAAACCATTACTGTGGGTTTTTTAGTGACCTGGACGTTTTGACGGTGCCATTTAACTGAGCATGTTTTAAGGAAAATGTAAATGTATAATGATTTTCCCACTAAGAGGCAAGCCTATCTAACCAGCCTGGCCTTTCTGAGCACTCGTGATTCTTCCTGGCCAAGGCACCGCATGACAGCACCAATAAGAGAAGAAGGAAGCAGCTGATACCCTCGCACTGTTTATTCTACAGCTACAGGTGAAGCTCTGAACTCATAAAAGTGCAGTTACTAACATCTTGCAAAAGGAATGAGTGCCCAGACCAAGAGGCCTTTAGGGGACAATGAGAAAAAGGAAATCACTGTGAGCCAGTATGAAAGAGAGTTTAATAAAGTATAGAGAAGAGGTTTGGCCTGGCCATTGGAGAGTGGCTTAGTCCCGCATAAAAGCGAAGGGATAATCCGTGAATGATGGAGGACAATATGGGGTAATTTGTTTTGAGTGTAGGATTAGCCCAACCTGGAAGAGAGATTTATGTCATGGAGGTGAGGAGCAACATCTACAGATGGCACTTATTGCTAGTGTGAAGAACATTTTAAAGCTCTGAGTAAGAATTCCAAATTCAGTGCTTTGATTGAGAATTACTAGCTTTTGAGACAGAGACTATCATTATCAGTGAGTATTCACAAGGAGGGGTGGTTAGTTTTATCTCACAGTGGATGGAGAGTAAAGTGAAGGGATCAAGAACACAGATTCTGTGAGTTACATATGCCTTCATTTTACCCTCAATCCTACCTGTTCTTGCTGTGAAATTCTTGAAGGTATTTAACCTTTCTAAACCTCAGTTCCTCACATGTAACCTGGACTAAAAGTAGTTGAGGTATGTTTTTAAGAGGTAGAATGAAAATGTGTCTACGGAGGCAGATGTACGGTGAAGATCATAAAGCTAATGCTTCCTCATTTGCTCCATAACCCTAGGAGAAGTCCTAGCAATTTCGTATCCATAACATTCTATCTAGCGGCCAGCCCTGGTGGTCTAGTGGTTAAGATTCAGTGCCTCTCATCACCATGCAGGTTCAGTTCCTGGTCAGTCACCTGTCTGTTGGTTGTCAGACTGTGGCGGCTGTGTGTTGCTGTGATGCTGAAAGCTATGCTACTGGTATTTCAAATAAGTAAAAAGAGACTAAGACAGACTAGGAAGAAGGACCTGTTTAACCACTTCCCAAAAAACTGGCCATGAAAACCCTATGAATAGCAGTGGAGCATTGTCTGATATAGCACCAGAAGGTGAGAGGATGGCACAGAAAAACCAGGCAGAGTTCCACTCCCTTGTGCACAGGATCACGAGGAGTCAGAATCAGCTCTGTGGCATGAACAACAACAACAACAGAATTCTACCTACTTTCTTGAAGTGTGGTCCTCAATTTGTACAAGCTTCAGGATCGACAAAATGTGGACCCACCCCTCTCTATATAAGCCATCTAGCATATAAAATTCCCTTGGAAAATAATAATTATATATTCACCTTATTATTTCCATCCTCTTCCTATGAGATCCAGAGTAATTGCTAGAGGTAGGTGACCACACTAAGTTCTACTGTGGTCCTGGAAAATCACGTATCCTCTTCTTTGTGAGATAGTATATTAATTTACTTTCTCTAGCATTTTCTTTTAAATAGCTTGACAATAAATTTAGAAAAAGTGGATTGTCAAACGATTTGTAAATTAAAGAAAATACAAGAAAGGATTTTAATGACCATCTTTCTAGACGTAAGAACACATTAAGGGAGGAGTTGCTTAATCCAGGTGAACAGTGCTCTAGGTGACTAGAAGAGAGAAGACTTCCTCAGCCACAAGTTAAAACCATTAGGACTTCTTGACAGATTGAATAAAAGGAGAAGGCACAATGTTAGGGAGAGAGGTAAACAAGAGTGGTCCCTGGGATTCTAGTTCATAGAGTGCCCTGCTGGGGTGGGCTCCAGCAATTTGAGGTTTAATAAGCACTCCAGGTGATTTTCATGCATACTAAAGTTCAATACCTTCACACTAAAAGAATGATACCCAGTCAATTAGGTTGTTCAGAGAAGAGGATAACTTGGGGATGTGGCCCTGTAGTAAAATGAAAACAAATGGATAAGGAGGCCAGCGTAAGTGGCTCCTCAAAACCTAAGAGACCAAAAATCAAACAAGGATGTTGAGTTTGGACAAGTATCAAACAGACTGAGAGGTCAGAATTTATAGGCTGAAAAGGTTTCCCTTTACTTAAGCACCCTGGGGACCACTGTTGATCACAAGAGGAAACATTCAGTGGACTGTTTGGAGTACAAGCCAGACTGTGGTAGGCTGATGAGTAATCAGATTGAGACCATAAATATCTAGATAGTTAAAAATACATGGCTCTAAAAAGAAATAGAAAGATAATAATGAAAGGGATGTATTGAGTCAAGAGAGAGGTTTTTTCTTGAACTAGAAAGAATTTGAATATTTTAATATACTGAGAGAAGGAAGTGAGACAAGAAGGGGTTTGGACTCCAGGAAAGAACATTACTGTGGTTTGAAAACAGATAATGTTGGAGAAATTTTAGGAGGTTTGTCTAGTGCATGAGAGGTCAAAGGATTGTAAACAGAGACATACAAAACAATTATGTGTATATATCACACACACACACACACACACACACACACACACACACAGAGACACATATGTATGTATCTATGAAAGCTTTCTCAGCTGATGAAGAAATCTTGGCCTGTCTTACCAAGTGATGCTCAGGACTGATTTGTATTCTGGTCCTGCCTCTTAGCACCCGCATAAACCCTACAAATTTACCCATTTCTACACCCACTCAAAGAGTGTATGCAGAATGCACTTGATGTAGCAGATGCTGAGAAGGGTGCTAGGAGTCAAAGGTGAAAAAAGCATGGGTGCCTTCAGCAAGATCAAGTAAACATATGGATATATTCATAGTTATTATTTCCTCTATATAGTTTAATAACAAGAGTAAGTTTAATCTTATAATTTGAATAATTACATAGCATTTTTTGAGGAGTCCCCGCAATAGTTTATATGTCCCAACATATCTCGTTAACCCACCTAAATGACAGGTAAAAGTCCTCTAAATTCAAATAATTTCTGAGATAATATACAAAGGAATAGAAGCCACTTACCACTATCATGAGCAGTTTTCATTTATGCTTCTCTCTCTTGCTCTCTCTCTCCTTTTTTTTCTTGTGGCCCCAGTCATCCGACTGGAATAGGATGATAGGGATAGGGTATGAATTCCAAGATAAAGGTTTGTATTTCTGGCTTCTTTATGAAGTCTTTGCTTCAGAAGTGCTGCCATGTAGGCAAAGAGTAGAACTTTTTTCCTGTCAGTCGTGGCCCCTTTATTCCACTCCTCTTTCCACAGCCCCATCGGTCCCAGGTGCCATCCATCTTCAGCCAGAAAGATTGCTTTATTACCACATTCATCAATTTGTACTCTGGGCTCGAGTTAGAAGTGACTTGAAAAGACAAAACTGTTACCTTAGTAATTGAATATGAAAGTCTTATTAGGACCCACTTTCACTAATCTGATATGAAAGTCACTAATGCGATATGACTTTAACACTGTATAAGCAACAATAAATTCTGGTATGATATGAATATTAATACAATGCAATGGGATACTGCTAATATGCTAATGTGGTGAGATATTACTAACAAGATATGAGGATCTTGATTGAAAAAATTAATATTACCTTGCCATAATTCTCTGGAACTGCAGTCACCATAATCCAAGATAGCTGTGGTCTAGATTTTAGGAATAAATTATTTGCTTTTTGAGTCTCAGACAAAATAAAAGTGCAGATTATTCCAAGTTAAGAAATGTTTGTGAATGTAGTAAATAATTGCTGCTTGTGTCGGTCGTATTCCAATTGTTTGCATCTATTGACTGAGTTACATGAATTATATAAAATGAAAGTTAGAGGATAGGTAAGACCAATATGCACTTGCCTATCTACACTCTGGGAGGAAAAGATAAGGAAAAGTGGGAAGACTTGGGCTCTAAATACCTCTATACAACACCAAACAGGTGTTTACTTGTTATTCACTCAAATATTCCCATTCTTTTATCCTTCTGTTTTCAATCCTTTTGTACTCTCTCATAAAGAGGTGCTATTCTAGACTCAGATCTGTTTCACAATTCCTACTCCCAAAAAGATTCAGAGGCAAGTTAGTGAACATGTCACCATAAATCAGAATATATGAGTGACCTTCATTCTGCTCTAAGTTTTGACAAGTTTTAGTGCTTTAATTTTGTTATTAACACATCTCAGAACTCATAATAACAAATGTCAGGACATCAGAGCTTAAAATAGCTGGTAGATACCCAGAGAGCGGCCCAAATCTCCACTATTCAGCTCAGTCTTTTGGGATTATGCAAACTGGACCACAGATCTCATCTTTAAAGATCTAGTAAATTAAAATACACATTAGCATGACCACTTGTAAATATAGAAATAGCAGGATAAGTGCTTTCTTTATATGATGGCTAGTGGCCAAATAAATTGTGTAAAATCTTACCAATCCAGGTCTGTATAAAATTTCACAGCTTAGGGTAGCTGAGATCAATCATCCCCATGGCTAAATAAGCTAATTTTACTTAGACACTTTTGTAGCAAGAAAAAAATAACCATGGATTCATAGAAATGGACTCAGCAAGCGCTTGGGTGAGGTGACTGGTACATAATACTAATATGATTTAATGAGTGATGCATAATAGGGAAAGAAGTGAGTTCTAAGCTCAAAGATGTAAGTGGGCTGATAAAAAAAAATTGAGCCTCCTGGTTTTTAGTGATGTTTATCATTGACACAAGGTAGAAGTTAAATTGAATTTACATATAATTTTGTAAACTCTTTGACAAATCAAAAATGTTAACACAAGTCTTCTCCACCTATCTGCATACCAAAGAAATTTGGACCTTCAGAGTCAGGCTACAGTAGCAAGTGCCAGTATCTTCTGGATAGATATAGGGGATAAGTACATGATGACAACAGATCGTCACATTTCCTTAGTAATGGAAAAAAAAGAAAGATAATGATAGGGAAAAACATTTCTAAACATTTTTTAATGGGGAGAAAAAAACAGGGATTGAGTAGTTAAGAGGACTGAGTTGGTTGACTATTTTTTCTATCATTGCCATGATGTTATTGACATCAGAGTGCCCAGAACTGATTAGCAGTATGGCAAATTCTACCATATTAATTCCTAACGTTATTTTACTGAAACAATTATTAAAACTAAAATGTTAATGGGGCTGGCCCCGTGGCCGAGTGGTTAAGTTCGCGCGCTCCGCTGCAGGCGGCCCAGTGTTTCGTTAGTTCGAATCCTGGGCGCGGACATGGCGCTGCTCATCAGACCATGCTGAGGCAGCGTCCCACATGCCACAACTAGAAGGATCCACAACGAAGAATATACAACTATGTACTGGGGGGCTTTGGGGAGAAAAAGGAAAAAATAAAATCTTAAAAAAAAAAAACAACTAAAATGTTAATGTCAAGTTGGATCTGGACTATAGAATATCTCTTCTTCAAAAGCTAACTATATTTTTAAATAAAAATAAACTAGAAAAACTAGAAAGCTTCTCCAGCAGAAAATGGGACAAATCTCTTGCTATTACCCTTAAAATCAGTGGCTAAACAGAACAAGAGATTCCGACGTAATGTTAGACCTCTGAAAGTTGTCACCATTCTAGGGAAATATTGATAAACCAAAATCAAAACCAAACAAATATCCTCAAAATTTTCATATATACACTTAAATCTGAACAGAAACATATAGAGAAAGCATGATTATTTATTTTCTATTTTTAGTTTTCAACATTGTGGTGGGTATTTCATGAGATCTTACTATGGCTTTCATTGTATTTCCTTTGTTACTAATGAATTGATGCATCATTTCATATGTTTACATACCTTTTTGGTATTTTCCTTTAAGTAGCTACTGAGGTCTCTTGCCATCTTTCCATTACCTGTCCATCATTTTCTTAATAGTTTATGGAGGTTTTTTTTAATGTAGATATAGAATTTTGGACATAGAATCTTTTTCAGTTTTATGTGCTTCCAGCATCTTTTCCACAGTACAATTTGAATCTCACCCACGTACTAATGTCTTTCCTAAATGGACGTTATTAATATCACTGTAGTCAAAAAAGTGAATCTTTTCTTTTATATTTTTACTTTTTAAATCCTTTTCCTTTTTTTCCCTAACCCAAGGTTACAAAGATATTCTTCTGTATCATCTCCTAAGAGTTTTATGTTCTCATTCAACACTTCGATATCTTACACACCTGATTGTTGCGTACGGGATGAGGTATAAGTCAAGTTTATATTTTGTTTTATATAAATATTCAACTAGTGATACCATTTATTGAAATACCTTCCCACTCTGCACTGTTCTCTAGTGCCATTTCTGTCATTAAATGAATGCCCATATATGCATGGTACACTTTCTAAGCTCTCTATTTTGTTCCATTAGACTATTTGTTTATTCTGGTATCAAACCATGGTGTCTTAAATACTTTAGATTTATAGTTAGCTAAATTTAATCCCTCTCAAGTTGGCCTTCATTTTCAGAACTATCCTTGTGCTTCTTGGCCTTTTGAATTTCCACATGTATTTTCTTTTTCTTTTCTTTACTTTTTTTTTTTTTTTTGGTGAGGAAGATTGGCCCTGAGCTAACATCTGTTACCAATCTTCCTCTTTTGTTTTTTCTCCCCAAAGCCCCAGTCATCGTTGTATATCCTAGTTGTAAGTCATTCTAGTTCTACTGTGTGGGATGCCACCACAGCATGGCCTGATGAGACATGTGTAGGTCCTCGCCAAGGATCCTAACCAGCAAATCCCAGGCCGCTGAAGCCAAGCACACAAACCCAACCACTCAACCATAGGCTGACTCCTCCACGTGTATTTTAGAATCAGATTCTCAAGTTCTCTTCAAACTCTATGAAATTTTCATTGAGATTACCTTGAGTGTTAAGACTAATTTTGGCAAAATTTGATATGTCTACACTATTTAGAATTTCTAGTCCACAAAGAAGGGTTATCTCTGCACTTAGTTATGGTCTCTTTAATTTTTTCCATAGTATTTTACAGTTTCCTGGATAAAAGCCTTGCATATTTTTGTTAGATAAATTTCTAGCATTTATTATTTCTTAAAGTTATTAAAAATAGTATGCTAGGGCCAGTCCTGTGGCCGAGCGGTTAAGTTCCTCATGCTCTGCTTTGGTGGCCCAGGTTTGTGGGTTTGGATTCTGGGTGTGGACCTGCTACTCTACTCATCAGCCATCCTGTGGAGGCATCACACCACATACAAAGTAGAGGAAGATTGGCACAGATGTTAGTTCAGGGCTAATCTTCCTCAAGCAAAAAGCAAAAAAAAAGAGGAGGATTGGCAACATAGCTCAGAGTGAATCTTCCTAGACGATAAAAATGGTATGTTTATTGTTGATTTGATTATCTAACTGTGTTTTGCTCAGGATGTAGAAATACAGTTATGGTTTGTATATTAGCCTTGCATCCAGCAACCTTGCTAAACTCATTTTTTTAATTCTAATAAATGAACCATAGATTTTTATCTGATTTTTGTAGCTTTTACAATAATATTGCTCAACATCACTAGTCATCAGGGAAATGGCAAATCAAGATCACAATGAAATATTATATCCAGTATGGAAACTCCTCAAGAAGTTAAAAATGGTACTATTGTATGATCCAGCAATCCCACTTCTGAATATTTATCTAAAAAAATGAGGTCAGAATGTCAAAGAGATATCTGCATTCCTATGTTCCCTGCAGCATTATTCACAATAGCCAATACATGAAAACAATCTAAGTGACCATCAACAGATGAATGGGTAAATAAAATGTGATACATATATGTCTGTGTGTGTGTATATATATATATACACACACACACACATACAAAATGGAATATTATTCAGCCACGATGAAGGAAATACTGCCATTTGTTACAACATGAATGGACCTTGAGGGCATTATGCTAAGTGAAATAAGTCAGACAGACAAAGACAAATACTGTATGATAACAATTATATGTGGAATCTAAAAAAGCCAATCTTATAGAAACAGACAGTAGAATAATGGTTACCAGAGGCTGGAAGGTGGAGAAAATGGGAAGATGTTGGTCAAAGGGTATAAAATTTCCTTTATAAGATGAACATGTTTGGGGAAGCTAATGTACAGCATGATGATCATAGCTAATGGCATTGTATTATATACTTAAAAGTTACTAAGAGAGCAGATCTTAAATGTTCTCACCACAAAAGTGGAAGGGTAATTATGTGATGTGATGGAGGTGTCAGGTAGCTCTATGGTGGTAATCTTGTAACACACAAATGTGTCAAATCAACTCATTGTACACCTTAAACTTATACAATGTTATATGTCAAGTGTATCTCAGTAAAGCTGGGGGGAAAAAGAAAATCATAAAAATATATGCATTGGACTTTATAAAATTTCCCTAGATCACTGATTAGCTGTATCTTGTAAGTTCTGATACAGAAGATTTTTATTATCATTCATCTCAAAATGTTTTCTGGTATTCATTTTGAGTTATTCATTGATTTTGTGGACACTTCAATGTATCTTAATTTCTAAACATATCTAATTATCTCTTTGATGTTGATTTCCAGTTTACTTTTATGACAGAGAACATACTGTATATGATTTCAGCCATTTAGATTTTGTTGAGATTTGTTTTATGGATAATTTAATGCACTGAGATTTTCCAAGGAATTCTACCAGGAATTCTGGTGAGCTTTGCATGCCAACTGTTAGTGTTTTGATCACGTAGCCTCCCATGAATGTCAAAAGCACTTCCCAAACTCTCTGCTGCTGCTTCTGAAATCAACAAACATTTTCTCTAGTGGAAAACAGTGATCCAAACACCTGGATAATTTTCTTCTTTTGGTACTTGGTCTAGTGGTACTTTACGACCTTGTTATTTAAATATATTTTAAAATGTATACTCATAAATGTATATTTAAGCAACAAGGTAGTGAAGAATCACTACATATATATAAGTATAATTATATATATACACATATAATTTCTAGAGTTTTATTGTTCCTAAGTGTGATTAATGGTCCATATTACCTAGCTTATTGATAATGGCTCATTCATAGCTCTTGATACACTTGTTTGCACACTTCTCATCTCTTTAACCTTATGTGAAACTTTCTTGAAAAATTACTAGGCAAGACTTTCCATATCATTAATTTTCTTGTCTGGTATGCCCATTTTTTATATCATCACATACACTGAGTATTTAATTTTTATTGTTTTGTTTTTTATCAGTTGCATTTTTATATCCAAGCTCTCTAATTAGTTCTATTTTCTTGATCTCATTTTTTTTAGATAAAGTATTATCCTTGATCCCTGCCAGAATATTGTGTCTAGTATTCACTGACTTTCTCTGTGGTTATAACCTATTTTGTTTGGGAAGCGTGTTGCCATTCTTTCATGAATGTAGAAAACCTTGATTTTGTCACCACTTTTGCAATTGAGAGACCCTGTACATCTATTTGATAGATATTTGGATCGGGCTACCTTCTTGGGGAAATGGTTCAGAGGTCCTTCTTTGCTTTTCTTTCTGCAATGCATTTAGAGAGAATCAGAAAGGGGAAGAACAGACTAAACTCAACAATAATGGGACTAAACTCAACAATAATGGGACTAAACTCAAGAATAACAGTTTGGGTGTCCTTTAATTTCCCACAAAGCATCGCAAGCAACTGGAGAGCTGCTCTCTCATCAAAGATCCTGGACCGTATACTGCCTTCTGCAGACAATCAGCCCAGTTACTACTTACAGTACAATGGCAATGGGAGTGCTCAGTGACCATTGTGTCAGACTGTTCTCCCTCTGGACCTCAACTCATCACACTGCTTGCTGCTTTGGATTCTCTCTTGCTCCAAACCCCACCACTCAGAAAACAGCTCACTCTGTGACTTCTATAGAGGTTCTTCCCCTGCTGGCCAAGGGCTGTGGCTTCTTCTTCAGTCCTATCCTTTGCTTTTCTCCTTTCAAAGATCCCACGTGGTTTCCACTCCTCTAACATTACTATAGCCAGCCCTATATGGTCTAGTGGTTAAGATTCAAGGCTCTCACTGCCATAGCCCACGCTCCTTTCTCAGTCAAGGAACCACACCACCCAACTATCACTTTTCATACTGTGGCGGCTGTGTGTTGCTGTGACACTGCAAAGTTATGCTGTGGGTATTTCAAATACTAACAGGGTCACCCAATGGTAGACAGATTTCAGCAGAACCTCTAGACTAGACAGACTAGAGAGAAGGACCTGGTCATCCACTTCCAGAAAAATGTTCTATGAAAACTGTAGAACCCATTGTCTGATATAGCAATGGAAGGTAACAGGCTGGTGAAAGGATGACACAAAAGATGGGGCAGGGAGGCCAGCCAGGTGGCATAGTGGTTAAGTGTGCACGTTCCACTCTGGCAGCCCAGGGTTCACTGGTGCAGACCTACCCACCACTTGTCAAGCCATGCTGTGGCAGCCGTCCTATATATAAAGTAGAGGAAGATGGGCATGATGTTCACTCAGGGCCAGTCTTCCTCAGAAAAAAGAGGAGGATTGGCGGCAGACGTTAGCTCAGGGATAATCTTCCTCAAAAAAAGAAAGATGTGACAGGGTTCCTCTCTGCTGTACACAGGGTTGCTAGGAATCAGAATAGACTGGATAGCACTAACAACAAAGATTACCATGCTGATTTTAGCATGTTTTGGATTTATTTTTCTTTTCATTAATCTTTTGTACTATTTCTATAAATATAGCATAAGAAAAAGATTCTGCAGGATAGACATAATATGTTAACTTGAAATGAAAATGCTCTTCAGACAAGACTGATTTCCAGAAGTGAGAGTAATAAGAGGGTTTCAGAGTGAACCAGAATGCCTAGGAGGCATAGCCCTAGCTAGTCACTGCAGTGGGAGACACTGACAAGCAAGGTCATCACACCCCATGGGAAGGGAGAGAAAATGCTGTGAGGAAAGGGGAGAGTGGAGAAGGTAGGGAACTTATACCGTCAGGATTTTTTCTGACCAGAACCCTATCTTATCCTTGAATACGAGATATAAGTTAATGTAGCAACGTGGCAAAACCTTGGAATTTTTTTGATTTACTACACAGTTTTCATTTATCTGTCGATGATATCCCACCTTGAAAATACTCAGATTGATAAAACTTGGTTGTACCTTAGCAGAAGGACTGGCCAGGCAAAATGAGATGGATGCCCCAAACCTGGGCTGCCTGGTCTAAACAAAGTCAGCAATTGTCAGAGCGTTTACTGACCCATATCTTTTCTGCCTGCTATGACTACAGGCTCCCATGAAATCTCATGCATTAAAGTTTCATTGCCCTAGTTAACAACGAAGTGGTGAGTTGTGAGTTTTCACAGCATACAAGGCAAGAAGTTAGGCATTTTTGAGGATAAAAAGTGAACAAATTGTAGTCCCTGTATTCAAGAAGCTTGCAAAAAAGCTTGGAAAAAACAAACAAAAAGAAGAAGCTTGCAGTCTTGTAGGAGAGGTAAAAAAAAAAATTGTACAATTAAAATACAGAATAAAGTGAGAATTCTGATTTCAAAAAGAGTTGACGCTACTCTAGTTTAGAAGACAGGGAGATAATGTCCAAGAAATCAGTTTTAGAAGTGGAGCACTATAGGGAGAAATAAATAAAGCCAAAAGACCAGGAAAACACTGGATATCTTTGGGGCGCAATAGTATGTTTACTCAAACACAAAACTCTTTAAAGAGCACAGTGTACTAGATTTTAATTTCATTTAGGGCCATTTCGTGGAGATTCCAGAGTATCAGGCTGAATACTCCTAGCTCAGTCCCCACCTGATTTCAAGTCTAGATTTTGAGATCCTTTTGGGGAGGTCAGTCAATCTGTGGAGCAAACATTGACCCCATCCCCACACCTCTACTCTACTCCTGTCCACCTAGGCAAGGGGCTAGAGTGAACATCAATGAGTTAATGCATTAATTCCACTCAACAGACATCTGGGTTTCCTTCTTTTACCCCCTTGGGGAGAGGTGAGTGAGAGGATAGAGGCAGAAGTTGTCTTCTCAATACTTATCATGAGGAGAAAGTTCTAGTGTGTGGGTTGTTCAAAGAATGAAATGATAAAGAGAAACGATTGCCTCCTCAGTAGTGAATTCCAGCACTGCAGGGCACGCAAGAACTTTGGTGGTGAGAGCAGAAAGAGAAAGTACACTAGCTTGTGCAGGTAGCAGAGTAGGAAGAATTAGTTTTTATTCTTGTATCTTAGGTTAGAATTAAGCAGGTACATAAGTTAAGAAAAATGGCACAGTAGAAGAACCAAGCATATAGATTCAAAAGAGAAAATTTAGTGAGGCGGGATCCTATGTCTGGCCAACAGTGTAGAAACCCTCATGGTCCCAGTAACGGTTGGAGCTCTTCCACTCTTCCCCACCACCTCCACTTACCCTGGCACGATAGGCACTTTGCAAAAATCTCTCATCACGCTCTGGGATCAGTCTCTTCCATGGGCAAAATCACCTCGTAGGAAATTCGTTCACTCCCACACATCAGCCTTCTCACAGGCTTCTGTGAAACCGATCCAAGGACAGGGTCTTGGCATCAAAATTAAATTTACCAGAAACCATGGTTTACACTGTAAAATGACACAAATCTGAAGTGAAACACTTCTCAACTTTTATTTGTTTTTGAAAGCATTTTTAAAATTAAATCCAAATAGTCATATGTGCCTTTTAGTATTTCTTTAGCTTTTTTTTTTAAATGACAATAATGAAATAAAGGTTTACATATTTTTTTAATCTGAGTAAGATGGGAAACATAATCATGGTCATAGAGACTTGAATCTAAAGCAGGAGAAAACTTAAGTATCTTCTCCTGAGATTCTAATTCAACTCCCTCAAAAACAGATGAGAAAATTGACATCCTGAAAATATCCGATTTTTGCCAGTTTGTTTATTTACCTACTCCCAAGTTCTGTAAAATAAAATTCTCTTTTTGCACACTGGAAGAGGTAATGAGGTAAAGACATTGGGCCAGATGAATATTGCAGTACTTTTGATCATTATTTCCATGTAGTCTATAAGTTTACCACAACAAGCATCATCTTCTAGAAATGTAAGATGTATTTCAATAGCACAAAACTTTGTATAAAATTTGCCTATTGTTTAACAATCAAGTAAAATGAGATATTATCAAATGTCAAATATTTATGGTACTGTAAGAACCATGAGAAACTGCAGTAGAAAGAGCCTTACTCAATAGGAAAGTTAACTATATACTTAATATAATACTTAATAGGCAAGCTCGGACTGTAGCCTCTATTGAGAATAAATTATCTCGAACTATATTAAGAGCTTTATACATTTTATCCTCCTCACAAACATGTGAAGTAGATGCTATTAGAATTCTCAGTTAACAGAGGAGGAAACCAAGGCCCAACATGAGGTCATGGATCTAATCATGGATCTAGTGTGGTAAAGCTGGAATTTGAGGCCAGGCTCTTAGCTCCCAGAGCCCATATTTTAAACCCAGCACCACACAGCCTCCAAAAATTAGTGTAAATGCTAGAATGGAAAATGTTGACCAACGGCCATTGATGCTGCGAATGTAGGAATTTTGAAACTGGATAAGAAGATAGAGGAGAGAGGACTGGAATCTGAAAGAAAATTTTCTTAATAAAATCCCTAACGTGTCTCTGTCAACCATCAACCACAGTCATGGAAAAGCTTATTTATAGAGCAGGATGTCATCAGCTCAATTAACCCAGTGCTTACTCTTTGTATTTTCAGTCTGATAACAGGTGATTCATGCAAACTAGGGCAGTTCTTACTAAGAATAAGTAAAACGTACCACAACAAGGCTAGTCAGAGAGGCACAGCCAAGACTGGACCTGAGATGAACAGAGTATGGTTGTTATATACTGAATGTCTGTGTCCCCTCCAAATTCATAAGTCGAAGCCCTATTCCCCAATGTGATAGTATTAAGATGTTGGTCCTTTGGGAGGTAATTAGGTTTAGATGAGGTGATGAGGGTAGAATCCCCTTGACGAGATTAATATTCTCATAAGAAGAGGAAGAGATCCCAGAACTTCCTCTCTTCAATGTGTGAGGATACAGCAGGAAGGCAGCCATCGGCAAGCCAGGAAGATGGCCCTCGTCAAGAGCCACATCTGCTGTCCCCTTAATCTTGGACTTCCTAGCCTCCAGAACTGTGAGAATTAAATGTATGTTGTTTAAGCCAGTTAAGCCAAAAGACCAGTTTATGGTATTTTGTTACAGCAGGCGAGCTGACTCAGACAAGGGTCAAATCTCCAAGGACTCAAAATAATCATAGTTGAGGATTTATTGGTAAGCCATGAACAGGTTACTGAAACTCTTCACCTGTAAAATCTGAATAATCATAGCTACCACACGAAATTTTATAAAGATTAAATGAGATATAATTCTTGTAAAAACCGAACACGTTGTCTGCCTGAGGATGTACCCAGAGATCTCGTTTAAATTCTTCCTCTCACAGTGTTTTTATTTGCTCGTTTGTTTTTATGAGAAGCTCACGTTCCATTTCTTATATGCATGTCAAGGGCAAAGGCACTCCTGGCCATTGACATCTGAGGATAATGTGGGAAGGAGTGTGAGCACGAGTTGGGTTGGCATCTCCTAGGCACAGCCTGGGAAAGTCATTTGGCAGGAGGAGCTGCAAGTTTTACACTTAAAGAAGCCAAGAAGAAAATAGACATGGAAGTGAAGGAGTCATTGTTACATGTGACCATATGAGAGGAAGACGAAAGCCGAGATCACAGGAAATGCAGCAGGCAGTAGTTTGTTAAATATGAAAAGTAACTAATTTTAGTTAGAAACTTTCTTTGGCTGCAATTACATTCATCTGAAACTAGTTGTTGATTCAAAGTCAAACGTCTGTAGTGTTAAAATTATTCATGATATGAAAAAAATCATCCAAGTCTCCTGCCTATATAAATATGCATGGAGGGATGTAGGCTGTTTGTATGCACAATAGGATGGCAATGGCTAAAGCTTTTCTCCTAGAGATCTCCCATAACCACCCACTGCTCAGTCATTTTGTAATAACATGATGGGTGAAAAAGTATCAGAGCCAAAATACCAACTTGCTCTGCCAGAGACGTTGCTTTAGATAGCAAAGTGTAGGAAGAGACTGACTTACAAAGGTTGGTGTCATACACATCTCTGCACAGGACATCTTCCCCTCTTCTGTAAAGTGCTTATAATAAACAAGAGTTGGCAGAGGACAGAGGGTAGGGAGGGGTCTGCAAGTAGGGGTATGAGTCTGTTGAAAAGCAAAGTGGAGAAAACACTAAGGGGTATACCTTCAAATATCAGAAGGGCCATCACATATAATATTTAACCTTATTTTACTCCAGAAAATATGATGAGGCCCCCCCGAACAGGGAGTACAAGTCAGATATTCTCTCATAAAAATATATTTCTAATAAACTATTCAAGATTGAGCGTGTGTTACATGAAAGGTGAGTCCCCTGTTACTTGTAGAGATCAGATAGACACTCACGGATCTGATCTCTTGACATAGAAGCTCTAGAATGATCCTTGCCTCAGGTAAGGAAGACTATGACCCAGCACTTTGCAAGGTAACTATCTGCAGAACCCCAAAGTTGTCCAAGCTCACTGGTCATTCGGAAGATCATTCTTCATGACACGGAAAACAAAAGCATAGTCAGTCATTGTTGAACTCTCCATGGTGGTGCATATAAAAGAACATGAGTTTTAAGGTCCAAAATAAAATTTCCCTTTTTAATTGTAGTGAAAAAAATACAAGCCCAGCTACCCACACTATCCATTTCTGCTCCTCCATTCTCCAAAGGTAATCACTATTCTGAAGTTGATAAATCTGTATCTATGTATATATCTCTATCTCTATATTCTCATACATGCTTTTGTAGTTTTCCTTCATATGTCTATTTCCATAAAAATATATAGTATTATTTTATTTGGTTTAAAAGTTTATGTACATTTTCAACTTATTTTACTCAACATTATGTTTTTTAGGTTTATTCATATTGATACAAGTTGATCTAGATCATTCATATACAGCTTCAGTATAAGAACAATGTTAAATATTTACTCCTTACCAGATTGCTTAGCAAGGCATTCCTCATTTTATTTTTTTTTTAGTATTATAAGTGTTGCAGTAACATATTTGTATGAATGTTTTCTAAAGTAAGATACCAGGAAGTTGAAGGGACATATCATAAAATACAGGAAGTTTTGATTTTTCCGCATTTTATCCGATCAGGCTCCAAAATGGTGGTATCAAATTACACTGCCATTTGCAATTTATACTAGTTTATATTCTAATGTTTTCACCAACACATGGTTATCAGATTGATCTACTTTTGCTCATCTGCTGGGTAGGAAATTTTAGATTTCTTTCTATTTGAATCCCCCTTATTACTAGAGAAGTTGAGTGGGTTTTGTTCTACTGTTTGCAGATAGTTGGTTTTTTTTTCTCTGAATTGCTTGTTTAAATCCTTTACTCATTTATAAAACATCTTCCTTAGGGGTTTGTGAATATTTTTATGTGTTCTGGCTACTAATATCATATCAATTCATTGGATAGTCATGTGGGGAATACATTGTTGTTATTTTACTGTAGACAAAAATATAATTTATACCTTTTTATATTCTCAAGTAGATTCCATCTTTATGCACCCTCCCTGCTTTGCTCTTGCCAGTGGGCACCATTTTTTTTTTAACTCTAGGCTTTTTTCTTTTCCATTGGACACCAATTATCAATGTATGATTTTTAAATTTTTCTTTAAAATATTACCATACACTGATATAGTAAAGAAGATGATCTCTTAGGTTTTCTCTTAAAAATATTTTTTTCAAATCTTTAAATTTTAATCCTTTTGGATAGGATTAAATTTTTGAATAAGGAAAGTCAACTTTTATAACCCAATTATTGAATTACCTATCATTTCCCTACTGATTGACATTTCCCCGTTGACTTGTAACATCTCCTTTGTCGCATATCAAGTTCCCGTTCTGCATGTGGTTATGCTTGGGCACTCTCTATTCTGTTCCACTGTCTAATTGTCTACCAAAATTTTAAATAACTATTGCTTTGGAATAAGTCTTTGTGGATTAAGCCCCCATTATTATTTTTATGTTTTTAAAATAGTCTTGGCTGTTCTTGGTCCTTTCCTTTGTCAAGTAAATTCTATGATCAGCTTGTCAGATTCCATTGAAAGAATGTTTTGGAGTTTTGGTGGAAATTCTTTGCTACTTAGGGATCGATTTATGAGAGAATCTCCATCTTTGCCATACTAAAATTTTCCGTTAATAAACCTGGTATATCTCTGTGGTGATGTTGGTACTATTTTACTTTCTTCTATAACTTTTTAAAATTGTTTTGTAAATTTCTCACATACATCTTATCAGATTTATTTCTGCGTACTATATAGAATCAATTGCAAATTATTTTATATTTTTAGAAATTAAAGTATCTAATCATCACTAGTATATGGAGAACCATCAATTGTTCTTAAATTAATCTTTTCGTTTTCAGTAATTGTGTTGAAACCTCCTATTAGTTATAACAGATTGTATATTCTCAGCACTTGAATATTCTATGCCAGCAATTATAACATCCGTGAGTAATAAATATGTTGCTTCACCCTCAAATGACATAACTTTTGTTTTACTTATAACTCTTTCTTTGTACTGGCCAGGTCTTCCATTAAAATGAATGGAAACATTGCATATTTCAGTGATTTCCTTCAACTCAAAAACGGCTTGATACAAATTATCTATATACTCACTATTTATTTTTAGCCTAATGACTTATAAAATCATCAGAGAATTATGTTTAAAATCTCCAACATTAATTTTTGTTTTTTTCCATTTTTCCTTATATTTCTATTTTTGATTAATATATATTGAGGCTTTGTGGTTCAGGATTATAATGTACTCTTTATGACTTGAATATTTTAAAACTATACAATAACCTTCTTTAACCTAACATTTTTTTTTAATTTTCTTTTCTTACAAAGCGTTTGGGTTGATATTAAAAAATTTATGCTATATTTCTTTTGGCTAGTATTTACCAATATTTACCTTTTGGAATATGTTACTTTGAAACTTTTTCTTGTTTATTTATGTTTTCCATTTCATTCATATAAATAGCATGAATAACTTTCTTTCTTGAGTTGTTGCATGCAGGTCCTAGTTTGATTTTAGAAAATCTCAGTTTGTGTTCCCCATTCATCTCAGGCCCATGGCATTGTCTCCTCTTTCTGTAGATCAATTAAAATCCAAGACCTGAGCTGTTTTTGGCCCTCTTGGCCCCACAGATTTCTCTCTTCTTTTGTAGACTGAGCATTTCTCTTTCTTTCTTACAAACCCTGCCATGTATTGAGTACATTTTGTTCATATTTCATTTCATTTCATTTGACATGCTTTTAGTGGGAGGATGTCACTATTTTAGTCCACCAATTTGCTAGAAACCAACCACTCTAGACCCAGTTCCATTTTGAAATCAGCCACAATCTCCTAAATTATACTGACCATCTATAGTTAGTTACATTGCCTGAAGATTAGTCATTGGGTTAAAAAAGGACAATTAAAGTCTGCGGCTATTTTGTCTTATAGCACTTTTATATTTTAAGGCTCTTTTCCTGTACGTACTCTACTCGAAACTGGGAGACAAAGTAGCTATTACCTGTCCTATTTTATGAAAGAAAATTGGAAACTTAAAAAGGCAGACTGACAAGATTCAGAAGAAAAGGCCCAGTCTCCTCATTTCTTAGCCACTGACCTTATCACTACACAGCACTGCTAGCATACTTCATTGCATTTAAGACTGAGCCAAGAGTCTGTCTATCCTACCAACCCTGGAGGCTGTGATGCAATGGAGGGTTGGCCTGGGAAGTAGAAAACAGCGTCTCAGTCCAGTGGGATACTGCTCCAACTTAGGGGAAGTATTTTTTGCACTTTTGCATTGAAAGTGCACTAAGTTAAAGCTTAATATTTATTAAACTCAACTGAAGTGATTTTATTTTATCTTCAGCTATTTGGGAGATTATCAAAGAAAATGTGGTTGTCGGCAATATAGGAATATGATCAATTTTGACCTTTTGTTAACGCATTAAAATCCAATACATCACATTCTAATCATTAACCAGAATTAGAAAATTTACACCATGAAGAACAAAATTAATATTTATCATTGGTAACATGCTTTTAACTTCTTTTAAGATTTTAGTTTGAATTATTTCATCTTACTATACTAATATCCCTGTCTAACAGGGAAGGTAATCAGTCACTAAGTCATTCCACACGTGTTAATTGAATCCTCACTCTGTTCTGGCTCCTGGGCTAAATGCTGAGGGATATGTAAAAATGAATCAAGCATGATTTCTGCCTTCCAGACTCTTAAAATCCATCAACATAGTTTATATTGTAGATATAATGTATGCAAACATATTATCACTTAAGTTTCTAGTTAAAAATCTGCTTTAGGACAAAGATAAAATACCATAAAAGTCTAATGAAAAGAAAACATAACACTATTCAGGTGGAAATGAGAAGGTTTCTATGAAAGGTTGTAATTGAACCATGTTCTCATTCCTTCAGTGATGAGTAAATTGGTGATACCCTGATATTAAATGTGTTACGCAAGGATACAGAGGACATTAAAGATAGCTGGGACAAAATGTAAAGTCTTTTGACTCCTAGAACAAGTCATCTACTAAGATTCTTGTTAATACACTAGAAAATAATAAAATATATAAATATTTAAGAAATGCTCAGGAAATGTGTACATTTAAGATGATATGGCTCAGCCATCATGTCTCTGAGTTCTCAACACAGGCAGGAGAATCATCTTAAAATGGCTTTGGCTACAAAACATGAATCTAGTCCCCATATATAAATCATTGAAGTCATACTCTAATTGATCAGCATAACCAGCAGTATCCATCTCAACTGTAATGTGAAGCTGATGAGGTATGTGATCTCAATGGCAAGAATGTGTCTGAGACTTTTCATGGTGTGCTAGGGCCATACTCACCTGCTCTGGAGATCAAATCATGTGTCTCTTCCCAACTCCACATTCAATTATGTCATGTTGAAATAAGCATGGTGGGAGTATTTACACCATGGAAATCAGCAAAAACTACAAGTCAGGGATTTTTGTTTGTTTATTTATTTAATTTTTCTAGAGCTGCTTGCTAAGCATTTACCAGCATATGTCTTGGCTTTCTCTCCCTTCAATAAAAGAAAAAATCAAGTCACTCTTCAAGACCAGTAGGATTATAGTCTGAAGATCTGTTTTCTCAGTTCTGTGCTACTGTGGGTAGACCAAATCACAGGCAGAATCAAAAAACAGCAAACAGACACCAGCAGAGGTTTTCCCATACCCAGCCAGGGCGAAAATGTAATTAGTAAAAATGCTGGGCGAAAGCATTGTGTGACCAGAACTATGCAATCAGAAAGTGCTGATTGAACATATATAAGCACAATCAAAGCCTTTATTTAAATAGGGGTTACAGTCCTAATAAAACACAAAGGGAAGTAGGGGCATAGGCCTCCTCGACAGGTAATGAAAGAAAAAATTAAACTCATCCAATTACATCTGGGGAAAAATCCATTACCTATAACAGAGAGAGGACTGCCCCAGGAAAATTCAGATGCAAAAACTAATAATGAAGGCACACTGTCCTTTCAACAGATTCTAAATGAGCTCTAATTTTCTTACATCCACCATTCCCAAACTATATAAATTTCAACTAAGCAGAAAAAAGTGACATGCTAGCACAATTGTTATTCCAAACAGGCCCAGCTGCTTGCTCACCTTAATTAGACCTAATCCCAAAAGGGAACCAATCTTTCCTTATTTTCTTCTATGAGCTCACCTGATTTCCCTCAACTTTTCTTTTCTAATAGATTTTGCTGTAACCTTTCAGCAACTGTCATTTTAGATACTCTCCCAGGAATCGCAATAGCTCTGGTTCCTTTGCCAAACAGAACTTCAGCCCACGAAGACACAGAGAAGGAGAAAACTAGGGTGCTGATCTGAAAGACAGGGTGTCTGTCACGAAATGTTGAAGTTTAGTTACCTTCCATTGACCCTCACGTGTTTGTGTGTACATGTACATATGTGTGTTGATATGTGGAATTTTAGAAGGACAGGGCCTAGAGGGGCATTGAGATCATCTTGTCCTGCTCTCTATTCAGTGGCATTTGAAATGGCTTTAAAATAAAATGGTGAAAAATAAATCTTAAAGGCTCAATCTTATCAGACAGCTGACGTGGTCATATATGCTACAAAAGTTGTTAACCCTTCTGAAGGTGGATCTGGTGTGGCAATCCTGCTGCTGTCAGCTGTGTCCAGTTTTGTTGGGAATTAAACTCCATGAGAACTTAACTAATCTCCCCAAAACTGCTTTTATCTCTATTGTGATAATTACAAACAGGAAGTGTTTCTTAAGTATTTGTAAGAATGATTTGGCTTTAAGTCATGGAAACAAAGCCACACTGAATATTAGACTTGGAAGAGATGTGAGATCCCCTTAAAGAGGAATTTGTTCAAGGTCTCTAGGCTATAAAGCAACTCAGTAAATACGGACTGAGCAACAGGATGGATCAAAAGATGTATTTGGTGCTATGAGCTCTATATGAAGTACAAAATGGAGCCCTTTTCTCAAAACAATACAAATTTTGAAAGAAAAGCTGGGACTAAATTTATACACACAAAAAAAAATACAAATTAGATCATATGTTGCACATTGGTTAGTACGCGGTAAAGTACCAATGTAGAGGACCTCAGCGGAAGAGGAGATGCTAGTGGGCAGCAAGGACAACAAAATTCTTCCCAGAGTAGATAAAGTTTAATCAAAACTTTGAAGGCTGAGTAATATTTGGGAAACATTAGGGAAGTTAAACAGGCAAGGCATTATAAGGTAACTAACCTGATAAAACCTGAAGGTGTATATCAGCACTGTGTGTTCCAGAAGAGCAAAAGAACTTAACCAAGCTTTTTCTGACCATCCAGTCTGCACTGGTCTCTCAAATAAAAGCTGATAGTACTTATTGCTCATCTGATTTATATTCCTATATTGCCATTCAAATCTTGAATCTTTATTCAACATTTCATGCATATATATCATGTCTTCCCAAATAGCAGCAAACTCCTGAGGGTAAGAGCGGCATATAATATTCTTTATGTTCCCCACAAATGCATTATGCATTCCCCATGTCCCCCACTGCATTAAATAAGTAGAAATATAAATATAAGCTGCATTGATTAAAGGATTAACACAAGGAGATAAAGAAAAGAAAGGAAGAGAATATGCAGAAAAGGGATAGAAAGGAAGAAAAGAGTGTAGTTGTCCAGTGAATGACATGAAATTGGAATGTACAATCCAGAAAGTGGAAAGATGGCTTTTGTCCCCTTCCACAAATGCCTTCACTTGCCCTCGCCAAGCAGTGTGGCAATAACTTTATCTATCACCAAACATACTATGAGTCCACTTGGACAGGTCTATTTTGAAAGAGCAATGTGACAAATTAGACAAATAAGCATACATTAAGTGGAAAAGATAAAATTTAAAAATAAATCTGGAAACGGGAACCACCTCCTTCCCCCTCCCCACACCGAAATCTTTAGTAGAGACCCTTATATTTTCTTCTATTTTGCTACATTTGAGATGTTTATTAAAGAAACAAAGAAGTTCACTCAATGCCGGATGCATCCCAGATCCCTATTTTTACAAAAGTAGAGTCACATTTGGGCAAATACTTCCATTCCGGTCCCATTAACAAAGATTCTCTAAAATACAACCTACATGTACTTCATTTCCATGTCTTTTATTTTTCTATTCCTTTTCCTCGTGTCTCTGTTCCGAGTGTGCAGTTATAACACGCCATCAGTGTCACCTCTACAAAGGCAGAACTTTGGTTTGGGCAAGTGTAACTATTCCCAGAGTAAGTTGCCAGACAGACATTCGCTCAAATTAGCTTTAAAAAAAAGTTGTCACATCTGTGTATGTGGGATGTCTTTGGAGTGTAGAAAGAAATAAAGCAGAGAAATGTATTCTTTCAAAAATCTGCCACTGCAAATTTCTGCCTCCCGTCCTCATGTTTTTGCTTTTTAAAAAAAGAGAAGAGAGGCAATGTGTGCGTATATGGGGTTGAGGAGAGGAGTCAAAGGAAAGGAGAGAGAGAGAGGCAGACAGAAAGATAGACAGAAAGAGAAAGATTGGTATTTTGCTAAAGCTCATTAGAAAAAATATCCTGTTATCTGACAATGCAAAATAACCCTGCTCTCTTTCCCTCTACCCATCTACCCGACAAAAGGCTGTGGAAGGCAGATGTAGCACTCTCAGAAGGAGTCACTCACCAGGAAGGAAGGCAGGAAGGAGCAACAGTTGGACCACTTATACATATTCATGACATTTGTAACTGAGAGCTTCCTGATTTTAAACCCACAAATGCACATCCAGGACACACATAGCTCCATCATTTTCAGGATTGCTACAAAGACATAGCAACCTACTGATAATTCATTTCTTATCTTATGTGATCAAGAAAAAGAAGGTAGTTCAAAAACTGAGGACCAAGAAGACTCATTTGTCAAGGACCGTTCAAGTCACCTCCTCAGTCTCCCCATCCCCACACATCAACAGATGTGTAAACAGTTGGTCCTGTGTTAGATGTAATGATGGTAGACATTGTACCTTCATTTGAAATGCATGTCGTTCAGTTGGAGAGACCAAGTGTACCTGGAACAATAGGTGTACTATAGCATATACTAAATTATCAAACCCAGATAGATGAGATCATAATCATCTTTCAAGGAGGATTCATCACATTCCTCATTCCCCAATACCAATGTTTAGACAACAACAATAACAACCTCCTAGTCTTAGATTTCTTCAGAGACTGATAGTCTTGCATGATTTAGAAGATAGGCTTATCCAAAATCTGTAGAAAGACTCATTCATTCAGTAATCACTGAATGAGCACCTTTTATGTGCAAGGCTCTGAAACAAACACTCTGGGGAGTGTGTGATGTGCAGAATACAGTTCTATTGTCAAGGAGCTGAAAGTCTGGAGAATTACGAAATACAGAGGAATATCTTTTTTTTCTTTCTTTCTTCTTGTTGGGCTGGAATGGAAGCATCTGAAAGGAGACCTGGGAAAATAGGTTGGCACTGACTCTTGCCCCACATTCCCACCCTTCAGCTACAACAAAGTAGCACGGTGCCTCTTGCAATGCTAGAAGAGAACAACATAATCAGTCTTGAAATGACCTCACTTGATGAAGAGTTGAGTTCTGCTACTCTGCTTTAGTCTCATTTCCTTAGGAAGGTTTCCAAACCCCCCAAACTTTATCATTCTCTTCTATTATTCAATCTCGTGATACCCTGAATTTTCTCTTTGCTATCCCAACTGTAATTACATAATCAATAAAGTAATTTTTTGTTAAAAGGCCATGTGCTCTACTACGATTTAAACTCACTGAGGGCACAGACTTCATTTTCTTCACTCCCTTTTCCCTAGCGTTAAGTACAGTGCTTTGAGCACTGTGCTTTCTCAACAAGTATTTACTAGTTAAATAGAAAAGCTAAAATGGATGTATATGTAATTAGTTTACCAATTTTGATAAAGCATATTCTAAAATATCCCTTAAAATGTGTTACCATTCAATTTTTTGGAGTCTTAATTACACTAAACATTAGGAAAAAATAAACTCAAACTCTCCTCTGTGGTCTTCTTTAATATCATATATTCTAAATAAAGGGTTCCAAGTTTCTAGAATGCAGACTTCTCCAAACGGTCTGTGATCACATGCATTGCTGATTCCACTTCTATAGCTGCATTTATTCTAATGAATGACTTGGATACTATTCTTAGAAGAAATTTTAGCTTCTTCTCTAAATCTCACATTTACAAATATGGAAATGAAGATTCCAAGATCATAAGAATATTTCCCAAAGAGAAAGACTGATAATTGGTAATTACCTACGTGTCACAGGCTGGTTAATGAACAAGTTGGAACCAAAACATAAATTTATGAGAGCTTATCAGTCTCTGTGTTCTCAGATACATGATATTGCTTGAGTCACTTATTTCTTTTCAGGGGCAAGTGAGATCAGAAAATGGAGAAAACCTTAGAGATCTCTTCCCTGACAGCTAACTTTTTGCTTCCTCAAGTCCTCCTGTTTCCTTCTCTTCCAAGTTCATATGAAAGTTTATAGGTCAATCCCCCTCAAAAAAAATTTATAATGCTCCAGGAAAGAAAGGCCATTGTGACAATACAACATCAGAAAACAATGAGGTGATCATCTTCAAGTAAACTGCCTAAGCACAGAGAAATATTAGCTCTTTGAAATATTCAGATAGGCCAGTTCACTCGAAATATTCAGTCCATCTGAGAATGAAGAGACAATTAGACAAAGAAAAACTACTTGCAACTTATAATTGATTATGTATAATTTTTAAATTATTTTATTTTTACTTTTTAATAAATGTTTTATTTTTAAATTTAAGAAGATAGATGTTTAGGTAAGTCCTTAAATTTCTGAGAAATCTTTGATTTTAGTGTCTCGCTTTTTAATGCAACAAATGGCCTTCATAGATGCAGAGCTGGTGTCTTAGACTCAATATTGCATTCAGAACTTAGCGAGGACAGATCATGAAATGCACCATATTTGATATATTCAAACATCATATAAAACTGTTTCATCTGATTTTTTTACTTTTAGCACAATGTCACAAATAATATTTCAACCATAATTCATGAGTCAGCAATCCCATAAGTCAACAAATACTTAAAAGTGTGCATCATATGCACTGTGCCTATAGTCTCTTTGCTTGAACTGCATGGAGGCTTACAGCCAGATCTGACACTCTCCTCCAGAAACATTAACAGGCCATTGTGCATACTTTTTTTCCCTTTACGCCAAATTCCTTATTTGTTTATATTTACTTATACTCCTCAATTTTTGTTAGCTGCCTCTATTCCTTGGTGGAACCTGGTGAATATCCATTTTTGGATACGTAAATTTTGTGACTGCACAATTCATATTTTCATGAGCCAATCCTAGTTTAAAATATTCTGCTCCATGTTTTCCTGCAAGGTATCAATATATCTATGACAGGCCACTATTTTATAAATAATTAAATGAACCCTGACAGTAAACATTATAACTAAAATTTCCATTAATTTTAAAAATCAGAAGTCACAAAAAGATGGGGAATTATAAACCAAAGAAATGTCAGGTTTTCTCATAAAAAGGAGCCTTGCTGGACTGTATTGTGTACATCCATTGCAAGCAGAAGCATATCTCCTTGATGCTGGATTCGAGAGATCCCTTTATATGTGTTTTGGGATGCTCCTGCCCTGGGAAAGATAGGACTTAAACATGGCTGCTCCATCCAGACAACAACTGATGAAATATTTATCTATATAGGAGTGTATTTTTATTTCTTTCAATATATGCAAGTCATTGAAAGTCTAACTCTCAATGTTTATATACTTCAGGGAATTTTAATGTAAATAGACTCACAAATTATGAAAAATAAAACCATAGTCAGACCATACATTCTGGTTGGGGTGTCTAAAATATTGTCATTTTCTTTGTTCATAAAATCCCAAAGATATGCACATTTTCCACTGCATAATCTGGGGAAAATATAAAGTTTTCTAGAAGAGAGAAACCATAATGCAAGTGAGAAATACAGAGATGGGGACAGAAATGGAGAAATACGCATACGTTTACTTCTTTCTCTACACCAATCTGCCAAGGAGAAATAGGGTCATTTTCTTGTTTTCTACTTATAAGAAAATGCAAGAGGAATATGCAGTGGGCAAGATATTCAAGTGATCCAAGAAAACTTGAGTAAAGTTCTGCTTGGCTCTCCTACTTCATTTATGTTGTGCATGTCGAGTTGCTATTCTTTTTGTCTTCATTTTAGTAGTTAGTGGTTTTGTTTTGTGGTTGTTTGCTTTGTTTTGTTTGTGTTTGTGCTTTCCAGACGGGACATTCTATAGAACTTGGTCTTAAGTTCCACAACAAGACAGGCCAATTTTATAAAGTTTACAAATACACAGAAAACAACTTAGTCAAGAATTTAAGAAAAGAAACCACCCGATAAACTATTTATAAAATAAAGACTAAAAGAATATTAAATCAATTTTTTAAACCCAATGTTGTCCTTTGCCCCATGAAATATGTGGTTTTTAGTAAGCAAAAACTGAATATGGGAGGAAAAAACAGTATTTGTGCTTGTCTGACTTTTGAGGAAGGAAGCCTGCAGTTTTGATTTGTATAAATTTCCAGACCACATTATTAGATGCAGCAGAAGCCAAGGCAGCAATATGTCCAATGTACCCAAGATGAAATGCATTAGAAATCCATGAAACCAGCACAGTGTCAATTTTGTTTAAATTATCACCCTTCAGCATCCTAAGTATTGGCTGTACTTAGCAGCGCAAAATAGGGTAAGATTTTTATTTCCCTGTGACTCAATGCAACTTTTATTTTGTGCTATGTTCTCACATATCAAGTAAAACTGTGTTAGCCATAGGGGGAAATTTCTGGGAATCAAAGAGAAATGTATGTTTCATAATCATTACTGGAGAACGGGAGGAAGCATTCTGACGTTGAAGAGCTCTTGCTTGCCTGAGACTTCATAAAACCCGGGTTCTAATTCTAGTTCTGTAATAAACTAGGTGCTGGGCTGGCCTTGAGCAAATCTCTTCACTCCTTGGAGGCATCAGGAGCCTTATTAAAAAATAAAAAATAGGGGTAAATTAGTTACTGATTGGCACTTTCAGTTCTAATCCTCTATTATGTAAATGCCTCTTAACTGCGGGGGAGAAGGAAATTGCTCGGGAAAGTTAATATTTTTTTTCTTTTTTTCCACTCTTCTCATCCAAAAACGATTTCTAACAAACCTAATATTTTAGATTATCATTTACATTATTTACGATATTTTCCTGTGTTTTTTTCCCCCACATTGTAAAATATACATGTTTTGGGAACTGCCGTTTAACCTTATTTTATCATTTATAGTTTGATGCATTACCAATAACAGCACATACTGATGCAACTAATTAAATAAAAGTAAACTTGTATGGAGTTTCATTATTGTTATAATTGATTTGTAACATAGTAATACAGTCAAATCTATTATTTTGTTGACAAATTAAATTAAAATATCTCTTATTTTTATTGCATTCTTTACAGGTAATTTCTCACTTCTAGGACAAATAATCCTGTATTTCTTTTGAATTTGTGCATGGAGAAAGTTTTTAAATTAATGCATTTAGGATCTTCTTTGTTTCTGTTGTGGTTAACTATTTAATTGAAAAAGAACAATTTATAGTGCCTAATTGCCTTTTCCAAGATCAATTATATTAAATTAATACTGGAAACCAACTGGAAATAAACTAGAGAGTCTTGCCAGATTGGGTCACTGTATCCAAACAGTGCCTAGAAGAATATTTCCATGATTGGGGGGGGTGTCTATGCTAATAGGCAGAGCAGGGGAGTTAGAACAAGAATGACAGCCTGTCAGTCACTGGGATGAGTGCTGCCTAGAGCACATCAGCTAATGAAGTCAGGTAAGCGTCTTCATCTAGTGTGTGTATACACTGCAGAGGAAAGCAGCTGGGGCAACTACCATGCTGAAGTTCATGACTACAGACCGAGCTCAATTTCCCACCAGCCATCACGAACATTCAAATCCCAGATTATCAGAAAATTTGGGAAAGTGTGTAAGAAAATAAGGGGGCTCCGTGGAGGCAGTGTGCACCAAAACATTAACAATAAAACCTGAAAGTCAAGCTCTGTTCTTCATGTTGCCTCCTTGTATGATCTCGTGAGAAGGGGCGATTTTGAGCTAAATAGAAACTTAGATTTAGAATAGAGCTTGCATATTTTTCAAATCAGGAAGTGATAGGTGCTCAATAAATATTTGATGAATGAATTAATGAAGCCAAATTTGTTGATTCTTGCTTCATGTAGCAAAAAAAAAACCAAAAGATACAATCTCATTTTTGTTTTTATACACTATACTATTGTAGACCTTTCTAGAATTCAGTTGTCATCCATGGGAACAGGGCCAGAGGATAAATCTCAATAAGGGAGACCCTGATGTTCTTCAAAATAAGTCCCCAAATGCTGTCCTATTATACTTGATTCAGACTGCACCTGAGTTGCAAAAGTAACTAGAGCTGACTAAATCTTAAAAAGAATCAATCCTGTGGTACAAGAAGAGAGCCTTTCTATAAATGGGGATGGCTGGTGCAAACCATCGTAGGGGATGAATCATAATCATTTTCACTTTTAAATTCTGTTTGTCCAGGCTGGCATAAATATGTTTGCTTATATATAAGCACTTGTATAAATTCTAGTGTTAATAGCTTTTTGAAAGCAGTATTTGTCACCCCTCAAAAAAACAACATAGTAACAGTTAATAATTCTATCACTCAATATTTATTGAAAAAGCAAATTATGTATAAGAATTTACAATACATTGTGTTTAGTGGAAAATTATTTTTAAAAACTATCTAAAATGTAAAAGACATAGTCTCCTCTCTTCAAAGTCAAATCTTATAGTGAAATGTGGAATGCAAGGCTTAGAATCCACATAAAGGTTAAATAAATGGTAAGCAATAGCAATGCCAGTACTGATTATGTCATAAGACTGTCTATTACTAAACAATGAATTAGTAGTTTTGACAGGAAGTAGTATATGGGTCATAGGAAGATGAGATCACCATGGGATGAATTGATCAGGACAGATTCCAAAGAGGAGATAATTTAACCAGGTCTTGAAGGATATGTCGAACTTTTTTCTTTTTTTTTCTTGAGGAAGATTTGCCCTCAGCGAACATCTGTGCCAGTCCTCCTCTATCTTGTACTTGGGTTGCTCCCACAGCGTGGCCACCCACAAATGGTGTAGGTCCATGCCAAAGTGAAGCACGTGAAACTTAACCCCTAGTCCACGGAGCCAGAGCCAAGGGTATGCAGAACTTTAATAAGTAGATCTGTTACAGAAAGTCATCTCAGGTAGAGGGAACAATATAGGCATGAAGGTACGAAAATCTAGACTTGCTCAAGGGACAGTAAAGAGATGAACTGAATATTGATTTGTGACTGTGTAATTTAGTCTGAAGGCAGATAGGAGAACTTTGGAAGAAGGGAGTAAAAAGTATTACCATACTCATTTGATTTTCTCCTCCTCAGCATTTAGGCTCCACACCACTAGAGTGGATGCAACAGGTTGCCTATAAGCATCCATGACCCCTCTCCTATACCCTCAATACTCTTCAGTCATCCACAGAGCCAATCAGCTGAAGGAAAGATGACCACAATCCCATCCTTCTTGTCACTGATGGGTTCAGGCATCCAGGCTTGAACCAGTCAGTGCATGGTGATCTTGAGAGAGGACAGTTGACCAAAGTTATATCAGTCAGACTCAGGGAGAGTTTCTATTCCAAAATTTAAGGGTAGCATTTTTGTTCTTTCAATTTGATACAAAGAGCCCTGTCCTGGTTCTTATTTGGTGCCCTTTTTTTTATTAACATGATGAAAGTAAGTTTCAGCCCCCAATAGACACATAATTGCAGCAGAACTGAAGGAATCAAAGAAAAAAACAAATGTGCACCGTCCGTGATCTCCAGTCTTCAGTCACATCGGCCTATATACCACCTTAATTTTTGAGTTGTTTTGAGTTGAGCTTTTTTTATTTGCAGACTAAAGTATTCTGTCTACAAAGAGCCAATTTTTTTCAGGACTTTTACTGAAGCTACCATTGTCAGCAGTAAGTCAGGTTGAAATGAGAAAGCTTATCCCTCTGGTTCAATCAAAATGGCAGGGGAATCGGCAATGCTTTTGTAGAGCAACTTTGCTAGGAAGCTCCAAAAAACAACAAATTAAGTCAAATAGGAAATCAATCAGGAAATAAGAAATAAAAACTGACACATTCTCATAGCACCTTGCATAGTCTCCTTACCCTATGATACCTAAACCCTAACTACAGACTTTCTGGTTGACACAGGTTCCATTCATTTTTTAATCTTCTGTTTGAAAATCTACTCTCTATTCTAAATCCTGGGCTGTTGTATTGGATCTGTAGTCGACCTGGTTCCCGATGTTGGGTCATAATCTACAGCTCCCTCTGGTAAGAAAGACCTTAACCTGAACTTGCTGTAAGTGAGAGAAGTCTATTGAACTGCTTAGTCAGTTTCATAAAATATACCACAGATAAACATGGCTTTGGGTTAAGCTAAGCATTCAACTGTTGACACACTTCACCTGTCCATTCAATTGATGATTGGAATATATTCCTCAGCTCTGAAAAATCCTGGTGGCTTTCAACAACAAAAGTATATTTCCTGCTCAAGTCACATATCAGGAGCAGATCCCTTGCTGCAGGTGCTTGGGATCTTGTTTGGGTCTGAGTGCTTCTGTCCAGGATCAAGAGAGTCAGAGAAACCCCACGGTGTCTTTCAGATCTTCTGCTCAGTTGTGGTAGATGTCATGTCTATCCATATTTTATTGGCTAAAGCTGGATATATGGCCAAATCCAGCATTAAAAATGCAGTGAAAGTACTGCAAGCAGGAATGCATAATCATCTTGCTTGAAGGCAGCAGGAAGAGTTGGAAACAATAATACAGTAATTTACAACTAGTCATTTATTCTTTTCATTATCATTGAGAGCCTTTGATGTTTCAGTCAATATGTTGAAGTTGGGACTAAAACTATGTGAAAGACTTTCCTCCTTTCCTCAAGGGGCTCAAAATTTAGCGTTAAAATTATCCAAATATCTATAAAACAAAGATGGGAGACTGATTTTAATGAGTCACTGAACTTTAGCCAGCAATGTTGTGGGTTTGCAATAGTTGATTCTTGCTCAAAGTATACAAATTATCATTGTTAAAAACTGAAGTTAGACACATTGGGTACTATTAAGAAGTAAAGGGAAAAATAATAAAAAAAAAACCCTCTGGATTCTGTCCCCGTCAAGTTCCCCTTGTTTTTAATTATTGAGGACTAATAGCTCAACAACTGATTGGCAAGTATGGCAAATCTCAGCAAGGTAGAGCTTTTCAAAAAGTATACATGGTTTTTTAAATATGGACATTAATCTTAAGTATCCTTGGGAATGCACAATTTACTCTAAGATTAAAAATAACCTGAAATACATGTGCACTGTAAACAGTCCCAATAACTGAGTTCCTCTGCCATAGAAGTTCTGAAGTTGAGTCAAATTTAGTCAGTGGTATCAGTGACATATATAGACATCATCTGAGATGTATGAGATAGTTCAACAGTATTGTCTGATACCTTAATTCGGCCCAACAAGGGTCAAGGTACTCAAATCAATCAACTGAAGTCACATACCATCAGTAAACAAAAAAGCAGACCAGCTCTTGGGCTATAATTTTAATCCATTGTATTAACTCTCTTCATGAAAATAGAGAAATACTTTTTCCCCAGTGTAGCCTCCTGATAGTCCCTCTCCTCTCTAAACCTGCCTACTGGAAACCGTCCATCCACAGCCCAGCTTTACCCAATCCCCAAACTAATTAGAAGAACTCAGCCTGACTCTACTTCATAAAGTTTTCTTCCCCATTAGTGAGAATGGAGGTGATAGTCTGATATTTCCATTCCTGGGTCCTGGAGAGTCTGGGACAAACTCCCTCCCATGGATGTCCATCTGCCTTTTCAGGAGCTTCTCCCTGTGAATCTAGTATCCATGCTGGCAATCTTCTACTGTCAGAGCCTGGCCCCGAGCCAAGACAATATGTCCTGGACCTTGAAATAACCTGTGTTATTTCTTTTAATTTCTTCTCTTTGAGGATGGACCTTGACTCTGGTACACTTCTCTGCAATAGGCTAAGAAAGCTTTTTGATTTTGAGAACTGCCCAGAAATTCTGGGCCTGTGCTTTCCACCATTGTCAAAATTTGGTGCCCCTGACTTTTGTCACCGGACCAGAATGACTACCATTTCTTACCTTCTCCCATCAAAGTCCGAGCCCTATTTGCTTATTTAGGTTGGATGAGGCCTCTCTCTGTCCACATCAGTTCTGTTCTTCCCTTCTCCACTTTACCCCAATAACCACATATTATTCCTTCTTTTAAACCAGAGTTCCAAGAAGATCTCAGTCCAGGATGTTGCAGGCACCATCTACTTTCATTCAAACAATTTCATATGGGAAATTACTGAAAGGAAGGCATCAAATTCTAATTTTACTTTGAAATATGCCTAGAAATAGGATTGCTCGGTGATGAAGGGGGCATGTATTCAGATGTATAGCTATTACCAAATAATCTTCCAAAGCATTTGATCAATGGACACTCACACTAGCAATGTGAAAGATTTCTACTTGCTTCACATTCTTACCAGCCCTCCGTGTTGTTAAGTCTTTTTAGTTTTAGCCTTTCGATGAGTGTGGTTTCAAAAAAGATTTCCCTGGTGACCTATTTCACATACTTATTGGATTTTTATTTATTTATTTGTTTTATCAAATGCTTGTTCATGTCTTTTGCCTGTTTTAAATCAGGTTGCTTGTTTTTTCTTACTAATTTAAGAGTTCTATGTGCATTTTGATTATGAGTTGTTTATTGGATGTGCCTATTGTGAAAATCTCCTCCCATTACGTGGCTTGAAGAATTTAACCTTTTGCAGTGTGAAGAAGCTTAAAAAAAGAAAACCCTATATCTTGCTGAATAATACATCAGAAACATTATACTAAAATTAATTCTGGATTGCAAAGTATTTTATTTCGTATTTGTTATGATCATGAAGATAGACAGAGAAAACTTCAGTTCTTACCCTTCTTCTGCTTCATGCACCTTCAAACCTTTACAGAAAGAAAATCCTTCTGTAAATATATGCCTGGCATCCCAGGTTGAAGTCCAGGGAAGAAAAGAAAAAAGTCAACAGAGGAGTTTGAAAATCCCCCGTGTCTTCTGGATCAGTAAAGAATTGAGAAGGACTGCACAATGAGGACAGGTATCCTGAGGTGCTCTGGATGTGTGACCAGTGAGCAACTGAGGGTTTGGAAGCAGGCTCCGGTCACCCTATTTTAAGCTAAGTAGAGTAAGGGGGAGGGTTCAACTAAATAAAACAAGAGGTTCCTCTGCTGATTTCTCACCTAAGGGAGTTGTGGAGAGTATTAATAACTGGAGTCTGATAAACAATTGTTCTTCATGGTCTTCCGGACTTTTGTGTGACTTATTAGATAATCATAAGGCTACTTTAAAAAAATATAATGTGTTGTTTCTGCAAACTACCTCCTCCTACCCATTTGGAGATTAAGGATACAGTAACGGGCTACTCATAAAATAACATTGGAACTACTTATCTACATGCTTTGAAGGATATTTTATTCTGCAAAGCATTAAAGATATACCCACTATGCATTGTGGTGAAAAATCTAAAATTGATTATCTGACCCCAAGGACCTACAATTTGGAGACCACATGTGCATGTCTATTATGCCTATGATGTTTTCTGATATAGAAACACACTGCTCATCATGTTCTCTAGTGCCATCCTCTAGTTCCTCTTCAAAACAGAACACAAAGAAGAGGGGGGCAGGTTCAAGGCAGACCCAACAAGTGTCTTTTGGATTTGTGATTTTAGAAAGGCCAGTGATCTGGCTGGAGAGCCGACAAAGAAGAGCGATATGGCCAGATACAGAGGCTTTGTCAGAGCACGTTAAGGGACACTGTAGTTGCTAAACTGTCACAAAGAAAACAAATTGGGCAAACATGCTACGAACTTGGACTTGCTTTCAACGTCAGACTGTCAAGTGTGTTTCAAGTTGAAAAGATTCCAGCTTGGCCATAAAAGATTTCATCAGGTGAGCCATCCATGTTGCTGACGTAGGGCCCAGCACTTCTATAGGCAAGCAATCTTGCACCAAGTTCAAGTGGATAAGGAGGGAAAGGAAAGCAAACAACAAACTTGTTTATCAGATTCAAGTTGAACCATCTGTTGTTAATGATTAGATCTTCAGCTTCCAATTTTCGTTTGAATGTTATTGCTCATTTCTAGCGGCGCTGAGCCGCTGCTTTCCCTTGCGTGTGGATTCTAAGTAAAACACAGCTTAGATTGAAAGCCTGTTGGAGGAAGAAATCATGCTTAATGATGTCTGGCAGATTCCCCTTTTTCCCTGAAGGAAAACTCAAGGGCCCAGGTCAAGTAGGAGGTCAATTCTTGGCTCAACATGACATTAGGGTAACGGGTGCACTCTGAGGAGCTCAGTTTGCTCAGCTGAAAATGGATATTGTACTTCTGACTTCCCAGGAACTGAGGCTAGATAAGGATTAACCACTGTTTTCCATTCACTTTAGATGAGAGACTCAACTTCGATGCAAAGTTTGTGAAACTCAATTCAACTTTCCTCTGTGGTAATAAACAGGTTGTTGGGATAAATGTTTCTTTCCTAGAGGGTTTTAGTCTTTGTAACTGTGGTTTGTGGGAGTATTTTAAACCACAATTTTTCATAGATCCTATTCACCATTTGAAATTGGTTGTATTGATTGCAGGTAATTATAATTGTATTTGTTGTGCTGCATCATCTATATATGAGGGACGTGTGAAATTACATGACCCAATATCTTGAAAATAATGAGTAAGAGAATATGTGTGTGTGTGCATGATATTGGGCGCATATCTGACTCAAACTCCCCCAAGTAACACACACGTATATACGTATATATATGTATTTACTCAGATATACACACAGCTGTATATATTTAATATGAAAATAATGCTCTAAATTTGTTATAGCATTTGCCCCCCCTTATGTGTGTGTGTGTGTGTGTGTGTGTATATATATATACGCATGTATAGTTTCCTTCACAGAAGGTGTATGTATGTGTATATCTATATGGACAAGACTATGTCATGATACTATGTATATACATACTCAGTATGTTAAATTTAGAATGCCCAAGAGAACCACTAGTTACTAGTTTGAATATTTTGAGAATAAACAGATTTTCAAAATTACTAGCTGAGAGTAAAATTATCCAGACCCATTTGGGAACTATGTCCCTTAATTAATTCAGCAAAACTGGTTACAGTAAAGAACACGAAAATATTGGATAAAGAATTTGGAAGTGAAATGTTACAGTTAACCTCTAGCTTTTGACACTAATTCTAAGATTCCAACATTTTAATTCGTCCGTAACTCAAGCATTTATACTTCTGTTTTGGGCATATCTGTGAAGTTTGCAAGGACAGGAGTAGCAAAATACTGAGACATTGACTTTTAAATATTTGCTGACTCATTAAGTAAACAATAACAAGTGAATCCTAAACAAAACACCAAATACCAGCAGAGAACAATACAGGCATACCTTGGAGATATTGTGAATTAAGTTCCAGACCACCACAATATGTAAAGCAAATATCATAACAAAGCAAGTCACACGAATTTTTTGGTTTGCTAGTATATATAAAAGTTATGTTTACACTATACTATAGTCTATTAAGTGTGCAACAGCATTATGTCTAAAATAACAATGTACATACCTTAATTAAAAAATACTTTATTGCTAAAAAATGCTAACCATCATCTGAGCCTTCTGTGAGTCATAATCTTTTTGCTAGCAGAGGATCTTGTAAAAAGAGCAATATTTGCAGAGTGAAATAAAGCAAGGTATGCCTGTGATAGAAATGTTATGAAATGACTAGAATTCTCAGCCTAATGGCAGGCATGTCCAGTAACTACTAAAGATATCTGGGATAGTAATCAGATCTGGAGAAAGGGAAGATTTCTCAGAGGAAGTGAGAAGGGAGCTAGGCTTTATAGACCAAATGGAATGGGCCAGGGCAGAAGACATGCCTGCATTGTCTTTTAGTTGTGGAAACTCACTCCAGTGTAATTCTGAGAGGTGGACTATGTCACCTACCCATCGTTGGGCAGCTGACTCAGGCTGACAGCCGTACATCGGTACTGGAGAAGTCAGCCTATGCTCTCACTTTCCTCAACTGCCATTTGATAACGTCTTCAATCTTCCCAACCTTTTATCCTCTTTCTCCTGTTCTTGCTCTAAATGAATTACATTGTCTCTGATCCATTCATGTTTTTGCTCTTAAATTGAGACTTTATGTCAAAATGTTATTTCTTAGAGTGAAATGTGAGAAATAAGACATTTGTTTAGTTGAACATAATCCATGTAATCTATTGTTATGCAGTAAAAATTCTAAGAGAATAGAATGATGAGAATGGCCTAAGAAATTCTGAAGAAGATTCACAAACATCACAGATTTCTTGTATCACAAAATAACCATTTTTTAAAAGAATCAATGAACAATTTTTCCATATGTTAGTAAATGTCCAAATTAACAAGAGCTATTCTCATATGTTCTGATTTATGGGTTAAGGACATCCTGGGATGATGTGTTATTTAGTTTGCTCATTGAAAGATAACCAAATTAAAGTTGATTAAGCAAAAAGCAGAGTTTGTCATAAATGCACAGAATGTTCCATGGGACAAAGGTCAGGCATAGAGTTGGGTCCCAGGAATTCACTAGGCCCAGGGTCTGAGATTTCTTCATTACTCCTTGGCCCCCTCTTATTTCTGCTCTGCTGTAATTAGTGTTCCTCACCTTTCTTGTCCTAGACTGTCTGGTTTATATCCCAGCCTACCTAATTGCCAAAGGCTGGTAATGGATCTATGGTTTTATCTTCTCTGTTCAAAATAAGACCACATGAACACAGGAGTCTTGAAGACCAGTTTAAAATTCTCTTAGAATAAAATGATTACTCTAGCTTTAGCTAGATGTTCACTCCTGGACCAATCAGTCACATCCTTGTGAATGATGTCATATGGTACAAAAAGTGCCATCAAGAGTCCTTCTGCTATAAGCATGGGGACTGTGGTTGACAGAAGAAGTCCTTAGAAAAGAAAGCTTGGGAAGACAAACCTTCTTTTGTGAGTTTAACTTACACAAGGTTAACACAATACAGACCCCTTTCCATTGTACTAGCACTTTGCCTACCTCACTCCTGCTCTATCCTAGCAAAATGAGACAATGATTGGAAACATCACCAATCCAGACTGTGAGGATGAATTAAAACCTCCAAAATCTGCCTAGGAATGAGATTCAAGCATAACTCAAATGTTCTCCTATAACTGGAAGCTGCAGCTAATTGCATCTGGGAACATTATTTTTCAAAGTGAGTCCCAGATTAGGCAGCATCAGCATCACTTGCATCATCTGACATGCAAATTCTCAGACCGTAACCTCAAGTTACTGAATCAGAATCTGTGAGACTGGGCTCAGCAACCTGTGCTTTAACAAGTTTTCTAGGAGATTCTAATGCATGTCAAACTTTGAGCACCACTCTTCTAGATTCTAGAATCTAGAGTGTTGTTTCTTTCAACTTGGTCCTGAAATGCAAGTCAACTAAAGAAATTTGAATATTACCAAGAAAGCAACAGGATTAAATGGATGTCCTGAACTTGTTGAAAGAGGGTAGCTTTTGTCACAGGGAGTTTGCAAATATATGCATTTTCCCAATTTAAGGGAATTCTTCCAATATTTCTGAATTTCGTCGCTCCTCTCTCCAAACATTTGGCTCTGCTGCACACCAGGACTTCAGAGTAGTTGGAACTGGAAAGATGAAATATTGGAGCCTTAGCCTCAAGATGCTCTTGTTTTGATGTTGTGAGACAAATGCTGGAGAAAGTAGACAACAGACCCAGACAAGAATAATTCAATTATATCATGATGCCAGTAGAAATGCCTATAAATGAAGTAGGCAGGAAGAAGAGGAGGGGGGATCCTGTCAAGGAGCAGTGCAGAGAGGCTTCCCAGAAGAGCTGACATCTGAGCAGTACAGAGCAGTGAGTAGAGATCAAACTAACACTGGGGGAGAGTTTCATTCCAGGTAGCAAGAACAGGGTGAGCAGAGAAATAAAATTTTAAAAAATGGCATTTGAAAGCTAAAGCAAGTAATGTAGCTAAAGAGGAAGCTGCTGACATTCATGAGCTCAAATGGCAAAGGCCTTGCCCATCCCCCTTAGAATATTATGCTGAACTTGCTTTTTGCTTTTCTCTTGGACAGGATGCCCTACTTTCTGCACTTCCATCTTGGTCAGGCACCTAAACTAATTCACCCAACACTCTCTTTATCCTCTGATACAACTGTACAACTCTGTATCTTATCCTCTGTACAACTGTAGGTGGAGGAATTGTTCTTGGTCTTGGGAGTCTTTAGAACTCAACCGAACAATGAATGAGTGGGTGATTCTACTTAGCATGAGCTCAGTAACTTCTGATCCCTTGAGTGAATCACTATTTAAGAGAGACTAAGAAAGTGCTAAACTCTATTTTCTGTGTTTCTGGAAACACTTTGCACGATTCCCTACAGGCAGTAGTTTTAGGTGGGATCTGAAAGAGGAGGTACACTCAAGACAAACTTAACCCTGTCTTTGTAGAAAGAGATGGGTGAAGAACAGATAGGCACAGAGGTGACTATCTGGACCATCACCTTGGGCTGATAGAACATATGGGGTCTTTTATAAGTAGCTAATTGTCAAGTTTTATTTTTGGCATGATACTAAGTTCACATAACACCAAATACCTCAAAGATAACAACAGTTTACAAATTAGATTCCCTCAAATTACCAAGGCAGACAAAGAAGAAATGACACAGAAAAGAAACACGATATCAATAAAAATTGATGAAAAAATAAATGAGTGGAGAAAAGAAGGAATACTGCTCTCTGTTACACACACACACACACACACACACCAATACATACTTGAAAGAATATAGTGAAAAATAAATGCAAGTTAACCTAGAGAGAAAATAATCTTGCTACATAAAAATTGTTTAGAATCATTTCTCTATTAAATATTCATTAATAGCAATTGCAATCAATGGATTTATTGCTTTGCATACACAATCATCTGATCACTTATATAAATTAATTGTAATTGTGAATTTCACAATCCTCACCTTCTTAAGATGCAACGGGCACCCATGGTATCAGCGTGTACGTGTTCACAGTGAATTTCTCTATTTGTTTTCAATTCTAGCGAAAGACTGGCAGAAAGGAGGGGGAAGTCAGGTCTGTAAGAGGACTTGGAAGAGTGTAAACTATCCTACCCTTTCCTTGACCTTGGAGATAAAATCTGGACTTTCAGCAAACCTAGGGTTACTTCCCCCTCCCTTCTTGTGCCCCCACATCCACTCCAGAAGGGCAATTCAGTTTACATACTTTGTGAGATTTAACATTGGGCTGGTGAGATTCAAAATGTTTATGCTCTAAGCGAGAGAACCTTTCTCATTGTTTGCCAATCTGTGTCAGATTTAATCTAGATCTGTAAACATCAGTACATTTTCAATTCTGGTGCAATTTCCTTAAATTTACCCTACAGAGGAGGCTTCGCTTGCTGTTATTGTTTTCTTTCCCATTTTTTCTTTTTGGTAATCTAAGAGTAAAACATCCCTGAACCAATTGGTCAATCGATTAACAAATTAACTGCTAAATAATGGATTGGGCCTTGTCGACACGGTGACAGGGTGCCCAGAATAAAATATGTCTCTACAATACTTCTTTGAACACATGCCTAACAAAGCAACTCTTGCTTTTCCTAACTAGTTTACACAAATGCCTAGAAACCAAATAGAAAAACATAGGACGATAATATTTTATCATTCATACAAGCTGAACAGAAATGGGCATTACATTGAGAAATGAATAAAACTCGTTTTTGTTCGAATTAAATTTTAATGTAGCAGAACTTTACATGATCCTTGAAACATAAATAAATGCAGAAAGACAACAAAATATTTTCCACTGCTAATTATACCATTTATACCGAACATGATGTAAAAGTACACAGGAAATAATGTTACTCAGTAGACAAAAAAAATGGAGTGAAAGGGATTGGAGGGGGGAGGGGAGGATGACAAAACCATATAATGAAGTTTGTGTTATGTAAGAATTACCCTCGACAATGTTTCAAGTCTTAGTTATTTACTTAAAGGCTTTAGTCTGGAATAATGGTGATATGAATAATCATCAGAAGCCAAGGCTGTAGCTTAGAAACCTAGTCAGAAAGGATGTTATATGGAAAAAAAGAAGAAACTGTATGGTAAAAGGAGGACATTTAGGACTGCTCTTTACTGATAATATTCACATAACTTCTGCAAAGCACATCACAGAGGAGAACAGGGCTCTCTCCCCAACCCACGTTCTCCATTCATTTGGGGTTGTTCAGACTGATGGTTTGGAGGGATGCTTGTGGATTTAGGTTGGAAGCAATTTTCAAATTTCCAGGGTGGAGGATTTCTTCAGACTCTGGGTTTTCAAGCAGTGTTCATACAATACAAAAATCAGTTGACTGTTGGAGAATTGGGTTGCTAAGCTGTTGATTGGCTTGAATAACCAGAAATAACCTTAAAAAATATTCCATTCTTTATTAAGCTCCATCCATTTTTATTCAATAAGAATTAATGACTACTATGTGCATAGCTTGGTGCTATGCATGTGTCCGCAGGTGGTGGGGGAGTTCAGGAGTGGCCCTGGAGAATAAGACTTACATCGCCCAGTGAATCACATGGAACATATTGGGAGATAAGATACATGAATAAAAATGGTGACAACAAAATACCAGCCAGAATATTATGGGCATTTTATTTTGATATTAATTTGATCTTGGTATTGGTAAAGTGAACAAGTTTTGGAATGAACAGATTTAGAATTAAATATTAGCTCTCAATAATTGTGCTTACAATAAGAATAACTAGATTACCTGGGTAACATTTTTTTTAGTGCACTTGACGGTAGTAGGGTGCTAATAAGAAGTTGCAGAATTACCCGGCAGAATCCAGGGAAGAGCCTGGCATTTAGAGTCCTTCTTCCATTAAGGTCATTTGCCAGGTCTGGAAGGAATAACTAAAAGGTTGAAAGGTGGAGCTAAACTTCTGACAGCCTCTGAGGACAACAAAAAGCAGTGTGTGTGTGTGTGTGTGTGTGTGTGTGCGCACAGAGACAAAACTAACATAATAATCAATACACACCTTGAGAATCTGATCAAGAAAAAAGGGCATTAATAATCAATATCAGGAATAAAATAGAGAACATCAATACAGATTCCAAAAACTTTAAAATGAGCGTATGTAGATACAACAAATACATCTATACAACACATTTAAAAATTTTGATGAAATGGAAAAAGTCTTAGAAAGACACAACTCACCCAAATGGACACAAAAAGTACTTTAAAATTCAAAACCCAGATGGCTTCATTACTTAATTCTATCAAACACCTAGCGAAGAAATAATATATGACTTCCTAACAAGATTCAAAAAGCACAACCATAAAGGAGAATATTGATAAATTTTATCAAAAGGCATTATTAAGAGATTGAAAAAGGCAAGTCACTGCATGGAAGAGAACTCAATTGAAGATCTTGATTTTAGACTATGTTAAAACATGCAGACTATATCTTACAAATCAATAAGAACAATACTAACAATCTAAAAGAAAGGTTAGGGAGGGGTTTTAAATCAGTATTTCAGAAAAGAGAATATAGAAGTAGAAGAAAAGTGTGAAACCTCATTAATGTCAGAGAAATGACAGTTAAAATCAAAATGAGATACTACTATGCTCTTACTAAGTATCTAAAATGAAAAATAATGACAATATAAACTATTAGCAAAGATCTGTCACATATGGAACTCTCCGACAGTGCTAGTGGGATTGTAAACTAGTACAAAGCCTTTCTCAGACTGTTTGGCATCATCTAGTAAAATTGAAAATAAACATTGCCTGCAACTTGGCAATTCCACTGCTAGGTACAAACCCAGCAGAAATCAGTGCATATTTGCACCAAAATACATGTAAAAAAGTTTGGAGCAGCATTTTTACAATAGTTGAAAACAATCCAAAAATCCTTTAATGGTAGAATGGACAAACAGTTTATCATAAAGTCACACAATGGAATAGTAGGCAGCACAGAAAATAAATGAATGACGGCTATGTCTAGCAACATGGATGAAACTCACAAATATAATGTTGAGACAAAGACGCCAGATGCAAAATAGTTCATGCTGTAAGATATGATCCATGTAAGGTTAAAACATAAACAAGACCTTATCTATGTTTGCTGATCTACCCTTTATGTGATAAAATGATAAATAAAAATAAAGTAACTGGGGAACATCAGGCTAATGATAACCTTCGAAGAAATAAGTGCAGTGTTTGGGAGGCATATGGGGGCTTTTGGGGTATGAGTTCAGCTCTAGCTCCTGACTTGATCTGTGTGGTGGTTATGCAGATGTTTACATTGTGATAAATCTATCATATTGTGATAAAACTATTCATCTTTTTTTAATGATTTTCTGTGTGTGTATTATAATTCACACATACAGACACACAAGCGATTTTAATAAAATATGTTTTAAAAGTTCTGTATGGCGGAAGGCCCTGTGAGTCTTGGATTCCTCCTATATAATTCGGTGATAATAAAGTCTACTATCCAAGATTTCCAGGATATGTGAATGAGATAAATTACCTGACACATAACAAACACTCAAATGTTATAAAAGTAATTCTTCATATAGCTGAATTCTTCATATTTATGAAAGGGGGAGAAGAGATGAGTTATGTTACACGCTAAAAGATTGATAAGATCTAGACTTCCTTTGTTCAATTTTAAAACCTTGTTAATTCAGTTAAGCACATGCTTGGATGAACATCTATCAGGCGTGTGTGAATGAGGGATCCTGTGTTGGGTAGAAATGCATCCAAAGGAGCGTCAAGACATTTCACAAGGAAAATGATGCTCACATGGAATATGAAAAGTTATCTGTATGTCACTTCTAACACAACATCCTGAAAGGAGAAAGTTTTGGTTCGAGATCTTGATTCTTTATTTAGCAATTGAGTCTGGGGAAAAAAGGCAAAAATTTGGGGTTATTCAATTATCTTTGTCTTCTCTCTTTATCTCATATCCCACATCCAATCTATCAGAAAATCCTTTGGCATTACATTTAAAACATATCCAGGATCCACCCATTCTCCCTATCTTTAACCTTCCCCAATACAATATTTTATTTTAATGCTTTCTCTAATTGCTTCGGCACATTTTTCTTTGGGCCCCTACAATCTATTCTTCACACAGCAGAAAAAAGTGACCCTTCAAAAACAAAACTTAGAACTGGTCCATTCTCCTCTCAAACTGTCTAAAAAGACAATGCCAAGGTCCTTACAGTAGTCTACAAGGGCCTAGAATCCCTCTTTACAGCCTTTCATCCCCACCTTTCTATACCACAGGCTGAGCCTTCTTGCTCTTCCTCAGACAAGCCTAACCCACTCTTCCCTCAGGGCCTTCTCACACTGCTCTGCTTCTCTGAGATTTTCTTCCCCAGATACCTGCTTCACTCATTCCCTCATTTTCTTTGGTGTCTGCTCAGACTTCTCTCATCAGAGATGGCTACCCTGTCCAGCTTGTCTACAGTGCTCATGTCATCTTTGTCTCACTCCATCCTCATTTACCCAACACATTCTAATCAGCAGACACTTGGTGAATTTATTCTCTCAACTATTTATTGTCTGCCTCTAAGACAGCAGGACTTTTCTCTCTTTTATCCTCTGCATTATTTTGCCAGTGCTTAACATGGTACCTGGGATGTGATGTGTGTCGCCCAAAACATGTTGACTGGATGAATGTGGAGTAGACTTCAAGCTCTGCACAGGACGCTATTAACAATTCATTTGAAAACCCATTTTACCCTCAATTCAAACTCTCCTACATTCTTACATCAGCTGGAAAATTACAAAATTATTTTATTTCAGCTCATGTCACCCTATTTCTACCCTTTACACACGCACACAGACACACACACCCCCCCCCCCCCCCCCCCCCCCCGAAACCTGTCTTTAGCTAACTATGGTGCAGATTTCTACTCAAAAGCAATAAATACCTGGGTAAGGTCTCAAAATGTTAATAGCAGTTCAAGCAGATATTGCTGTCTCAAGAAGTGACCACTTAATGAATCACCACTACCAAAGAGGTCAATGAGGCCAGTCCCAGATGTGTCATGTTATTTCAACTCACCTGCAAATGAGCACATTAATATTAACTGGCAGATTGCACACCTTTATATTTATGTAAAACTGATTTGGGGAAACTACACAACTGGGAGGTGTTAAGAGAGTTTCCACAGCCTGTCATCCTGCAAATCAGCCCATTTTGGGGTCATTACTTACATGATATTACAGAATCTGATTTTCAACTTTGCTTTGCCTGATAAAAATATTTCTTTAAATAAAGAAATACTGATGTTTTGCCTCGTGAAATTTAGGTGATAAGCAACTCCCAGGCTTACTTCAAAATCATTTCAGTAAATGGAGGCTAAGTTTCTAGGAGACAATAGTTCCAGTCACACCAACCTATATGTTTTTTAAACTTTGCCTTATCTGGAATTAGAAGATATTGTATTTCTTTACTGGAATGATTACTCTGGAGAAATCTTAGCATCTCTGTTCAATAAACATTATGAAATACTGTGTTGAAAATTTCATAACTTAGAATATGGAGCATCCTCTGACCGCATATTCTGATGCTCATCTGTGAAGCTCCCCTCACTTGTGCCAAAAACGTCTTGCTCCTTTCCTTTTCACACAGATGTGTTTCCCAATTCATTGTTGCACCAGGCCCAGAGAAGTTTCTTTTGAGATAAATCTGCTCATCTTTTTTTTCTCACTTTCTTGCTTTCCTATCTCCCTTTCCACACCCCGCCTCTCCTTTTTAATACATCTTCTCTTCCCGTCATTCATTTCCCTTACAATTTCTCTTCTTCCTTTTCTCCCCCATGTTTTCCACCGAGGAAAGAAATTTACAGTAAAATGTATATTTGAAATAATAATGGACTCATAAAAAATCAGCCTCAAGGGAAGGGGAAAGACAAAACATGAAACCAAATTTATCTATATAGTTGCCATGACTAAGTTTCAAATTTGACTGAGATTTCTTGGAACTGAGGCAAACATGAAGAAACAAGTTAAAAATCACTCATGGTATTAACACCAGTGAAACACATTTAAAAAATATCAGTATAGGTTTTTCAAGTATGTAATGTTTAACTATATCTAGTAGATAGGGTAATAGTTGAAGCGATATGTAATGTTTTGTAACCTAGCTTTGAATCCTGAGAAGAGTTTTCACTGTGGCTAGATGGAGCAAAGTGATGGCTAACGTCAATGACAAATTTTTGGAGAATTGGACATGTTAGTCGTCTTTTCCTTTAGGGCCTTGATTCTCAACTGGGAGCTCATAAGAATTGCATGGCAAGACCTTTGTAAATAGATGGTAGGGCTCCAATCTAGACCTTGCCGAAATCACAACCTTCATGGAAGGGTCTTGCTTAAGCAAGCTCAAACATCTTTCTGGGCATATTTGAAGATTCAATTTCCAAAAGAATACTTATAAAAAGAAATATTTTCTCCAGCTGCCTTACAGTTTGAACATATAAAAGAACCATTGCATCATGTTAAGATATGGTAATGTTCTATTTGCTTATCAAAGACCTTGGTCTCCAATATTTTTTTTTATGGGCACTCCTATCAATAAGACAGTCTGGTGTGCACAACCCCATCGTATGTACCTTGAAGCCTTAGTGGCAGCTCTCTTAATGTGTCGACAACAATAAGCATGAAGAGTAAGGCATACATAATCCTTGACCTGGTCTCTGTCATGAACTGAGTTTGCTCTAAGAGACAGCCTAGCCTCACCCAAACCCCTCATTTCACAGTTGAGAAAACCTGAGTCCTAGATATGCCATGACTTGCCCGAAGTCGAAAGATTGAATAACAGCAGGTAGAATATTGTGATTTATAAGAAATATATATATATTCGATCATTCAGATGACAAAAACTCATTTCTTAGGTATATTGAGTCTTCATCCACAGTGCCTGGCTCACAGTTCCCAAAACCAGGAACGTAAAGGTGAAATGGATGTCTGGTTTATGTTAATGAAGGTGAGTTTTGGACGCCACCCGAACATGGGGGCTGGTTGCTAGGAGATCGGAGTATCAGAGGACTGGAGTTTTCAGTCCCACCCCCTGATTTCTGGGGAGGGCAGTGGGGACTTGAGGTTGAATCAGTTGCCAATGGCCCATGATTTCGTCAATCAGGACTGCATAATGAAGTCTCCACAAAAATTTAAAAGAACTCCTCATGGCCCTTTCTTTCAGACAGATTCCACATTGAGGAACCAGAATCCTTACACGTACCACCACGCCAGGCCCCAAACTCCAGGAGGACAGAAACCCCTTTGTTCGGGACCTTGCCCTACGTATCTCTTCATCTGGCTGTTGATTTGTATCCTTAAATATCCCTTGTAAAAACTGGCAATCTAGAGAGTAAATGGGTTTTATTGAGTTCTGTGAGCTATTCTAGCAAATTAATTCAACCTGAGCAGGGGTTCTGGGAACCTCTGTTTCAATGGCCAGAGGCTCAGGTCACAACCTGGTACTTAAGACTGTTGTATGAAGGCTGGGGGTGGTATGCATGGGATGGAGCCCTTTGCCTGTGAAATCTGATTCTCTCTTGGGGTAAATAGTGTCAGAATTGAATTGAATTCTTGGACACCCTGCTGATGTCTGAGAACTATTTGTTGGTGTGGGGAAGCCACCACACACACACACACACACACACACACACACTTTGGAATCGGGTCTAGGAACCTCTTCACAGCAGGGCCAGAACAAAAACTCTAGGAAATCAGATTCTCATCACCATGTCCTTGTCACTGCTCCACACAGTCCCCATGAGCACTGGAGCACCCTTCCTATACCCAATTCCCTTCTCTTATGTTTCAACAGGAGCCCTGCTGTCTCCGGAGGTGCGCTGTTAGCTGCCTTCTCTAACCAACTCCCTTTATGTCTTCTATTCTCCTGCTCTTTGAACACCCTGAGGGAAAATATGTATTTGTTCTCCTCATTTTGCGTTTGTTTCTCTTCTTCCTTCAACTCTGCCAGTGTGATTCCTGCTGCTATCTGCGAGGAGCTTTCTTCTTACCAACATTTAAAATATCTTTGTATAACTCACAGAGCCATGCAAAATTTCTCTATTGAAATTCAAAACCCAACCAGGTTGACCTCATTTCAAAATAAAACCAAATCTCAAGCCATTGAGTTTTTATTCAAACCATTCTTTTACATATTTTTATTTATTTATATGAAAATGTTTTCCTGTGGACTTTTTGTAGCTGCATGAAAGATGTTAGAGTGTTAATGAGAAAGGGGCGTGAAATGCCTTATATTTGCAGACCACTTCACAGCTTCACAATCCTTCTGCAAGAGTCATTCCTCCTAATAAGAGTCTGGTGAGGGTACCAGGCATATCCTATGGCCCCTCCCTCCTCATTTGGCAATTGAGTCTTTCAGGAGGGATAAAATGAGTTTCCCAAGGTCTCTAGCTTGTTAAATGGATGCATACACTAATGCATACACAAATTCACACACCCACAGTAAATACTATTTACTGTGAAATCTAGACACCCAGTACAACATTATGAAGCTTGGGCTATCTCTTACTGGGCCAGCTTTCTATGGCTCTCAGTCCACCTGAGAAATTCACCAAGTAGTATATTGATGTGAAGTCCTAGTAGGAGAAAAGTCAACGGCAGAATAACACAGTAAAGAGTACTAGAGTTCTTTTAAGCTCCCTCTTCTAACAGAATTCCAACTTTGTTTGTACCTACCCCTTCTTCAAATGACAAAGGGGAATAAAACCTCTCTCTCAGGCCAGGAACATGTTCTGACTTGTCAGCCCATCATGGTATTTGGCACCTTAAGTGGTATTTGCATATTAGTAGTAAGGTTAAAAATGTGCTTCTACCTACCGCTGGTCTACGAGACAGGAAAGGAAATCTGGCAGGGTATTTTTGGCAAAGCTATCCTTGTCCTAAAAAAGTTACATAAAGTGATGTGGATTAAGGCTGCCCCAGGTAGAGAAGCCCAAGGTGACATGGCCTACATGCCGAACTATATGACCCGGTGGATTTTTATGGTATGAATTAGGGCTGCCCCAGGGAGAGAAGCCCAGGGCATCCTCACCTACATGCCGATCTATATGACCGGATTCATATCTAAAGTTATATGACCGCACAATAACCAGACCCCATCTGCACTGAAATCATTTAATGACTTTTTACATCATCTTTTCTTTTTCCAGTAACAATAAGTCACGTACCCGTGCCTTATAAATTTAGCCCTAACCTTCAACTCAGAGCAGCAGCAGGAGCTCTGACTGCCCATGGGTCCTGTCCCCATGCAGCAGCGACAGCAGCTCTTCACTGCCCATGGGTCCTGTCCCCATGCTGTTCCATACTATTCTCTAAATAAAAGAACACTACTACCAGACCTTGAGAGTCCGAGAAATCTTTCTTTCGACTCCTGGGCTCACCGACCCTCCATCAAAAGGAGATCCCTCTCCTTGTTGTTGGTTTCAGATGTAAAGCCTGGATATATATGACGCCATTCTGCTACTTGCCTGAAGGCACAGCTAATTTGCCACTAGTCTTTATGTTACTTGCAGTACAAGCACCCTCATTTATTTGTGTTAACTCTCCCCTCCTTGTCTGGGAGAATTCCTGTCCAGAGTTCTCCTGCTATGATTAGTGAGATTATATATATGTGTATATAAATATATATATAGCAGATACATGTATCTGAATCATACTTGGGGCCCATGAACAGTATCAAAAAGATGTGCTTTTCCAATTTTGCAATCAGAGTCCCCCGGCAGAAATTTAGAATCGGGAAAATCAAGATGCTCAGCTATGAGATTCAGCTGAAATATCATGTAAATTTGGGGTTAGGAGAGCCAAGATGGACTGCACCTGTTCATTCTAGAGTTATGCAAGATTACATGCTGTGGACAACCAAAAGTGGCTGGCCAGAAGAGGGAGAGAGAAATGGCAGAGCTAATGCACAGGGAGAGAAACACGAGAGAGAGAAAGTCCCTGGCGCACAGCAGGTACTCGACAAATGTGTCGATTTCTAACGTTGAATGTTAGTTGCTTGTACCTTTCTCATAGTCTATTTTATGTCTATTGCAATAGTGAACTCTGAGACCCTAAGACAGCTGTTTCAAAAATTCGATTCCTCCTTTGCCTTAGCAAGTGTTTCTAAAGGTAGTCTCCGGATTAGCAGTTTTCTTCTTGATCCTGCTCACATCGTCACGGCCAGTTCAAGCTGAGTGTGGGAGCTGCAGGGCTGCATTTTCGGCCACTCAGGTTCCACTTCAGGGTACACACAAGTGATTAAGGACAGTCATTAGATATTATTTGTTAAAAGTATACTGGAAGAATAGCATAAATAATTTTATTCTCAGAGTATTAAAAAATAGACATCATTAAAGATGAAGTGTCTATATAGGCAATGGGTCTCAAAAATATCCATATGCTGACTAAAGATAGATTATAAGATAGCATCAAACGTAGAAGAAATGGGGTATTTTTGAGAAAGATCAGACTTGTTAAAGATGTAATATCACACTCATTATAAAATAAGTTAAAAACATCAAAATATAAAGTGTAAAAATTCCATCTGATCTTCCAAATTGATGCGTATTTTGGGTTTAAACTACTCCCGTCTGTATAAAACCATTGCCTCTGTCCCTTCCTACATATGCTGCAATAATTCTGTCTTTATATTGCTTTTAAAGGGTACCGGAAGCAAGGACAAATAAAAAAAAAAGTTATAAAAATGGCATGATGATGTCCTTTTAAATTATGTAAACCTCGTTTTATGTAATAGTGTCACTGAACAAATAATCAGTTGGTTGAGGAAGATTAGTGGCTGTAATTATTTATTCATTTTAATGTTTGTTATTAAGCCTTCCTTTTGCTATTTGTGGCTATTATATGGTGAAAGATCAATACAAAGAAGATGAGAAAGTGCGGAGATGATGGTTAATTATATCAGAAAGGAGAAAGGTAGGCAGATGCCTGGCTTCCTGCTGATAATCCCACTCTTCATCTCATAAATGTTTCTGTAGTTAACATTTTCCTTGGCTTGAAACAATACAGCAAGATAAGCAGCCGTTCCATTCCTTTCCCTGTAGGTCGGGCATCTGTCTTACCACTAGAGTCAGGGTTACAAGGCTGCCTGTCCTGTTTCCTGTGCACCCCTCCCCCACCAAAGCATAGAGTGGCACCAGCCTGTAATAGGCACTCTACATATTTGCAGAATGAATAAGAATGAATAATAAATGAACAAGGAGCACATTGGGAGACATCATATCCCATCTAGAAGACTTCAAATTCATATTAGCATTTTAAATGCCCTGAGAAGGCCTGCAGTGAAGAAGCCTGCTTGGTTTGTCTAAATTTGATATTACCAAATGAATTTTTCCATTAGTTTTTGGTTGCACTTCAGGGAAGCATGTTGGGAAATACTTTTGAGAATATTTTTTCCAATTGCAGTTTGATGTTATTTTAGCTTCCTAAAGAAATGCCTTATAATTTTTTTGAAAAAAAAATTCTTAGTAAGATGAGTTACAGTCTCAATTGGCATTTTTAGGATATCACTGATTGTCTGGTTGGTGGTTCTATAAAACTAGGGCCTTTTCCAATGCTTGAGATATTGCCTTCACTATATATGGTTTCTCCCATCTGTTGACACTAGAACCAGTGCTAAGGTACAGCCTTGCTCCTAGGAAAAGGTATACATGGCGGGGGGAGGAGGGGTGCAGATTTTCAAAGTTTGAAAATATCTTTGGACACACACACACACATACACACACACACACACACACACACACACACACGACAGAAGAAACTCACCTATCTTCTTTTATGATCACTTGAAACACAACACTTGTATCAATCCTAATGTCAAGAGTGTCTGTTGTGCTCTAGTTTGTTCATGTCACTCTTTTGTCAGTCCCACTGTTCATTTACTACCAGGTGTCCCTCCCTGAAAACAGGCACCTTACCCATCCTTGCTCTCTATAGCTCCTAATACTTGTTATTTCTGGATATCTGGTTTATGGAGGTGATTTTTATTTTCTTTCGCATGTTTTGTCCTATGCTCCACAATTAACATGCAATGTTTTAAATCATTAAAAACCAAAGGAGTATTTTATCTCTGTGTCTATATAATAAATTAAAGCTGTAGATTTAAGGTTACCCACACACCTTATATATGGCATAAAGGAGGACAGCATGACCTGCCTCCCAGAAGGAAAGTGCTATATCGTTTTTTCCCAGTGCTTTACATCCATCCCTCCTGAAGAACCCTGTTTAGAATCCTTAACACCTATAGAAAGAGAAAGTACCTTTGCAAATTTGTTACTCCTTTGACAGACTGGTCGGATCTTCTCAAGTTCTGGGGGGAAGAAAGGTTTTGAAGAACTTTAAAAGCCATATACCAGTAAAAAAAAAAAAAAAAAAAAGATGCCATTTTTTAAAGGATTTAAGTTATTTTAAAATGTCATAACAGGCCTTCTTGGCAGCACTGAGGGCCTAGATGAGGTTTTGTGATCACAAATTTAGAGTGGTCTCAATCTGCCTTGATGTGTGATTTCGATTTTACTCAGCAGCATCATCTGCCTCAGGATTAAGAAAGAGAAGAGCCATATATCGTGTGCGAGGTCCAAAGATATCCACCTTGGGAAAAAGCAAAGTAATGTTTCCACTTTAATGATCTGCTCTTAAACAACAGAATTCAAAAAGTCTATTCAATTAGACAACAGAACAAGTAAACCTATCATACTTATTATGCCTGTGATCTTGATGAATCACTTAAAGTTTCTGGACCTCAGTTTCCTACTCTATGACCTGGGAATAATAGTATCCATCTCATATAATTTTTGTGAGCATTAAATAACAATCTAGTTAAATGTCTTAGTGTAATATCTGTCACATACTAAGCATTCATTATACCACTTTTCTGGGTTTTTCCCCCCTGTGGAAGATTCACCCTGAGCTAACATCTGTTCCAATCCTCCTCTTTTTGTATGTGGGTCGCCACCACAGCATGACCACCAACGAGTGATGTACGTCCGCACCTGGGAACCGAACCCAGGCTGCTGAAGCGGAGCACACCGAGCTTTAACCAATAGGCCACTGGGGTTGGCTCCATTATACTACTTAAAAAAAAGTTACTTATATACAGATCATTGGTCATTTTATTTTTCAGTGATATTATGAGGATTATCAAGCTAGTTAAACACTAAGAGTTGAGACTGCCAGTCTAAATAATTAGTCAGATCCATGTTCAAAATATTCATGTCATTATAGTAGGAATAAAAATAGTAAATTCTGCTTTACTGATTTGTGACATTTGCTTTCTTGCTGGACTCAGTTCAGGCAGTCTTTCAAGTTTCCAATTCTCTTTCACTCTAACTCTACAGCCACATGACTTTGACCTTCCCTTTATTTACCCAATAAGCCCAGCTGCCTAATATAACCCAGCTTTTTTCCAGAGTATGTAGGCATGTCTATTTCTTGTGCTCTGTAATGTATATTTTGATTTAAAAAAATGGGACTAAACTTCTATCTGGAGTTTTCCCCTTCTATTTTTGGGGAGCGTACCAGAACTTCTCATTGTATAGATGCCTACTCTGATGTAACCTCACCAGATCTCCTTTGCTCCAGGCCCTTTAAGCCTCTTGCTGCTGGAATCCCTTTGTCCAGTGGTCATCTTTTGCATTGGGTACTAGCAAGATGGTTTAAACAGGACTACCTTCCATTCATCCACTTTAGCCAAGGGAAACTCCTATAATTTTGCCAAGCCAAATAGGACTAGAGGCTGTTCATTGAGGCTCTCCATTCTGTCCTCTCCAGTTACATTTTTCTCTGTTTAAATAGTTTTCTCTGTTAAATAGTTAAATAGTTTTCTTCTGTTTAAACAGAAGACCCAGCTAACACATATATCCAATGAGGTAAAAAAAAAAAAGGGAAGTCTCCTTCCTGCTATGTGCTACTGTAAGTAATTCTCTCTGAACCTTTCAGCATCATACTTAATTTCAGTGGGGTAAATGCGTGCCCTCCCCATTTCTCTTGACTTAAGGTAGAAACAGAAGAATCACTGTACTCTCTTACTTACATCCTAGATAATGCCCATGCCCTCTCTGTTTCACAGGCTGAGGAGGGGAGAGGAGGAATGTGATGTGGATAGCTGACATTTTTCTGCTTCTAAATAGGACCTAGCAAGGTTTCTAACCTCCTGATTCTTACATGATAACTCTGTCAGTCCTCTTGAAGCCCTTTCCCAATTCTAGGGCAATAGGAAAAGTTCCACTCAACATCCTTATAATCACTAAATAGACAAGTAAACATAACATCCTATATGCCAATAAATAGACATATATAAGTATACCTATGCATACATATTTCATTTTTACAGAGGAGAGTTCTCTGCTGAACTCTTAACTATTGAGCTCTCCTTATATCTTTCAAGTATGAAGAGCTAATGAAATCAAAGCCATAGGTTAGTATTTAGCATTTATATAACACTTGTATTTGCAAAGTGCTTTAGAATAATTCCATCCTTAATCCCTGTAATAGCCCTGAGAGGGAGGCCCAGTTATCATTCCCTTCATAAACGAGAAAACAAGAGACCTGGAAAGGTTGCGTGACATGATGTGTGGCTGATTGGTGGCAGTCACCGATTAAAGCACAAGGGTCTTGACTGGGAGCAATGTTGTTCATCCTTTGGGCCCTAAAGAATGAGATTTCTTAATAAACCCATGAGTCATGGAGAAGAGGCACAGACTGACTATGATTTTACTAGGCTGTTTCCACTGCATCTCATTGATGGCTTAAATCATCTTAGTGCCGCTGAACCCTTTTCAGCAATAAAATAAAAAGTGTATTAAGTGCTAAATTCTGCCCATAACTGGTATTTCTCATTGACTGAAAGTTTATGGAAGTTGTCAACTTCAGAGACCAACTTATATGAAGGCAATCAAGCCTCTGTAGGTAGATGAATTGATGCAGTCAGAAATGATGAGGATGAAATTAACAAATTTACCAATCCTTTGGAGCTGAGGCTACATTTGCCAGTTTTTATACTCCAGCACCATCTCCCTACGAAACTCCAGAGTTGAAGCATTCATCATTCTCACCTTCAGATACTGTTACCTAGATACCTCCGTTTTAGTTACAAGCTTGAGATCACCATAGCAACCAATTAGTATTTATGTTGCTAAGACAGGATGCAGAGAAAGGGGAAAGCTGGATGTGCTTACTCATTTTTATGCCACCTCAATAGAGAAAGGATAAAATGTTGATTCCAGTTTCCAAATTCCCATTGACTTCTTCCATTCTAATGTATATTCACATTTGTCTTTTCCACAGGTAACCCACTTGATGGTAAAACACTTATGGTATGTACAATAAATTCTGTAATTGTTAATAGTGCCAAAAAGGAGTGCAATAATTACATTTTCTGGCATTCTGGCCTATTGTAGGATCTGGGTTTCAAAATCTAAGGCTTCATCTAACATTTTCTAAAGCATTTCAGCATCAAATTACATACACTTCTCTTGCTCTTTAACAGACTAAGGTCCAAATTTCAGCTCTAATACTAGCCAGCAATGGAGCCTCTGGCAAGTTGCTATCCTCTCTTGCTCAGTGTTTAGAACAAGCACATGAATCTATCCCTAGAGCCAGAGTTAGTGTCTTGGGATCAGTATAGGGTAAGTGCTCATGAAAACTTAGATCTCATTTGACAACTCACGTAAAAACACAGAGTAATTTCAAATAGAAGTATCTTTTATATGTTAGTGTGTGTGTTCTACTTTATTCCCTGGTAAAACCTTAATTCTTGGAAAACTTCCCTTACTGAAGAGAGTGGGAAATGATATCTAAACCCTCCCCAGTACGGTTAGGTGCAGCATAGACACTAGAGAACTTGCTACAAGACACCGTCAATTGCATGACTGGAGGATATCCAGAAGATCACCAGTCACCAATGGGTTTGGTCCCTCTTTTCCATCTTGTTTACAGGAACAATAGAAAATCCCCTTGAGCAGCACAACTTCTCCCCAGGTTCATCCTGAAACAGTTAAGCACCCTTTGGAATTAATGAAATTGACTAAGAAACTATTACTCTGAAAAGCTAAGTGTCTCCGTAGTTTGGATAAATTGGGTAAAGAATTAAAATTTCCATTCCATCCAATTTGTTGTAGACTGTTTTAGTGTCAAATAAATGGTAACAGCTCTGTTCATGGAACATATAGGAAATGGAGCAATCTTTTTGGTCTGGTCTGTTTGATTTCAGTCTCTTTTGACAAATCAAGTATTAGTCAAATAAGCTGACAAATTATTTAAATGAAGCTCAGTTCATATCTTTGCTGCTCCAGGCAGAGATTCCCAACAAACCACTGCCTGTGTCACCCACACCAGCACTGTCTCCTCATCAATCATATGCATACATGGCTCTGTCCCCAAAGTCACCACCTCAATTTGACTGTAAACTCTGAAGCCAGCTCCAGGTTCCATGTCTCCTACAACCACTCTCTGCTCCCATCCGTCTCACTGTCTTTAATATTTTATTATAGATATTGACGAATGGGGATATTTGTTACATGATTGCTAATGTTAAAACAATGGCAGGAATAAACAAGAAAATAAAACTAAGCTTATTTGAGCTTAACTGATAGAGATGAACAGTCTGTGTTGTTATCTTGCTGGATAATTTCTTTCTCTCTTTTTCTTCCTTATGTAGACAGAGCCTCAAGACTTTTCCATTCAATATATGAACACAGTGATGCACTTTTCGTCCCAGAATAGCCCATTTCAAAGGTGGAATGATGGACAAAGCATAAAACATTTACTTCTATTAATGACTTTATATGAGAAGTTTTTAAAAAGCTTCAAAATTATTTTTCTTAACAATATATTAGACTATTTTAGATAGAAAGTCAAGATTTTTAAAAGTTAGATTTTTTTGAAGTCTTTTTTTTCTTTTAATATAAAGTAATCATCTATCTTAAATAGTGCACTTCTTATCTAAGGGCCAGGTCATTTGATTTGAGAACAATTTACTCCCTCTGAATCTCTAGTGGGAAAAATACAACGGAGTTGTGTAATTACAGGAGGATGGAAGGCATTAACTGCCTACGAAAATTTCCTAGGCCTATTATAAAATCAAATCCAGGCAAATTAATGAAATAGAATCAAGTATAATAAATATATCTTTGGTGCCTACAATGTGTGCTCCCATGTACTAGATACTGTAAAATACACAGATATGAAATTAACACAATCCCTTCCCTTGGGAAATAATAAATCAGTTGGGAGACGGGACCTAAATAGGTGAACAGTTAAAATGTATTAAGAGATTAAAATACCTATAGAAGTTAAGTTACAAAGCACAATATAACACTAAGACCTAAAGAACAAGACACTATGGGCTTCAAAAAGATACAAGTTCAGAGGTGGGAAAAATCATTTCAGATGGAAAACGTTCACTCCATTCACCCTTTACAAGCATTTCTTAAAATTGTACCATGTAGTCCCTCGGGGAGAACTTTGCGGAAGAGAGAGGATTAGAGCTTGAATTCCTAGAATGTGTACTGCACATGCCACTAGCTTGGAATTTATGATAGAATGCCTTGTACTACTGCTTACATGTTTAGAAGTGTAAATAATACAACAGTGGTGATAATAATAGCTACAGTTAACAAAAGCCAGATATTATGCGAAAGTTTCTATACACATTATGTCATTTAATCTTGCATCAACATTTTGTGGTTAACATTTTTCTTTTTTATGAAGAAGATTTGCCCTGAGCTAACATCTGTTGCCAATCTTCTTCTTTTTGCTTGAGGAAGTTGCCGCTGAGCTAACATCTGTGCCGATCTTCCTCTATTTTATTTGGGATGTCATCGCAGTGTGGCTTGATGAGCTGTGCTAGGTCAGCGCCCTGATCCGAACCTGCAAACCCTGGGCCACTGAAGCAGAGCCTGTGAAGTTAACTACTACACCACTTGGCTGGCCCTCTGTGGTTAATAATTTTAAAACCAGTTTAAGGAGGAGAAATTTTGGCTTAATAAGAAAAAGTAATGGAGTCAACATAACTTGATGGTAGTAGCTCCACAAATTCAAAAGGATGTGTGTATTACATCAAAGTCTCTGCTCTTAACCACTGAGCTCTGAAGCTTCCAGCGCTAGATTAGGAATTCTGTGATGGTAGAGTCAAAGCCTCTTGCATCTTGGTAATCATCAGAGCAACTGAGTTTGAATCTGACAATTGTCTTATAATGACTAGCTCTATCATTAGTCCACCCAGAAATAACTGGGACTTTAAGAAACCGTACTTCAAACATATACCATTTAGGTTAGTGATTTCTTAAATTAGAGATGTTCTTTGAGGATACTGAATTGGAGACTACTCTGGCTCTAGAAACTGACAACCTGGGTCCTGACTCTGACTGTAAATAGTCCTAGTTATGAGACTTTGGGGAAGGGATTTACATGCTATGAGCCTCAGATTTTCATCTGTATAATGGAGAGGATAATAATACCTACCTATTATTTATGTCGTGAGGATTAAATGAGAAGATTTATGTCAATCACCTAGAACTGTGCCTGACAGATAAGTGATCAAAAATATTAACTGTCATCATCATTCTCTGGCCTTTGGAGACATTCACATTCTTTCTGCTGTGGTGGAATTTAACAGTTGGTCATCATCTGTTCCTCACTAACTTGTCTGTGTAGAAGAAATGTCCTGAAGTGGCACAACAGGGTTTGCTGGAGGACCCAGGAGTGGAAGAGCCAGACATAGAAATGAAACAAAATTTAAAAAACAGTGCTGAACAACACCTCAGAGTGTATACCTGGGGTCAACTCCTACCCTTGATTGGTGAATCTGACGAAATGATTGGAGATGGAAATGGATCGTCTTTTTGCTGAATTTCAAAATAACATTTGAGATTGGAGTTACATACAAAGTTTTTTTGTATGCATTTTAGAAAGGATGTGTTTGCATATGTGTGTGTATATGTGTATGCATGTGTGTTTAGCATTTCCCTTCCTTTCTAGAATCTTAAAACATGGCTTAAAGTCTTTTCTCCCTTTTTGTTTTATTTGTTTTGAATTGTTTTTGAATAATTCTGTGTTACTTAAGAAGAAGTCTGTGTTGGCTTCTGCTTCAGTGGCCTTGTCATTCAATCTGCAGACAGAGACAGTTTTGACATGGAAATCTCCAAATGAAAAATCAGGATCCATTCAGCTTTCCTTATCTCACCAAGACTGTTTTTAACCCACCTCAAAAGTGCAGCTCCCTAAAAGAACTAAAAAAAGTCATCAAACTACTTTGATACTAAATAATCTACCAAAATAACAGATTGAGAAAATTCATCACTTTTTTCAAGCCATAGAAATACAGGTTCATTTCTGTCTAAGTCACCCAATTAACCATATATCTAAATACTCTATTGACTGCCTATTGAATTCGTAGCCTTGAACTTTGCTCTGTGAGGTGAAGAGTAGGAAATGAGGAAAGAGGATAACAGTTATTGATCACTTGTGTCAGAAAATTTACTTATGGATAACTGCACCATGGACCATTCTAGAAGAGGGTTAAGATAAGACCATGATAACAGGAATCAATTTTCTCTAGCTCTGCCTCAATGCACAGTCAGAAGAACTTCAAACTTCCTCCCTTAAACTGCACTCCTAGCCACTTTTGAGAATTCCTGATGAGTGACCAATATGTGCTGACATGCCCTGTCTTCTGAGCAAGCACATTTGGCCATCATCCCACTTTCCCGTTCTGGCTCTGGCTATGACCCCTCTGGTCACAGCCTTCTGTCTTGTCAGTTTCCACTTCTACTTTTGCCCACCTCTTCACAACAAGACTTCTGATTGTTTTAAGACCTTTATCTCCTCCAGACCTACAGTCTCCCTCTTGTCATTTCTTTCCTCCTGATCTGGTTTATACTCATTAAGCCATCATTCCACCTCTTATCTCCTCACGAACCTCATCTGAGAGGTTGATTTCCATCTTCAGCATCTTCTTTGACTCCTAGATTTCCCTCACACCCTTCATCCAACTGATCAGCCAATCTTATCAACTGTGACATTAAAAAATATCCATCTCATAATTATTTCCTCAAACCATCATTACCACAATTCTGTCCCAAGTAGTCATTTTCTACGTTTTTAACTGCAATAATAGCCTCCTAAACAGGCATCTCTCAATTTGATGACTACAACGGCCCCTGATATATTTTATCCACATGATAGTGATAATGTGTATTTTAAAACACAAATCTTATTATGCCATGCTTTTTCTTAATGGCTTTTAGTGATGCCCTGTTTTCCTGAGGAAAGACTTCAAACTTTTTGCCCTTGCCTGCCATACCAGTCTTATCTCTCTTCATACCCCCACCACACAGTCTACTTGCTGGCCATGCTAAACTTCCTTAAGTTGCCTACGGATGCTACATTCTCTCTTCATTTTGTGCCACCATATATTTTCTTCTTCCATCTAGAATAGCCTTCCCTATAGGCTGTCGTCTATCATCCTTGGGTTTCACCTTAAACTAAGTTACTCCAGGAAGTGCTCTACCCTCACTGCTCGCCCCCCAAGCCTGCATAAAATGTGCCTCCTATGTGCTCCCACAGCACCCTGTATGTCCATTACCATTATCCACATTGCACTGTTATAAAATGTTTATTTAGCTCTATCCCCCTGCCCCTCCCCCAGTACTATAAAATAATGAGGCAGGGGTCATGAGCAACATCTTGCAAGTGCCTGGCATATGAAAGCTGCTCAGTTGATATCAGAAGAATGAATGAGCATTGGAAAATGATGGTATCTGTTGCTAAGGCTATCATGCCTCTACCAGTGGAAATGATGCTCCTCTAGAAGGAAATAATGACCCGGATATCAGCACTGGGAATATGAATGACCAAGGCTCAATGTGCAACACTTGTAGAGCAGCTAGTGCCTCCACCACCATTGCAATGGACACCAAGCTGGGAATCTGCTCACATTGTCTAATACACACAAAACCCTCCTCTGAAAAACTTTAGTTAAACAGAACATTACCCTGTTTGTACCTCTCCTTATAACTCAGACATGAGTCAACAGGACCTGGAGTAGAGAATAGCAGGGTGACAGATGTAAAATAATTAATTTTCAGATCATTTCTCCTCTTGTTGATCCTTGGGACCTCTCTTGCAGTCCCCATATTTGTCTCCCTGAGATGAGTCTTTCCTTGGATGATATCAGGTCTCAAATAAAAATAAATTCTCACTCCTTTTTAAGCAACTTCTCTAATTCTCTAGAGAAATCCAAGAATGAACACAGATTAGGCTTAAACTAAGCTCATGGTTTATGCATCACAGTTCTTATGTGTCATGTACTATAGCCTGCATCTTACAGATAGGGATGATGAAGGCTCTGAAGATAGCCTCACGCTTAAGGATCATTCCTATACTTCATACTGATTTCATTCTAAAGCAAAACAGAAAAATTATGAGCTACCAACTAATATTTTGTAGTAGAAAGTACACATCAGGGAAGGTTTTCAGGATATTTCTATACTAGTTTCCGAGCTGTCCCTAATTAACTGTGTGGCATTCAGCAAATTAAACACTTCAGTGAGCCCATTTTCCTCATTTGTAAACTAATCTGGTTCTAATAGATGATTGCTAAAGTCCCCTTTTTTGTAAAATTCCATGAATTAATGATCTCTCTCCTCAAAGATACAATGATCTATTGAAAGAGGTAAGGCTTAGCAAAGAAACAACAATAACATATTATATAATTAAGGGCTGATAAGAGCTCTTGAAGTTAAATCTACAAAGAGACCTAGGAAAATTGGAGTGATTAGAAAAATAAAACTGAGAACAGATGAGTCTTGAATTAGCCTTGAATGAAAGATAAAATAGAGCAGCACAGAATCTACAGTGATTTAATGCCTAAAACACACCTATATACTAGCCATTGAGGTCCAATTTGGCCAGGACCCAAAAAAAAGTGATCAACATAAATAACAATGAAGTAGCTTGTGATCTATTAAAACAAAAGATTCAGTTTAAAGATTTAGCATAAATTCTCGGTCCTTAAATTGGCAAAACCTTCATCTATCAGGAAATTCAGCTATACAGAATAATTTATGTCTGTGGACTTTGAATAATGACAGCTTTACTGTAATCATAATAACCACAGCGCTGGCAAAGGAAAAGACAGATGGACTCAACTTCTAGCCCTTACCATCACTCCTCCTGATTACTCTTGCTTATTTTGAGCATCGACAACACAGTGTGGCTGTTATCATAGATCTTTGCATAGCATTGATTCAAGCGTGTGTTGAAACAAGCCAGGCACTCTGTAATTCATTTATATCACTGGCTCATACCTGCCTCTTCTTCCCTTCCTTCGATCTTACGTATCTCCAAGATGAGCATTTATCTTACTTTGCTCTCCTGTTCCTCTTCTGTTGTCAGTCCAGCAGGTGTTCTTTTCAGATTGCTTTTATTCTTCATTACTCATTTTGGGTAGCTTTCTACTTTTGTGTCCATTTTTATCTCTCCCTTCCCTTCCTACGTACCTCGGGGGCTAGAGCCATCCATTTGTCAGAAATGTTTGGTGCAATTTGTTTGTGGTTATTTCCCTCTTAACATAGGGCTTAGAAAATCCACCTGGTGAGTGGTTTCTTGTTTCTAAGGGAAGAAATTGTCTCTAAGCTTAGGTGAAGTTAGAAATCAGGACTGTCATTTTTCTTCACACCTGCTCTAGGCCTGATCCAACCATTCTTCTTCAGTGGCCCTATTTGGTTCCAAATGACATCACCACTGCTTTTCCCCAGCAATAAATTTAGTTGAAGTGCTTTTGAAACTGTGCAGTCCCTGATTTTCCTGTTCCCAAAGTTCAGAAGTTCCAGTCACTCTAGGCTTATTTAGCATCTGGCAAGTTATTCCTGTTGAGAATCACACAAAAGTATTTAAATAAGTGTACAAATTCATTTCTTTATGCATTTTAAATTGCTGCTCATGGAGAGACTGTCATAAAGAGTCACCTCTACCCTTTCAAAGTGATTCAAAGCCCACCAGCTGGCTCTGGCTCATTAGATGATCTCATAAAACATGCTGTTTCAGCATCTTCAGGGCAGGAAGGCACAGCCCATCAGCATCAGAGAGTGGATAGTGACACCATCCAGGCATGGGAGGGACAAAACCTCAGAATCAGTAAGAGGCTTCCCATTCAATTCTCATCAATATGGTAAAAAAAAAAACAAATATGCCATCCACATTTTAGGGACTTGTGATACAGCACACTGTCAAGAAGATGCAGGAAGTCCTTATTTAAGGAGAAAAAAAGAGTATATGTGGGTATATATATCCATATATACGTATGTGTGTGTGTGTGTGTGTGTGATTTGTATAGATTTCTAAATAGACAGCAATTTCTTTTACGTGTCATAGCCTTTAGAGGAACTGAAACCTTGTAATAAGAAATGCAGAGTGTGTCAGCAAAGATGTCCTCTTATTCAAGTGGCAATGGGAGCCTGAACATAGTGGCAGCCTGGACCCACTACAAATAATGATCTGTATGCTGCAGCATCTCCGAATCCCATCCTAATGTCACATTCTAATTGAGCACTTCATTTTCCAGTTTAGTCAAATAGTGTAATGGTGCCCCCAGCTCGTAGACTTTTTTTGCCTTCTGATCTGAATATGTACAGCAGTAGGAATTGACTGACAACAAAATTCTTTCCAATTTAAAGTAAAGATTTCCAATTTATTTCCTTCTGTAGTGTTAAGTAAACATTCTGAGGGGGAAAAAACGAGTGTCTGATTCAGAACTTGGCTTTTCATCATTCAGGGATTTCTGTAGGGGATGTATAATGTTATCTACAACTCTGGACACTTCCTTTCTTCAGACTTCTGTTAACAATTGATTCTGTACATTCTTAAAAAATAAATCTTCCAAGGATATCATTCATTCGTGGCCAATATTTCTGTAGTTTCAACTTCACTATCCTGTACTGTGTGTTTATTTTCTATCTTCTTAAAGCAGCAGCTTCAATACTAGAGGCTTTGCTTTTTAACTTTTCTACAACTCTTTGAAAAGATGTCTAATTAATAACATGAGGAAGTAGATGTAAACTCTTCTCCTATAATAGCACACAGACATGAGCTCTTACTATCTATGGTAGTTCTTTCATGCTTCTTTCACTAAGTTAGTCAACAAAACAAATGCTTTATCACTATTACTTTTCAATAAATCATGAGATAATTTACAAAAATATATCAGATATTTAAACAAAATTTCATTACAACATTATGGAATGCTCATTCTCTCCTGAGTTACTTTTTCTGTTAAAATCTCATGGGGGTGCTCGCTTCGGCAGCACATATACTAAAATTGGAACGATACAGAGAAGATTAGCATGGCCCCTGCGCAAGGATGACACGCAAATTCATGAAGCGTTCCATATTTTTCTCAACGAGTTCAGGAGCTATGTCACAAAAGAGTTTGATACGATAAAGAAGAACCAAACAGAAATATTGGAAATGAAGAACACAATAGAGGAGATTAAGAAAAATCTAGATGCTCTGAACAGTAGGGCCGATAATATGGAGGAAAGAATTAGCAATTTGGAAGATGGCAATATAGAATTGTTGCAGGCAGAGGAGGAGAGAGAAGCAAGACTTAAAAGAAATGAAGAAACTCTCCGAGAATTATCAGACACAATTAGGAGATGCAACGTAAGGATTATAGGTATACCAGAGGGAGAAGAGAAGGAGAAAGGGGCAGAAAACCTATTCAAAGAAATAATGGCTGAGAACTTCCCAAATCTGGTGAGGGAGATGGATCTTCAGGTGACAGAAGCCAATAGATCTCCAAACTTTATCAATGCAAGAAGACCAACTCCACGGCATATAGTAGTGAAGCTAGCAAAAGTCAACGACAAGGAGAAAATATTAAGGACAGCCAGGCAAAAGAAACTAACCTACAAAGGAACCCCCATCAGGCTATCAGCAGATTTCTCAGCAGAAACTTTACAGGCTAGAAGAGAGTGGAATGATATATTCAAAAATCTGAAGGACAAAAATCTACAGCCGAGAATTCTCTACCCAGCGAAAATATCCTTCAAATACGATGGAGAAATAAAAACTTTCCCAGATAAACAAAAATTAAGGGAGTTCATTGCCACAAAACCTCCTCTTCAGGAAATCCTCAGGAAAACCCTCATTCCTGAAAAATCCAAAAAAGGAAAGGGGCTACAAAACCAAGAGCAGAGGAGATAAGTAGAAGGACAACAACAGAGAGTAGCAGCTCTAAATCAGAACAGATTAAACCATGGGACGAGAAACAAAGGAAACTGAAGAAAACCGGAAAACAAGACACAAAATGAGAGTGGTAGGCCCCCACGTCTCAATAATCACTCTAAATGTAAATGGATTGAACTCCCCAATCAAAAGACACAGAGTGGCAGGATGGATCAAAGAACAAGATCCAACAATATGCTGCCTCCAGGAAACACACCTCAGCCCCAAAGACAAACACAGACTCAGAGTGAAGGGATGGAGAACAATACTCCAAGCTAATAATGAACAAAAGAAAGCAGGTGTCACTATACTAATATCAGACAAGGTAGATTTCAAAGCAAAACAGATAAAGAAAGATAAAGAGGGACAGTATATAATGATAAAAGGGACTCTCCACCAAGAAGACATAACACTTATAAATATATACGCACCCAACACAGGAGCACCAAAATTTGTAAAGCAACTCTTAATAGAACTAAAAGAAGACATCAACAACAATACAATAATAGTAGGGGACCTCAACACACCATTAACACCAATGGACAGAACATCCAGACAGAAAATCAACAAGGAAATAATAGAATTAAATGAAAAATTAGACCAGATGGACTTAATAGATATATATAGAACACTTCATCCAAAAACAGCAGCTTACACATTCTTCTCAAGTGCACATGGAACATTCTCAAGGATTGACCATATTTTGGGAACCAAAGCAAACATCAATAAATACAAGAGAGTTGAAATAATATCAAGCATCTTTTCTGATCATAACGCTTTTAAACTAGAAATCAACTACAAGAAAAAAGCAGAGAAAGGTGCAAAAATGTGGAGACTAAACAACACGCTTCTCAACAAACAATGGATCATTGAAGAAATTAAAGAAGAAATCAAATATTATCTGGAGACAAATGAAAATGAGAACACGACATACCAAATCATTTGGGACGCAGCAAAAGCAGTCCTAAGAGGGAAATTCATCGCAATACAGGCTCACCTCACTAAACAAGAAAAAGCTCACGTAAGCAACCTCAAACGACACCTAACGGAACTAGAAAAAGAAGAACAAACAAAGCCCAGAGTCAGTAGAAGGAGGGAAATAATAAAAATAAGAGCAGAAATAAACGATATTGAAACAAAAAAGACAATAGAAAGGATCAATGAAACAAAGAGTTGGTTCTTCGAAAGAATTAACAAAATTGACAAACCCCTAGCCAGACTCACCAAGAAAAGAAGAGAGAAAGCACAAATTAATAAAATCAGGAATGACAGAGGAGAAATCACAACAGATACCAATGAAATACAAGAGATCATAAGAGAATACTATGAAAAACTATATGCCAACAAATTGAACAACTTGGAAGAAATGGACAAATTCCTAGACTCCTACAATCTCCCCAAACTGAATCAGGAAGAAATGGAGAATCTGAATAGACCAATCACAAGGAAGGAAATAGAAATGGTAATCAAAAACCTCCCCAAAAACAAGAGTCCAGGACCAGACGGCTTCTCTGGAGAATTCTACCAAACATTCAAAGAAGACTTAATACCTATTCTCCTCAAACTGTTCCAGAAAATTGAGAAAGATGGAGAACTCCCTAACACATTCTATGAAGCCAACATCACTCTGATCCCCAAACCTGACAAGGACAACACAAAGAAGGAGAACTACAGGCCGATATCACTGATGAACATAGATGCAAAAATCCTCAACAAAATTTTGGCAAACCGATTACAGCAATACATCAAAAAGATTATACACCATGATCAAGTGGGATTTATACCAGGGACACAGGGATGGTTCAACATCCGCAAGTCAATCAACGTGATACACTACATCAACACAATGAAAAACAAAAACCACATGATCATCTCAATAGACGCAGAGAAAGCATTCGACAAGATCCAACACCCATTTATGATAAAAACCCTCAGTAAAATGGGTATAGAAGGAAAGTACCTCAACATAATAAAGGCCATATATGATAGACCCACAGCCAACATCATACTCAATGGACAAAAGCTGAAAGCCATCCCTCTGAGGACAGGAACAAGACAAGGGTGCCCACTTTCACCACTCCTATTCAACATAGTACTGGAGGTGCTGGCCAGAGCAATTCGGCAGGAAAAAAAATAAAAGGAATCCAAATAGGTAACGAAGAAGTAAAACTCGCGTTGTTTGCAGACGACATGATCTTATACATAGAAAACCCCAAAGAATCCACAGAAAAACTATTAGAAATAATCAACAACTACAGCAAAGTAGCAGGGTATAAAATTAATGTGCATAAATCAGTAGCATTTCTATACACTAACAATAAACTAACAGAAAAAGAACTCAAGAACTCTATCCCATTCACAATCGCAACGAAAAGAATAAAATACCTTGGGATAAACTTAACCAAGGAAGTGAAGGATCTATACAATGAAAACTACAAGACTTTCTTGAAAGAAATAGGCGATTACATAAAGAGATGGAAAAACATTCCTTGCACATGGATTGGAAGAATAAACATAGTTAAAATGTCCATACTACCTAAAGCAATATACAGATTCAATGCTATCCCAATCAGAATCCCAAGAACATTCTTCACAGAAATTGAACAAACAATCCTAAAATTCATATGGGGGAACAAAAGACCGCGAATTGCTAAAGCAATCCTGAGCAAGAAAAACAAAGCCGGCGGAATCACAATCCCCGATTTCAAAACATACTACAAAGCTACAGTGATCAAAACAGCATGGTACTGGTACAAAAACAGGTCCACAGATCAATGGAACAGAATTGAAAGCCCAGAGATAAAACCACACATCTACGGACAGCTAATCTTTGACAAAGGAGCAGAGGGCCTACAATGGAGAAAAGAAAGTCTCTTCAACAAATGGTGCTGGGAAAACTGGACAGCCACATGCAAAAGATTGAAAATCGACCATTCTTTTTCACCACACACCAAAATAAACTCAAAATGGATCAAAGACCTAAAGATTAGGCCTGAGACAATAAGTCTTTTGGAAGAGAATATAGGCAGTACACTCTTTGACATCAGTTTCAAAAGAATCTTTTCGGACACTGTAACTCCTCAGTTGAGGGAAACAATAGAAAGAATAAACAAATGGGACTTCATCAGACTAAAGAGCTTCTTCAAGGCAAGGGAAAACAGAATAAAAACAAAAAAACAGCTCACTAATTGGGAAAAAATATTTACAAGCCACTTATCCGACAAAGGGTTAATCTCCATAATATACAAAGAACTCACACTGCTTAACAACAAAAAAACAAACAACCCGATCAAAAAATGGGCAGAGGACATGAACAGACATTTCTCAAAAGAAGATATGAATATGGCCAATAGACACATGAAAAGATGTTCATCATCGCTAATCATCAGGGAAATGCAAATCAAAACTACACTAAGATATCACCTTACCCCCGTTAGATTGGCAAAAACATCCAAAACCAAGAACGACAAATGTTGGAGAGGTTGTGGAGAAAGAGGAACCCTCATACACTGTTGGTGGGAATGCAAACTGGTACAGCCACTATGGAAAACAGTATGGAGATTTCTCAAAAAGTTAAAAATAGAAATACCCTATGACCCAGCCATCCCATTACTGGGTATCTATCCTAAGAACCTGATATCAGATATCTCAAGAGTCCGTTGCACCCCTATGTTCATCGCAGCATTATTTACAATAGCCAAGATGTGGAACCAGCCTACATGCCCAGAAACTGATGATTGGATAAAGAAGATGTGGTATATATACACAATGGAATACTACTCAGCCATAAAAAAAGACGAAATTGGCCCATTCACAACAATGTGGATGGACCTCGAGGGCATTATGTTAAGCGAAATAAGTCAGTCAGAGAAAGACGAACTCTATATGACTCCACTCATAGGTGGAAATTAGTATATTGAGAAGGAGATCTGATCGGTGGTTACCAGGGAAAAAGGGGGGTGGGGGGAGGGTACGGAGGGGGAAGTGGTGTACCCACAACATGACTAACAAAAATGTACAACTGAAATTTCACAAGCTTGTAATCCATCATAACATTAATAAAAAAAAAAAAAAAAAATCTCATGGGGTGTTTATCCCAGTGTATCATTTCTTTTCTCTGCACATTTGTCCTTCCATATTTAAAGACTATAGGACACTGTACTTCAATGAGTTTCTCAGTTCAGATTCCTTTACCTATTTATATTTTCTGTCTAAAAGAGCATGACCTACAGAATGTCTGCTGGAAAATGGTAAGAAAGCCTATAGAGTTATAGAAACTTCTGTCTAGTTTATTTTTCAGTTATTGATAGTGATGTTCCAAAACCTGTAGTGCTCCAAGAACTAGATGAGTTTTTTCTTTTCCTCTTCAGGCGTCATATTTTCTACGTGCAGAAATAATGAACGATCTACCAACAGCTGACTGGATAATATCTGAGCATTGGAGAGTGTTAATTACACAGATATTCCTACGGTTGGAATTACAAGAATAGTTTTAGATGGAGGCATTTGGATTTAAGAACTGTGGAAAACTCTACTATTACTTGGATGTTTTCAAAGTAGTTTGCATATCCCTGAAAAAAAGAAAAGCTTAATAGTGTTTTCTAAATTATAAATACAGTATGAGCTCAATAAAGCCTTCAAACAATAGAGAAAAAATAATCCCTCATCGCCTTGAGGAAATCCCCATTTACACTCTGATTGTTTGAAGTGACAGATATTAGGAGTACCTTCCATAGCTTTTCAGAC